>NC_050443.1:47677253-47977253 GCF_903995425.1 Onychomys torridus | reverse complement strand
TTAATGCTGTCCTTCATAAGACTTGCCTTGCCGTGGTGTCTCTTCACAGCAGCAGAGCAGTGACGAAGACAGAATGAATCGTGCATTTGTGTTTAATTTGCCACTATGGAAGATAAACATTTCGATCGCATGTGCCTCTCTGTACTTATTTCATTGTGCGACTTCATTGCAGGACCGTTTTCCATTGCTGTTCCTTGCTCCCTGTGTGTTACTTGATCTGAGTATTGGGAAGACGAAGGAAAAGCTAACCTCCACATCCATCTTTCCCTTGAGTCTCTGTCATCTGTCCCATCCTTTTTCTTTTTTTCTGAAACTCTTCAAACTATCAGAAAAGATGAGAACACAGTACAGTGAATACCCGGAACCCATCACCAAAATGTAGCGCACTCAGCACTGCCGCCTCAGTTTCCTTCTCCTTCTGCCCGCATCTGGGGTGTGCTCTGGGCGACAGGAGAGCACCCTAGGAGGCTGTCACCTCCACCAGGAAGCCCACTCTCCTCAGTGCTCTAGGGTTTCCCTCTTGCTGAGCAGGTCTTAAGTTCAGCTGGAGAGCTGTGGATTACCACCAAGGTTGGAGTTTGTGGATGGTTTTTCATTCACTCATCCATTTTTCTTAATTAGGTGCCCTAGTTTAATCAACACAGGAAGTTGAAAAGAAGTGATGAGCACATGAAGGTATCACTGTATCCTTTGTTCAGCCTTCTCCATTAAATATGTGAGCTGTAGGCATCTCTGAAGTGTTCTGCGCTGGGGAAGCTGTCTTCACCTCTTGTCTGTAGAGTTTTTTCTTTTTAACTTCAGTGGGTCTTTTTTTCTATGAATATTGTACATTATACTGATCAATTCTTATACATTGAACCAATATTATAAAGCTGGGATGGCTTCTGTTTGGTAGTAGAATATAATTATCTTTCTATGTTGTTGAGTTTGGTTAGGTAGTAGAATTTTGGAGCTGTTTTCAAAAGGGGTATTCTCTGTAGTCTTGTGAGTTTTTGTTTGTACTTGGTATTCTAGTATTATTGACTTCAGAATAAGTTGGCAAGTTTTCCTGGTTTTCATTTTCTTTACCTTGCCCCTTCTTCATTAAAAAGTATTTGCTAAGCTTGGTAGTGGTCCCTGGCTATTCATAAGCTGACCAGTAATCACAGTTTTTGTAGACTTACAGAAGTCTACATGTGCAGATTTGACCAGGAGCTGTTAGTGGTCAGCTCATGCTTCAACCCTCAGTCTTTGTGAGTCTCCTGTGAGTGTTGTGACACACCTTGGCCTCTCCATTGTCAGCCACGTGACTCTGCTCTAACCTTCAGTTCTTGTGCCTCTGTAGGGCTTCAGCTCAACAGATAGGCGAGCCCAAGGCCTTCTTAGTTCTTCAGTTGCTCCTTTGCACAGCTCTGGACTTGTCTGTGTCCCACACGGGCCAGTGGTCTGCCGGGTTGCCAGATCCCTCTTGGACACTCCTACCAGTGTTTCCTTCAGGTTTTCTGGTTTGTGTATTATTTGTTATAGTTGTTTTCTACTGCCTCAGGAAGCTGTGAATTCAACAGTTGCCTAAAATTTGTTTCAGTTTTGCCCTGGGGACAGAGTTTTTTTTGTGCTAGAACTTTGGGACTTAACCTTACTAATAAGATCTATATTTCTATCTTACTAGTGTATATATAAATAAGAACAGCTTGCTGTCAAATCTTCAGGCAGCTCTGAGACCAAGTGAATAGTAATTCTTTGGGAATGTGGCTTGGAAAGCCTTCTCACCCAGTTTCCCCCAGGTTACTGCTTTTCGGTTTGATTGTGAACTCTCGGCTTTCCTTAATTCTGCAGCCCTAGACAGTGGGGTATGGGGCTAGCACACCTGCAAACAGAGCTCCCAGGCCACCATACTTCACAGCAGTTTTCTTACATAGGTACTCACTCCCCTGTCACTGCAGGCCTTGGGCTAGTTACCATAGTCTTATGTCTGCTGCTTCTGAAAAATTTTTACGGTATTCTCATTGGTTTTATGGAAAAGAGGTTCTTTATTACTTTTCCTCAGAATTATTAGGTTTTTTTAAAATAAGAAACTGCCAAATCATTTTCTAGATTAGCTGTGCCATCTGACATTTCCCTGGTGTGGTAGAACTCTCACCGCCAGCAGGAACTCACAAAGCCCAGCTTGGCCTAAGACAAGAATGACCTAAACTCCTGACCCTCCTGCCTCTCTACCTGCCAAGTGCTGAGAAGCAGGCATGTACCACACACCCAGCTTGTTAGTCACTGTGCATGAGTGCAACAGTTCCCTGACACGAACAACTTAGGGTGGCTGTTCTCAGCCTTCCAGCACCGCGACTCTTATACAGCTCCTCACGCTGTGGGGACCCCCAACCATAAAGTTATTTTCATTGCTGCTTCATAACTGTAACTTTGCTACTGTTACAAATTGTAAATATTTTTGGAGATAGAGGTTTGCTAAAGGAGTTGTGACCCACAGGTTGAGAACCACTAACTTAGGGGAAGAGAGTTTGGGTTCACAATTTCTGGGGGATTTCAGTGAGGAACAGGGAAGGTGCAGCAACCTGGCTCACCTGGAGATAGCAGAGGCAGCTCTCCCACCTGCAGGTAGGAAGCGGAGACAGGGGGATGTAGACTATTAGTCAGACTGCTGCTTCTTCCCAGACCTCTGCCGGTGAGATGGTACCACTCACTCAAAGCATATAGTTCTCAGCTAATTCTCACTGGAGATGCTCTCACAGGCACACCTGAGGTGTGCTGCAGTCTCCAGGGTCATTCTTAGTTGGGTAAAATTGACGATGTAGATGAGCAGTCACACCCAGTGAGCCTTCCCAAATCCTAGTGTTTGGTGGTGGTCCTGGTTCTCATTCCAGCAGCCATCCTGATGTGACTGGTTTATCACAGTGTGGCTTCTTTTGTGTTTCTCTAATGGCTGGAAATGTTGAACATCTTTTCATGTACCCACTTGTCTTCTGAGCCTTAATGGTCTGTTTTTATGCTCAGATTTAATAGTACTGATGTAGTCTAAGGTCTTCTTGTCCAGCCTGTTACAGGTCCTTCTCCCAGGACACAGTTTTGCAGAGGAAAAGCTGTCCACCTCGATGAAATCCAGTGCCTCAGTTTCTGCTTCTGGGTACTGTGCTTTGCTCTCAGATGGAGGAGCCTGGGACTCAGTGGTTTTCTCCTCTTTCCTTCCCTAAGAGTCATGTGTCTGTTGTCTCCATCACCTCCTGTGTGTTTCAGTGATGTGTTTCTGGAATTAGCATCTTAGTTGTTAGCCTTTCTGTCTTTCCGAATTGTGGAGGTGTTCACTACCCCTGTCTGCAGTTTATCAAGACACACCTGGTTCTCTTAGATTATTCCTTTTTGTGTAAGATATACTTTTCTCCTGATCAAGTTTGAAGAGTTTCCTTTTGTAGCAGTGGTACTGGGGATGACACCCAGGACTCTGTGTGCTAGGTGAGTACGCTGTCTTCCAAAGAGCTGCCCCTCACAGCCCCCAGCTTTTTACACCACTTTGTAGGGACTTCATCCTGATACTCTCATGGTTTTCTTTTCCCTCGTCTTTGAGTATCCTGAGCTTCTAGTATTTATTTTCTTCACCTTTGGATGATCTCTAACATTGTTGCAGCACGTGTTTCTAACCCACTACTGTCTTTGGCCTCTACTTGTGAGACTTGGGCATGCTCATTGGGCTGTTTACTAGATACATCCATAACCAGCATGGCTGTTCTTTTTCAGTGTCTTTCTGCAGGTGTTTCAGGTTTCATCAATTGTATTTTTTTTTAAAGATTTATTTATTTATTATGTATACAGCATGTATGACAGCAGGCCAGAAGAGGGCACCAGATCTCGTTACAGATGGTTGTGAGCCACCATGTGGTTGCTGGAATTGAATTTAGGACCTCTGGAAGAGCAGTCAGTGCTCTTAACCTCTGAGCCATCTCTCCAGCCCCTTAATTGTATTTTTTTCTGCCCTTGAGGTCAATTACTACATTAAATCCATCCAGTGGATTTATATATCATGTATTTTCATTTTATATATAGATGTCTTTGAACTCTAAACATTTCATTTTTCTTTATATTTTATAGTTCTTAGGGTGTTCATAATTTTCATCTAAATACCTTGCCTTAGGGTTTCTGTTGCTGCAATAAAACACCATGACCAAAAAACAAGTTGGAGAGGAAAGGGTTTATTCAGTTTATACTTCCTTTGTCATCAAAGGAAGTCAGGACAGGAACTCAAACAGGGCAGGAGCCTGGAAGCAGGAGCTGATGCAGAGACCATGGAGGGGTGCTGCTTATTGGCTTGCTTCTCATGAATTGCTCAGCCTGCTTTCTTTTAGAAACTAGGACCAGCAGCTTAGGGATGGCCCCAGCCACTATGGACTGGGCCTTCCTATATTGATCACTAATTGAGGAAATCTCATGGAGGCATTTCCTCAACTGAAGTTCCTTCCTCTCTGACTAGCGTGTGTCAATTTGACACACAAAAGCAGCCAGTACAGACTGAATATGACCATTATGGCTATTTAAATGTCCTTGTTTGCCAATCATTTGTTAGTGGGTTTATTTGTATCAATTGGTTTGTTTTTTATGTTTTTTACTAGTTTGGGGTCATTTTTCTCATTGGATGATGCGTTTTATAAATTTTCCATAGTCTACATTTTATTGTCTTTTGAGTGTTACTGTTTCCTGACATTTTTGTTTGGTTATTGTATGAATTTCTTAGAATAGGAGTAATCTCAGATCTAAGGATAAGTTAGCTCTCTTTGCAAAGGCCTGGGCTGTCTAGGCTCTCCTTTGAATGCCCCGGGTGAGCGCAGGGTTTGGCAGTGTGCTTGAATGTGAGCCTCTGAGTCCAGAGAGCTCTGTGGGATGTTCAGCTGATGGCTTTTCTCCTGCTTTTGCCCAGAGTTTCTCTTATGCATGTGCATTTTATAATTTAGCAAAGAGTCAAGAAAGCCTTTTTGTTTTTGGAGCTGCTGTTTTTGGGGTGGGGTGGGGTCGAGTGAGGGGTAGTTCCATTGCCTCCTGAACTCTTTTCCCTTGGCTTCTAGTTGACTGAGGCTTCATAGTAGCTCCATAATCTAGGAATTTTCTGTCTATGTCGTGAATTTCCCTATAGACAGACAGTTAGGTGATGATGTAACTTGCCTTGCTAGTTCTATTTTTAGTGACATAGTCTTAGTCACCTGTTGTCACTGTCTGAAAATAGTTGTTTCATAGATCCCATCTGTCTTTTGCTTTTTTCCAGCAAAGTCAGGTCAGTCTGGCCCTCGTTACTCCATCATGTCTAGAAGTGGAAGTCCTGTTCCTTTAATTAAAAAGAAAACTTTTCACCATAGAGCACATTCATAGTTAAGGGCAGTTGTAAAGATAGCACAGAGTGTGCCAGGATACTCCTCACCCAGTTTCCCCTGTGGTTAACATCATGAACTCCATGGGACGTTTGTCAACACTAGGAAACTGACATTACCATATTGAGTAAAAGTTTGTTTCAGTTTATTAAAAAAAAAAAACAAGACATAATGACCAAGCCATTTGCCAAAGTGACTATACCCACCAGTGGTATTTGTACTGGCATTGAATTTGATTTCCTGCAGCATTTCAGCAAAACATGATGAAAACAAGTTCCTCTGAAACATGGAGATTTCAGTTACTCTGAAATTAAAAAGAACTGATAGAATTGAAGGTCCTGAGCCTGTGATCACAAAAGCCTTACAGCTGCACAAAGGCAGGCACGTTCATGTTCACTGACCTCTCTGACCTCTCGCTATGTGCCAATAAGCACCTCCCTACCACCTTCATGTCATCAGTTCCTCTAACCCCCAGAGAGATGCCAACATGCTCTCTTTTGTGATTATAAATTAGGAGACTGAGGGTGTTGGGAATGTCCCCATGGTCACGTGACTATGAAGACACAGTACCTCTCACCCAGTTATCACAGAGGAACTCACTGCCTGTACTAGGTGGATTCTCATTTGGTTGTATCCTAGAATTATTTGTGGAATTCAGATTGTATTGTATTTAATGCTTGATGGATGATCTTTTGAAGAGCCTGATGGTTCCAGTGTACGGTAAGGGTCAGGAACACTGTAGTGCTATATAGCCTCTTCACTGTAGACACATTTAGTGTATTAAAATGTGTTCTTAAATTACAGTCACAATAGTGGATACTTTAGTATATATTGTGACTTGGACATTTTCATAGGTAGAACTCCAGGCAAGTGTTTTATTGAAACAGTTTTTAAAGCCCAGCTCTGCCTCTATTTTTATGTGATGGCATCTGGTTTTTCAGTCCAACGAATGCACATATGCATACTTCAGTGGGTGTGCCTGCACATTCATTTACAGTCTTTTGGCACAGAGAACCTTAATCAAGATGCTTCCAAAGTATTGCCTTTAAAATGTGTAATCAATTCCTATCCACAAAGCAAAGAATGAATCTATTCTAGAGTATGCCCTTGGGTTCATTGTGTCACATGCTTATCAAGCAAGGGCCTGTTGCCAAGAGACACGGCTTTGTCGCCCAACCAACTGGCAAGAGGGCCGGGAGCTCTAGGCTCAGGCCCCTCTCTATCCGTTGGTGGATAGTGTTGGGAACATGAAAGGGAATGGGGCTTGTTGCTCACATGGTGGTCAGGTGTGCTTGCTTCTCTCTCTCGGTTGTGGGGTTTGTTGTTCTGCTGGGGAGTTTGAGCATGTGATATTGATCGGAATACGTGGCTGCTTCTCTTCATAACCGTTTTTGAAAAGCTGGTTTCAAACCTTAAGAACCATTAGTGAAAAGCCTTTAAGTATTTCTTGGGGGGAAAAGCCTCACAGCTGAGTGTGTCTGGCCTTAGCTAATTTCAAAACCCACAGGTTAGCATCCTCTACAAATTTGGCATAGGAAAAACTTCACAAAATTACTTTCTGTTTTTGTTATTCACTGACATTCACTAAAGATTTTTAAAGTGCAAAGAAGTTTTCTAAGTTATGTTTTAAAATACTTTTGGAAATTTGACTGGTTTGAAAATAAAGTATTTTAAATCTAGTTTTCTTACCTCAAAATCAATAATAAAACCTGTTTTCTTTCTATTCCTACTGTCTGATCTCTGGTAGTCATGGTGTTTGGCTCTATCTTGTTTCCAGTGGTACCTGGAGTCTCCACCAGAGTGTGCCAGACACTTCAGTAGGGAAGTGTGATGACTCAGACTTGCCTGGACTTGCAGGTCTTTTTAAAGAAGTTCCATTTGCTGAGAAGTAAAATCTCTGTGCCTTGGCATCTGAGTGTCTACTAGTGAACATTTAATCCCTGTTCTTGGGTTACAGTACACATGCCAACTAGAGATATCTTTAAGGGTTTATTTTTTTCATCTTTGAATGTTTTCCCTGTAAGTATGTATGTGTCGATGTGTGTGCCTGGTACCTGTGGAGTTAACAAGAGGGTGCTTGATCCCTGGAACTGGAATTACAGACATTTATGAGCCACCAAGTGGGTGCTGGGAACCGAACCCAGGTCCCCTGTAAGTGTAACAAGTGGCTCTTGATGGCCAAGCCAGTTAGAACTATCTTTAGCTAAGTTACATTTTAAACCAAAACTGGTGTCCCCTTCTACTCACTAGGTATTGATATTTTTCTTACACAATAGATGGTTTTCTGAAAACTGAATAATTTAAATGGACTGGAGAAATTAGTAATCTTTTAATGAGGCTGAAAAATACCTCATGATTTTTTATATTAGTGATTTTAAAATGACTGAGTCAGAAGATAGATTTAATATTTGTGATTTAGCATAAGCTGTTACCCTCAAGGTATTGTTACTTAGCTGTTATCTCTGTGTGTTTTGGGTTGACGTTACGGTATGAAAGGAAGCTTCACCTTCTATTTGGTAAGTTTTCAAACAGAGCTTGTATTAACTGCTTGTACTGAAATAATACTGAGTAATAACAGCTACTCCCCCCCATTTTGTCACAGGTACCTTCACTCAAATAACATAGTTGTGGTTCCAGAAGGTAAGCTCACATGGAACTTGTAGTTTGAAAACTATGTAGTTTATGTTTTGCTTTATGAGTGGATGAAATTATCTCTTTAAACCCATTTTGGTTGGTGTGTTAGGGAATTTTAATCTAAAGGACTTTTTAATTTGTTAAGAATTATGACTAAATAGGTAAGTCTAAAAGGACAATAAATGGCCGATAAACTGCTGTCGGGAAACAGTGAAATAAGTACTAAATGGGACAAGCTGAGAAGTTAGTTACATATAAAATCATGTTCTTTAAAGTGTGTGTGTGTTGGGGGGGGACAACCGTGTGACTTGTTCCTCAGATGCCTTCCTCTTACTAATTTTTTAAAAATTTTATTTTATACTTTTTGGGGGAAATCTCACTGGCCTGGAGCTCACCAGGTAGGCTAGCCTGGCTGGCCAGTGAGTGAGCCCCGGGACCCCCGTCTCTGCATGGCTAGCTCTGGGCTTACAAGCATGTGCTGCTAGGTCTAGCATTTTAAAACGTGAGTTCTGGGGATTGGGCTCAGGTTTCCTTGCTTATAAGACAAGCACTTACCAACTGAGCCCCGGCCCCGGCCCCTGCTCTTAGTACCTCATCTGAGAAGAGCCCCTATGTCCTGGCTGGCCGCAGACTCTACCCTCCTGCCCCACCCTCCCCAGGACGTGGCTGCTGGTGTTTGCCCTCATAGCTGGGTTCATCTTTGAATGATTGATTTAGTCACACATTTCCCCCACTGTTTTGACATTTTTATTTGTTCTTTTATTAAGTCACATTTTATCTCTAGGTGGAAATAGTTATCACTTTCATGACTTTGTTTTCACTGTTTTGTCAGTCAAAGATGGGAGAGTGGAGGTTAGAGCATTTTATCTGGGACCACTTGCATCACACTCATTCTGCCTTCCCTGTCTTTTCTCTCGGAAGCCATTGGGTCCCTTGTCAAACTCCAGTGTCTGGATCTTAGTGACAATGCCTTAGAGATTGTGTGCCCGGAAATTGGTCGTCTGAGAGCGTTACGTCATCTGCGATTAGCTAACAACCAACTACAATTCCTACCTCCAGGTAATCCCTGTCTGCATAGTTTCTTATGTGTCATGAACCTGCTTTTATCACTGTATGCAGTGGGATGTATCAATGTATTTGCAAGTATCTGTTTATTTCACCAGCAGTGGGATGTATAAATGTTATTTGCACGTATCTCTTTATTTCAAGATGAAACAAAGGACTGTAGGTAAAACATGACTAAGTGTTCTTGTGGTGAAAATATAAGAAGGTAGTGTTTATCTTTGGCCCACCGCAGGAGTGCATTATGATCAGTGTCCTTTCCTGTCACTGCCAGGCAAGATGCTTGTATGGGACTGAACTCAGATGTTCATGGCGTTTTTTATAAAAATAGAATTAAGAGGTTAATATATAACCTCATCTAACAAGCCTCACTGCTTCCAGCTGTGTTCAGTGCAAACACTTTCAAGTCAGTAAAGAACATGATTTTCAGGGTTTATAATGTGCCACCTGTGTGTGATGATGCCAGCCTTCAAGTGTCTCTTTTTAGATAGCTGGGGAATTAGATGCTCTTTTGAAGACCGCCTAGAAATGTGGTAACAGGGATAGAAGCTTTCATATTTGGCACTAACAGATGCATAGTAGGGGTTGGGAATGTAGCTCAGTTGATAGAGTGCTTGCCTAGCATGTTTGAAGCCCTGGGTTCAATCTCCAGCTCTGTACAAACTTGGTACAGTAATGCAAGAGGATCAGAAGGTCAAAGTTGGCCTTGACTACATGGTGGGTTCAAGGCCAGCCTGAGGTCCAAGAGACCCTGTCCCCCAAACCAAACTAGAGAAAGAAATGCATGGATTCAATGCAGTGTTTGCAAACCCTGCTTATATACATGCAAGGACATGGAGCACTTTGGTTTCCTGTGAGTGCTCCGTTCTTTCTTTCCTGTGCATCACATTTTGTGGTGGAATGTGGTCATTTCCTTCCAGTGCATTCGCAGAAGTTAATGGTATTCTTCTGACACCACCTGACTGCCTCTTACTAACCACTGAAGGTGTATATTTCCTGACTGCTTTCATATAACTTGTTTTATCTACACTTCCATTCCACAAGAATTCAGGCATGCATTTTTTTTATTTTAGTTTCCTAGCTTTTTTCTGTTGTCTGCACTTGGCTCTTGTTTGGAGTGATATTTTATTCTGTAGCAACTGTGCATTTTAAGTAGTGACTTTTGGAGAGCCTGGAGGAGGTTTTGTTGTTGGTTTTTTTGTTGTTGTTGTTTTGGACTGTGTTTCAGTGTGTAGCCCTGGATGTCCTAGAACTCCATAGATCCACCTGTCTCTGCCTCCTGAGTGCTGAGATGAAAGGCATGTGCCACCATGCCTGGCCAAGAGTAGGTGCTTTTCTCCCTAGGCATCCTGTGTAGTGCTGTAGGGCCCACCTGCTTCCTCGCCTCACATTTACACAGCTCATTGTGAAGTTGTTTCAAATAGTTGATTGGTTGGGGCCAAGTCTAAACAGCTCCCAAATGTTTGGCTGTGTTTGGAGACATGGTATGAAGAAAAGAAAGGGAGGGTCTCAGGAGTTGTTCTTTGGTGGCAATAGACATTAGCTTATATGTGATGGTAGCTCTTTCTACATAGCCCATGCTGTTATGTAGCTGTTCCTCATTGTAGTAAGAATCTTAAAGTTTCTTATTAATAAAATCAAACCCGAAGCCAGTTATTGGGGTGAATGCTGGAAGATCAGAGAAGTAGAACAAGCCACAGCTATCTCACCTTGCTAGTTCCTCAGGTGATCCTGTTTCCTCAGACTGCAAGCTTCTGAGTCCTCCTCCACATGAATCTCAGCTAAACTGTGCTGCTCCAAAGCCTGAATGCTACACCAGCCAAATGCTTAACTAACTTCTGGTCTTCATGCCTTATATAATCTTTCCCTTTCTGCCTCCACTCCCTGGGATTAAAGGCTGGGTTTCTGGGATTAAAGGTGTGGGTCACCATGCTTAGCTGTTTCTAAAGTGGCCTTGAACTCAGAGATCCCGCTAGCTCTGCCTCCCAAGTGCTGGGATTAAAGGCATGTACCACCACCGCCCAACTTCTGCTATGGCTTGCTCTGACCCATTTTCTAGCCACCATTTCTGGCTCTGTTCTAGTGGCTGTCTGATCTCTGACCCCAGATATGTTTATTTCGGGGAACACACAATATTTTGGGGGAACACAATACCACACCTCATGCTGTGTTCCCTCAAAGGCTTCCATCTTACTGTGGTGGCTTGTTTGGTGTGTGTGTGGTATGTGCTAGCAAGTACGTGTGTGTGCACATGCACGCGCATTTCATAGCCACTAATTGCAATATGAAAAATATTCAGAATGTAGAATTAACACAAGCAAGCACACGTATAAAGCCTGGCTGTAAGGATAGTCAGAGCTCTCAGAACTGCTTTTAAAGCATGCACACAGCCTTTGCATGTTCAGATTGCCATGAAGCCCAGTGTTCTATCGGATTCTGAAACTTGCCTGTGACTTACATGATAACTAGAGGGCGCTTCTTGATCATACTCATCTCTCTACAGAGTCTCTTCCCTCTTCTGTTGGATCGCAGAGTACTGCTGTTCTCTGTATTGTGCCTTTGCCTTCTCATCATTCAGCTGCTCAGTTGTGGGTGCCTGGAAGAAGCAAGAGCAGTGTTTCCCTGGGAAGTTTGGAGAGACTGGTGGGAGAGAGAGAATGGGGGAAGAATGGGTGTGGGGGGTGTCAAAATCGGTTTCTTTTATTTATGGTGATATCTTCCTGGGAGCTAGGTGTTAGACAGGTGTATTTGAATAAAAGAAAAGGGAAGATGAAGTACCAAATAGGTTGACGCATCTTCCTGTCCTGCAGTATTTCTCTCCCTGGCTCTGTTCTTAGTCACGCAGGCTTTCTATTTGAGCTAATTCTAGCTGGCCCTCTGTGAGCTGCAGCCAACTGCTCCACACTCCTGTCACCTCCAAGGCTCAAGCTGCTTGTCTGAGGTGTCAGAGCTGAAGCACGCTGATCTTGTCACCTCTGTACCATGTTGTGCCCCACACTCTCCTGTTAATGGTTAGGAAGTCAGAGTCAGCCATGGCATCATTGCTAGCGTGTCCTGGATGGTGTGGACCGTTCTGTTGAAGTCAGAGTCAGCCATGGCATCATTGCTAGCGTGTTCTGGATGGTGTAGAGTGTTCTGTCGAAGTCAGAGTCAGCCATGGCATCATTGCTAGCATGTCCTGGATGGTGTGGAGTGTTCTGTCAGCTCTTTACCTTGTGTATTATGCTTGCTGCTCTTCTCTGTGATATCTGTTTTGTCTCACTTGAATGCAGATACTTTACAGGGTGCAGAGAACACTAGATAAGACAGGATGAAGGAATTGCCAAAGCCTCTTCTGAGGGCTAGTCTAGGGATGAATGGAGTGTGAATGAAGCTGTGCAGTGCGGTCTTTGTATTTCTTTTGTAAATTAAAACACTTCACTTGTTTTTACTATACACATGCATGTTTTTATGAATGAAATATATTTAAATATTTTATTATTATGTGAGAGACTGATGTGTGGGTTTGTGAGATGTGCCACGGTGCATGTATGGAAGCTGGGGTGATTGTTTAGAGTTGGTTTTGTCCTAAACCTTTATATGTGTTCCAGGGATCAGACTCCAGCCATCAGAGTTTGCAGCAACTGCTCTTAGCTGCTGATCCATCTCATTGGCCCTGTCACTGTATGTTAATTATATAAAACATATAGATTTTTGTTGTGATATAATTTTTCCAATTTTTTTTTTTGGTTGAGACATTTTCATCCATATATACCATGATATTGTTCTAATTGCCTCCAACCCTCTACTTCCCACTCTGCTTATCTCCTTCCTCACCTCCAAGTAGTCCTTTCTGTTATCATATCACATTTTTTAAAGATTCATTTATTTAGTATGTGCAGTGTTCTGTCTGCATGTATCCCTGCAGGCCAGAAGAGGGCACCAGATCTCACTACAGATGGTTGTGAACCACCACGTGGGTGCTGGGAGTTGAACTCAGGACCTGTGGAAGAGCAGCCAGTGCTCTTAACCTCTGAGGCATCTCTCCAGCCCTATGACATATTTTTATTACATTCTCTTGTCCTAACGTATGTTCCCTGTGTGTGACTTCTTGCTTTGAGAATGTTTTTTTGTGGCACTCACACTGTCACACATTCCTGGACTTTGTTGGTTTTTATTTCAAAGATGAGCATACAGGGTTTTCAAATGAAAGCTAAGAGAACATGATGGAACATGGCTTTTTGTAGACATATCTTTTATTTCTTTGGGGTAAAATATCTCAAGAGGGAAAAAGTTGTTGCTTCCTAAGGTAGCTGTACATTTAACTGTTAAGACTCTTCCCAGCAGTCTTCTAGGTGGCTCCCAGTTCTCCTCCTCCACTGTCAGGAAGCCCCTGGCCTCTCCTCCCAGGGTGGTCCTGTGTGTTTCTACTGCTTATTTTTAGCACTGCTATTGAGTATAAAAATAGTTGTTTTATTTTGTATTTTTCTCTTGCCTGAGAGTGACAGGTACCTTCTTGTGTGTTTATGTGCTATTTAGAACCTTTCCTTTGGTTTGCAGGAGATAGCTTCCTGTTTGACATGTTGGTGACTGGCTTTTTCCTATTGCTGAGAAATTTTCTTCGACCTGCCCCTTGCCCCAGCCCCGTGAGAGCGCTTCCTGCCATCCCACTGGGGCCTGGATTGGCTTCTCTGTATGCTGAAGAGTTCTTGCCTCCCAGAAGTTTCTCTTGGCTTTCTTATTATCTCCATCCTCCAGTTTTCCCTAGCTGAAAGCCTCTGCGTACCCTGGGAAAGTTACATCAGAGAGAAAGAGAGAGAGAGAGAGAGAGAGAGAGAGAGAGAGAGAGAGAGAGAATGAGATAGCACCAGCCCGCACATGCACCTTTCATCCTTTCACAGCTGGACTGATTTCTCATTAGCTTTTGTCTGGGGCAGATTCCTTTTCCTTCCGTTCTTTCAGTCAGGGAATAGTAGCCAGGGATTTCTTTTGTTTTAAAATGAGCCTGTCACTTATTGAAGTAAGCTTAGGATAATTGCTGCCTCAGTTGCCAGTGAATTTTAGGAACTACCATTATGTAGCATATCCAGTGTGGTTTGGTTATTATAAGAGGATAATCATTCTATTTTTTCTTTTGTTTTCTTCCCTTTTTATTATTTTATAATTTTGTGTGCATGCATGTATGTCTGTGCACCACATGTGTGCGGTGCTCACAGAAGCCAGAAGAGGCACTGGATCCCCTAGAACTGGAGTCCCATATGGTTGTGACCTCCATGTGAGTTCTGAGGCTAGAACCTGGGTCCTCTGAAGAACAGCGAGTGCTCATAACAGCAGAACCATTTCTCCAGCCCCTTCTTAGCTTTACTTTACCGTTAAGTAGGAGTGTACGTCTGTGTGCACATGAGTGTAGATGCCAGTGAAGCCCAGAAGAGGATGTTGGATCCCTGGAGCTAGAATTGCAGGTGGTTGTGAGCCACCTAACGTGTGTGACAGGAATCAAACTTGGATCTTTTGTAAGAACAGTACATGCCTTCACCTGCTGAGCCATCTCTCCAGCCCAAATTTTAAAAGTTTTACTTTATTTAAAACCTTTTTGACGTGTGTGTGTGTGTGTGTGTGTGTGTGTGTGTGTGTGTGTGTGTAGTGGTCTGAGGACAACTTGAAGATGTCAGTTCTTTTCTTCCACATGTGGGTCTTGGGAGTCAAATCCATGTCACCAGACTTGCTGGTGAGCACCTTTACCCGGTGAGCCATCAGCCTAGTGAGCACCTTTACCTGGTGAGCACCTTTACCTGGTGAGCACCATCAGCCTAGTGAGCACCTTTACCTGGTGAGCCATCTTGCCATCTCAGTGTCTGTATTTTGAAATTGCCCATCCCATAACTGGCCACCAAAGGTTGTGGTTCTTCTCTGTGTCCTATCTGTTTTCTTTTGGATAACTTGAGTATGTTTCAGTGTTGCGTTTATTTTCTGTGATAGTTTTTCTCTAGGGCTCACAATATGCACCCTGAGCTTACTACTCAGGAGACAGTGTGCCCTCATGTCAGGTAAGAACCTGATGGTACCATGTTTCCATGTACCTCGGTGCTCTTAAAGCAGACGCGTTGATTTCTGTATATATTGCGATGCACACAAGCTCTTCAGTCTGTTCTCTGCGTGTGTGTGCTGTTTGCATTTCTCTCTAGCTTGCAACACTCCCTTAACTCTTGCCTGTGGGGCCGGTCAATGGAGGGACAACCAGCCATGGGAGGGGGTTGTTGGCTTGCTTTTGTTTTAGTGAAAAAGTTACCCTTGATTTTTCTGACTATGGAGTTTTGAGTTGGCTGGATTCCTTTCTTTAAGGGTGGCTTTCCATTCCCCCTGCCCTCCATTGCACGTGATAAAAAGTCCCTTGTTTATGTCATCGCTCCCAGGAATGGTTTTTACTATTGCTGCATGAAGGTATTTTTCATTAACTTTGGTATCATAGTTAATCTGTGATATGTTTCAGTGCACATTTAAAAATAATTATCTTTTTTTTTTTTTTTTTATTTCCAACATGTAAAATTTTCTACCATTTCTTCAAATGCATCACACTGCCTCTTTGTGGATCTGTGTTACATGTTAGATTGGTCGGTATTTTTCTGCATATCAATAGAACTTTGTTCTTTGTTGTTAAAATTTTTGTTTTTGTTGTTTTTAATGTTTTAATTGAAATACAATTATATCACAATTCTCCTTCCTTTTCTCCCCCCATGTCCCTTCAAATTGATAGCCTCTTTTTCTTTGATTTTTAGTGGTATACACACACACACACACACACACACACACACATCTATATGTATGTGTATGCACATATATACATAACTACAACCAGTTGAATCCATTTTTGTTGATGTGCCTGTGGTTTCAAGGTTGACCACTCTGCACTGGACAACCAATAAGGGGCTAATTCTCCCAGCAGTCACTTGTTGCCTATAGTTCTTTGTATATGGTGAGACCTCATAACCCCTCCCGCCTCCGCATCCACATTAATATATCCATCAATACTGCCATCGTTTAGATCTTGTTTATGCAGCCATTTCTAGGAGAAACTGTTTCACAGCGGACTTGCTGGTTATGGTTCTTACCATATTTCCTCCTCCTCTTCTGCAGTGTTCCCTTAACCATAGATACAGGAGCTGGGATGGAGATGTATTCATTGGGGCTGGGCTCCCCATGATCTGTTGATCTCTGTATTGTGTCCAGTTGTGGTCTTCTGTGATGGTCTCCATTTGCTGTAAAGAGAGACTTCTTTGCTGACAGGTGCTAACAATACTTACCTGTGGGTCTAGGATTTAGAATGCAGTGTGAGGAATTATGCTGGTCTAGCAAAGTGGTAGTACTATAGAGTCTTTCCTGAGGTCCATGACTCACTAGCTCTGTGGAGCTGGTTAGGTTTCAAGTACCAGGCATGATTTCTCTCCTGCTGAGGGAGGGGTCCTTCTGTCCAGCTAGACAGCTGGCGGGTGGCATGCATTGTCTTCTATTTGACTCTGTGCTCTGCTCCTCTGCTTTAGTCTACCTGGTGCTATCGAGAAAACTGCCACGGCTTATAAGCAACATGTTTCTCTCTCGTGGTTCTGGGGCTGTGGAGGCTGAGCTTTAGGTGCAGCCGATTTGGTGTCTGGGGAAGGCTGTTTCCTAGCTTACAGGCAGAAGGGCATCTTCTCACTGTCTTCTCACAGTTGAAGAGGCAGGAGGTCTCTGAGGTCTAATCCCCTTCACAAGGCCCTCTGCCCAGAAGCCAAAGTCTTCCTAAGGCCTCCCTTTGCAGCACCGTGGTACTGTGAAGAGTTTTCAACGTGAATTTTGAGGGACGTGAGCGTTCAGACCGTGGCCCTTCCACCTTTTGCTGTTTTGTCTTCTTGGGTTCCCTTTTCTGCATTTCCCGGGTGTTTTCTTTGCCTGGAACTCTGCTTTCTGCCTTTTCAGCTTTCTCATGCTGGGGATTTGTGCTCCGCTCACTTGTTCCATGGCCTAGAATGTGCCAGGCCCACCGTGGACCTCATCTCTTTCCCCTTGTTTCAAGGATCACAGTGCAGTGCCACATGTTCACCGCTTCAGAACAGCTGCCTTTTGATGCGTTTTGTTTTCAGTTTTCCTGCCGTGCCTGCCATCAAAATTTCTGTCCCATGTTGTTGTTTGGTTGCTCATGCTTGCTTATCTTCGATCATGTGTATTCTTAAATTTGTCACACTTTAAAAACATTTATAGGTTACTTTTTTCTGAGCACTGCACCAAAACTATATAACATTGTTTGCTTTTGAACCAATTTAAACTAATATCCTCTCGATGGCTTTTTCTAACTTGATACAAAGTCATATCATATATTATGAAGAGAAACATGAACACAACTACAAATAAAGCATTTATTGCTGAAAAGCCTCCATCAGTGCAGGTACACTTGCCAAATACTTTATGATTTACTGTTGTAAAGACCACAAAGGCCAGTGATATTGGACAAGACAGAAAAACTAGCTAATCCTCCAGGCAACCATGCTTGACAGTGCTGTGACCATCAGTCCCTGGGACTCCCGTGACAGACGGTCATGGTGACAGAAGACAAAAAAAGACCAGGCGCCTGCAAAGATGTTGCTTGCATCTGGCTTGTAAATCAAACTTTTTTTTTTTAATGCCTTAATCCTTGAAAAGCTGTTTTGCGTACCAAAAAAGGAAGGGCTTTTTAGCTCAAATTAAGAACATGAACGGATTGTACTGTGGTGGCTAAAAGCATGTACAAGCACAGGGCTGTGTCCTTCCTGTAACCAGTACACACAGCTGTGCCTTCAGTGTTACTGGTGTGAACTGGTCCTGAAACTCAGCCTTCAAATGTGACTTTTTCCCCCCTTAAATGTATTTTTTTTCCAGTTGGCCAGCCTTATTGCTCCATTGAGCTTTGGTTTAGATGGCCTTTAGGGCCACCTCTTAACACCCAAGCAGCTTTGAGCACTGCTCACTGGTCACTGTGGAGGCCTTTTGCAGAGGCCGCAGAAGACCCAGTGCTTAGTCCCTGGGGCTCCCTGTTGCCTGCCACCCTGCGTGTTGCCTTTTATTGACAGACTAACCAACTGTGGCACGGGCTGGCAGGTTGTGCCAGGCGCTGCACTGGTTCCTCAGAGGCGTGGCTCCCACTGTGTCCTTGTGGCCCTGGGTACATGGCTCCACCGCAATCTCCCTGCCTTGCTTAAGTTTCTTAGATTGCTAGGTGGCCTAGGAACACTGGGTCCTGGGGACTTCATTAGCTATCCCATTGAGCCCTCCTTGCAGCTTCTCAGCAACCAACTCAACAGCAGCCTGTATTGAAATCTCAAAACACAGGGTACTGTATTGTGTCCGCTGTGCCCCAGTAATCTAGTCTCTTTACTCCATATTCTACTCCTTAATGTACATTATCACAGGCAGTGATGTCCCGGCTCCCACCGCTTTGCTGTTGGAAACACACCTGAGAAATGGTTCCTCCGTGAAGCACTCCTCCAGTGGCACCAGGTCACAGGTGTGCGGCCAATACTGTCTGTCGACAGGCTGGCTTGGGAGACTTACTGTTTCTCTTGCTTTATGAGACATGTGCATTAGATCGACCCTGCTGTGTACTAGAGACAGTGGGAATCTGAATTCAGGCTGCAAAGAACAGAATATTTTACTATGTTTTCCAAAGAGGAGGCTGACAGACAGGAGAGAGAAGAATTGGGTATATCAGGATAGCTAGTTATTATCTCAGTAGAGAGCTGAGAAAAAGTTGCCCATCTTGAGACTAGCAGAAGGGTCAACAGCGGGCAGCCTTCCTCTGTCTTCCGGTGTCCGTCTTGAGGTCACTCTGGGACCTTGTGCTTTGAGTGGCTGTTACAGACTTACAGTGTGTGGCACACCAGTACTCAGTAGCAAATACCTCTACAGTGTAATTAGATATAAGTAGCTTTATGCAAACATTTTATTTAGGTGTTAATATAAAATTATCTTAGTATACTGGATTAAACAAAACACATAGCTTTCTCAGAAAAACGTGGAACTAAGGCTTTTAAATTTTATTTATATACTTTTATAAACTTTGACAGTTTGGCCGAAAGCAGAGGATAAAAATGGCCATTAAAATTCTTCTCAAGAAAAAAAAAAATGTTTTATCCCTCTCAGTGTGGAATACAGAAAATAATTCCTTTTTAGGAAAGGTGTGAAGGGAAATGGTAGAAAACTTGCCAAATGTCTCAACAACAAAAGTTCATTGTGTCAGTATTTTTTTAAAATAATTTAAAAAGGCAAGAGAAGCAAAGTTGATGCCTGAGACTTGACGACACCTCTGCCATCTGTCCTGCCGCTGGCCAAGGCACTGAGTTTATGCACATGGAGCATTCCTCTGTGAAGAAGCTTCAGCTCGGCTTGTGTCATAGTCAGAGTCTCTCCACTCAGTGCTTCTGTCTGTGTGCCTGTAATTGTTACAGCCTAGGGTTTCTCGGGCCTGATGCTGTGTTGGGACTGCAGTGATGCTACTGAGGTCAATTGCCCCGTGGTGGTGGTGGTGGTGGCGGCGGCGGCGGCGGCGGCGGCGGCGGCGGCGGCATTGGTGTTGGCCTTGGTGTGCACCTTGAATCCCAGCACTCGGGAGGCAGAGGCAGGTGGATCTCTGAATTATAGGCCAGCCCGGTCTACAGGACAAGTTTAAGGACAGCCAGGACTACATATCAAAATCCTGTCTCAAAGAAAAAAAAAGTCCAACCTCAGGGAGCAAGCTGGTGTGTAGGTGGCTTGTAGACGCGGCCACCTGTCTCCTAGTGTGCGTCATGCACTGCCGACGACCAGGAGTTCTCCCAGACTCGATGAAATGTTTCCTCAGTTAAACTGTAAAAGCACTTGTGTCTGCTATGATGGAAGCCTATACCAGGTTTAGAATGATTTTTTAATGTTGAAAACCAAGAAGTCAGATTTTTTTTTTTTTTTTTTTTTGAGACAGGGTTTCTCTGTGTAGCTTTGTGCCTTTAGACCAGGCTGGCCTGGAACTCACAAAGATCTGCCTGCCTCTGCCTTCCAAGTGCTGGGATTAAAGGCGTGTGCCACCAACGCCCGGCCACACTGTTTTTAACTGCCTGATGAATATAGAAGTGTTCTGAATCTTCTGGGGTGGTTTTTCTTGAGGATAATGAGATGTTTTTCCTTAGGTACAACCTGTCCACGAGCCCTCGGAGAGTGAGTTCTTTGTGTCTAAATCAGCTTTCAGCATATAGAGGTAGCGTGGAGCAGTTCTTATCAAATCTTTTGATGTTTGGCAGAACTTGTATCATTTTGATTATTAAGAACTTGTAGGTATTAAACCCAGCTTTCTTGTGTTAGTAGCGTTTGATGTATTGCACTTACTAACCAAGCCATGGAAATAAAGTACATTTGGGCACATACACAGGGATTCCATTCATGTTGTGACGGCTTTGTCAATTTGGCCCAGTCGAGATGACCCTGGAAGGCCGTGTCCATGAGGCTCATCCAGATTAGGTAGTTCTCCGGGGTTTATGCTGATTACATGAACTAAGGTGGGAGCCTCTACCCCCGTGTGAGAGACAGCAGAGCATGAGCATGCGTGCATTACTGTCCGCTTGTGACTGGCAGCTGCAAGCCTTGACTTCCCTGCACAAGTGCACTCTACCTTGCAGCTGTAAGCCAGCTAAGCTCTTTCTTCCTTCAGTTACTTTTGTCAGGATATTTTATCAATAACTAGCCTGGGAATAAAACCTAGATGTTGTTATCTTACAACAGCTTACGTTGATTTTTCTGCCCTGCTATCAGTATACTAGTACTGTTGGTGACATAGCTAGGAAATTAGAGTTTCCCGTCAGACTTTACACTTGAAGAAGACAGAACTGGAGGCATATATAGCAAAAATACATATATCTGTTAAAGGAATGTTTTCAGTATGTGAAAAAATGCATTTTATATTTCAGTTATTTGAAGCATAATTGTTGCTTTATTTCATCTGCAAATTTTGTCTTAACCTTATTAAAGGTTTTAATTTAAATCTGATGATCTATTCTGTAAGTGATTTTATGGTTAATGATTATTTTAATGAATGAAAAGCCTTACAATTTGCCTAGGAGCCGATGTAATGAGAAGCAATTAAAGACATGCAGTTTGATATTGCTTGTTAGCAACCCTTCCCCACATGCCTAACAGTTGGCATTGGAGTGCTTTGTTTAATCTTCAGATCACCATTTTCATCAGATGATTTTACAGCCAGCTCAGTCTTCTCTGTGCATTTGCTCATAGATGTAAAAACAAACCCCACAAAACCTTGGTGTCAAGACTCTTGGCTGCTGCAGTGAGGAAAGGCAGCAGAGATGAATGTCCTTATATGCTGATGACAAATATCATGGATTAGTAATGTGTTTCCTCTGCTCCTTGGCTGGGTCTGCTGACATCCCTGCTCTTCATATGATCTGGAGAGAGATAAAGCCTGGCATCATGCTATGGGGGGGTTTGGAATGTCCCCCTCCACCCCCAGTTTGATGGGCCGAGAATTTGGCTTCCAGCTGGTGGTGTTACTGTTGGGAGGCAGTGGAAACCAGAGGAGACCTGGCCCACTTGGAGGAAGTGAGTTACTGGGGGCATGTCTTTGAAGGGTGAATCTTGTGCCCAGCCCCACCCCCTCTCCTTTCCAGCTGCTATAAGGGGAGCAGCTTTGTTGTACCACATGCTCCTTGCCATGATGCTCAGCTGGCCACGGCACAGAAATAGCGGAGCCTCATGACCATGGAGTGAAGCTTCTAACACCGTGACCTGAATACATCTTTTTCCTTCAAGTTGACTTTCTCCAGTGTTATGTCACAACAGCCGACAACACAGACCTAAATCTGGTGACATTTTTCTCATGGTCTGAACACAGAGAATGGCTTACTCAGAGATAGATTTCTTCACTGTAAAGTGATAGGATTCTGTGACATTATTGAAGTTGTATTTTACAGAGGTCAACTCTCTCTATTTAGCTATCTAAGAACCAAATATCAAGCCTGGTAACATGACTCAGCAGATACGGGTACTTGCCACCAAGCTTGATGACTCGAGTTCAGTCCCAGGATCCACATGGTGTCCACACATTGTCCTCTGACTTCTGTATGTGGACTGTGGAACACATGCCCACACATATACACACAGATAGATAAATATAAGTGAAAGGAAAAGTGATATTTCAAGTTTTTTGTTTTGTGGCTCTTAATATAAATAAACCAGTTTCATTAATCAATGCTTATTAATACTTTCACCTATCTTGTATTTAAGAGTCTTCTCTAAATACCATGGCTGTATTGCTTCATCTACTGTTATTGGTTTGATTTGGATCTGTGATGACACTGTTTTTGAGCTTTATCCATAGAGCTATTTAAGTTTCCCATACTTGAAATTCTGTGGAACTTTAAGTACTATAAATGTTTAATAAAATAAATGCCTATAAAATTCATGTGACTTGGAGCTGGGTATGTATGTCAGTAATAGAGTGTTTGCCTAGCAAATGGGTTCAATTCCCAACACTGCCCCTCCCTCCAAATTAATGGTTTTTTATCCATGTTTTCATTTTATTTTCCAGTGTAGTAAAGAGGTTTTACATGCGTTCTGAGAGACCTCTCCTACTACAGTTCAACATCCATGACATAAAATGAAATTTGAAATTTTGCTTATGTTCCTGAAAGATACAGTACAAGGGTATGATGGCTAAATAAGCTTGTTTTCTGTCCACAGCAGAAATTTGAACTACTTCTGAATTTAAAACACTTCTATTATGAACAGCACAACAAGAAATAAAATGCAAATTTCCTTATTTCCAGCACATTGTCTATAGCTAATTTACAGTCTGTATCTGTACAATTCTTTTCTCTGTACAGGACACTGAATAATCTTTTTAGTAATATGTTGTTAAACTTTATGACAATACCAGTAATTTTGTTCCTGGCATGAGTTAGTAATTAAGTTTTTAATCCTAATGATTTTTTAAAGATGTATTTATTTATTATGTATACAATGTTCTGCCTGCATGTGTGCTTGCAGGCCAGAAGAGGGCACCAGATCTCATTACAGATGGTTGTGAGCCACCATGTGGGTGCTGGGAATTGAACTCAGGACCTCTGGAAGAGCAGCCAGTGCTCTTAACCACTGAGCCTGTCCTAACCCTATCCTAATGATTTTAATAACTTGATTGAGGTATCATTTATAAACTATGAAATATACCATTTTAAGTACATAGTTGATAAGTCTTTAAAAATATACATAGATTTAGGAACACTCTCTATAATCCAGTTAAAACATTTCCATCAGTTTCAAGTTCCTGTTTGCTACCAAGCCCTCTTCTCACCCTGACCAACCAACTTTTTCAAAATTTTTATGTGGGTGGAATCATATGTGGCCTTTCTATGTGGCTGATTCATGTAGTACAGTATTTTTGTGTGTACTGTCATGGAACATGAGTCTTACTAGTCTGTTACTTTTTACTGCCGAGTAGTATATTTATAGTATGGATGAGCCGCGTTTTGTTTATCCATCAGTTGATTGATGATTTAGATAGCTTCTACTTGGGACTGTTATGAATAGTGTTGCTGTGAACATTTGTAAACAAGGTTATTATGGACATGTGTTTTCCTTTCTCTTCTACAAATACCTCTGAGTAGAATTGCTGCTGGGCTATATGGTGAGTGGATTTTTGACTAGAAGAAATGTCTAAATTGTATTTCCAAAGAGCCTATGCCATCTGCATTCCTGAACATATTGAAGGTCTGGCTCTGTCTAATCCTTGTTACATTTGGTCCATTCCATCTTTTCCCACTATACTTGTTCCATTGACCATGTAGCCGAATCTGTTTGCAGCTTTGGTTTGCATCTTACTACTAACTAAAGACTAATATATTTTTATGTGTTAGTTTGTCATTTCTTTAGTAAAGTATTTATTTCAGATATTTAGTCATAAAATAGCTCTTTCATTCTTTTTAAATATTTTTTCTTCTCTGTGTGCATGCAGAGTTGCATGCATTGCATGATATCAGAATTATTCCTCGATCATGCTGTGTCTTATTCTTTGAGAGATGGTCTCTCAGTGACACCCAGAGCTGGTCGCTGTGGCTGGCCTCACTCAACAGCTAGCTCCAGGTGTCCCTGTCTGCATGTCCACCTGCATCTGTGTGGGTTGAGCACCCTGCCTGCTGAGCCATTGCACAGCCCCCAGCCGCTGTGCTTTTGATGTTGCATTATACGCTTTCTTTGTATATTCTGAAGTTCTGTGTTCATTTGGGGGTTTAGAGCATCAAGTTTACAAAAAAACCTGAGTTTGTGGTTCCCACACAGCTGAAGACTTTAAATGTGTTAAAACTTTTATTTAGCTCATTAATGGGGAAATTGATAAGATCTTGTAACTATTTCAAAGGAAAATCCACAAAATGGACAAACTAGAGATGAGTGATATTAAAGTTTATGTTGTAGGGGCTGGAGAGATGGCTCAGAGGTTAAGATCACTGACTGCCCTTCCAGAGGTCCTGAGTTCAATTCTTAGCACCCACATGGTGGCTCACAACCATCTATAATGAGATCTGGCACCCTCTTCTGTATACATAATAAATAAATCTTTAAAAAAATCATGTTGTAACAACTCCAGAGCTGGCTTTCCCCGTGGAGGCAAAGGGCCACCTTCTGTCAGAGGTAATAGATACACAGGCTTGTAGACAAAGGTGATTTCATATTGTTGTCAGTTTTCCACAACTTAGAGTTGTAAACTAGTTTTCATAGAATCAGATCAGCCTGGAAGGACGAGGAAGCAGAGCGAGTCTGAGGTTGGGAATCAAGTGTTGCTGGAACACGGCCATGTCCCTTCTTACACAAACTGTCATCTATGACTGCCTTCATGCTGTGGCAGAGTTGGTATATAGTTTGCAGAAACTACAATGCTTCCAAAATGCCACTTAAGCCAGTGGCTGGCCCCTATTCTTGTCTGCATAAAAACTTGTTCTCAGATAGATGACCTGGACATGTTTTTACTTAGTCTGTGGTGGTTTGTGTTTATATTTTAATGGTGTTTTTTAAAAAGAGCAGACATTAAAAAATTTAGTGATGCCAAATTTACCAATTTTCTATTTTGTAGATCGTGTTATTGATGGTATAGTTATGAAATGTTTGCTAAACTCTGGGTCACAAAATGTTCATCCTGTTCTTTAAGTCTGTTTTGTCTCCTTTGTGTGTGTCTTAATCCACTTCCAATTAATTATTATGCATGCTGTAGGCTAGGGTTGAGGCTTTCCCCCCATATTTAGTTGTTCTTGTTCAACTTGTTAAAAAGGCTATATCTTTGTCAAATTACCTGGCTTTTCTGCCAAATGTTGGTCATCCATCAACCTAGAGGTTTAATTGTGGAAGCTATTCTGCCCTTTCCTCTTCAGGGCCCCATGCCCAGATTACTGATTACTAAAGTAGGCTTTTAATGAGGCAGTGGAAAGATGTCCAACTTTCTTCTTCTTATGGATTTCTTTTGATGTCCTTGAATCTTTTTAAGATTTATTTTTTTATTTTATGTGTATGAGTGTTTGCCTGCATGTATATAGTACATCATGTAAATGCATGGTGCCTCAGAAACCAAGAGGAGGACATTGGTTCTCCTGTGACTGGAATTACAGGCTGTTGTGAGCTACCATGTTGCAAACTGAAACTCTGTCCTCTGTAAGAACAGCAAATGCTCTTAACTGCTGAACCATCTCTCCAGCCCCTCCCCCATTTTCCTTTTCTGACACTGAGTTCATTCACACGTTTCTTTATGTGCATATGAATTGTATGATGAGAATTAGGGCCTAAAGGACCTTTTACCAAAGTTGTCTGTAGAGATCATTACACTGCTGGGTATAATTATAACCACCCAGTCTATTTCTTGTTTTTATTTATCTAAACACTTGTGCCTGCTCCTCTGCTTATTTTTTGGTGCCTGCACAACAGCCCAGGGATGTGATGGAATAGATCAGGGAGGTCCAACCTGGTCTCATCGCCTCTAGTCTAAGGGACAGAAGACTTGAGATGGAATGGCCCAGCCCCTTTCCAGGGGCCTGCCTTGCTTTTCATGGGTGGCCAGATGATAGGAATGGAGCTGAATGATGCAAGCGACAAGCTCTGGGTTTGCTCACATGCCACGTCCCCTCTGTCCACCGTGAACTCCTGTAGATGTAAGTACATCAGAGTTAGTGGAGGAGCATGCCAAACCATCGGGAATCGTAGCACTGGCTTTGTTGTGCCAGAAGGTGGGTAAGAAATGCTCATGGGGACCAGGCTTTCAGGGCTTCTCACCACACTCAGCCACTGAGAACCTTCCGTAATTTTAAATCTGGTGCTTAACTACATAACCATGGAAAATAAGGACTGCTTAGTAAATTCACATTTACTTTTCTGATTTCATGGAACTGAAGTATAATAAACAGGACTCTGAACTTAACAGTGGAAATGCTTTTCAGATGTTCTTAGAACTAAAATACTCCCAACACCTTCAGAATTCAGGTAGTAGCTTTTGATAAAATAGAAGGGTGATTTTAAAATAGTTTAGGGAATGCTAATTAATAGCTATAGTCCTTTTACAAACCTTATGATATGCTGCCTAGAGACCAGGAAAGGTTGGGAAGAGGAAAATTCCATCTTTTCCTCTATATTTTGTCATTTATAAAGTAACTATTTTCTTGAAATCCCTCTCCAAGTCTCCCTGGCTGCTCTGCTCCGCTTTGTAAGCTGAATTCTCCAGACACTATGCCTGTCTTTGTAAACTGTGATGAACTTCGCCTGTCTCTTCCACTGCTTGGGAACACAAGGTGGAATGTTAGCATCCACCATTGAGACTCTGAGCCTCAAGTACTGGTTTCTTTTCAACATCACAATGAAGGTTATTCCCAAAGAACACACTGTTAAATGCTTGGATTTCTCTTTTTTGTCTTCATTTAATTATTTCTACAATTGCTCCTTATTAGGCTAAATTACTTCTGTATCTCTAATTAAAAATTAAATATCTTCTAATGATCTGGCTTTTAAGGAGACTTGCAAGCTAATGATGCCGAGCCTTTTTAGTTTGTTGTTGGCCCAGACATTGCCTACTTTAGTTTCCTAATTTAGTAACAGAACTAAAACTATTCAGGACCTGGCAGGTTCGGTATGTGGGCGCCCAGCCAGGAAGCGTGGGTTTCTTAAGCAAATGGACGCTTGGGGATTTGAGGAAAACACAGCTTATGTTACATGAGCTCTGCACTTCACAAACCCCTGACTATTTAAAGGAACTCAGCTAAGCCACTGCCACACACACCAAGTCTGTTTTCTTAAAACACACATAAAATGATAGTTTCTTTTTCCAAAGTTAGAATTGCCTTTCATACTTGTGTTTTTAATTTCTCATAAATAATATGTGGAAATTAGTTGTTAGTTTTATTCAGTGATTATTTTGTTGTTGTTGTTGTTTGAGACAGGGTTTCTCTGTGTAGCCTTATCTGTGCTGGTATCCTGTAGACCAGGCTGGCCTCCAACTCAGGCCTCCTGAGTCCTGGGATTAAAGTCATGTGCCACCACCGCCCAGCCAGTGATTATTTTCTCACATCTGCTACCTTTCCCAGAGGTTGGGTGATGTTGTACCAGGAGTATCACTGAGACTCTGAATCATTAACATTTTACTCCAGAGGCCTAGTGTTGTGGTGCACACCTTTGATCCCAACACTTGGAAGACAGAGGCAGGCTGACCAGGTCCACACAGTGAGACCAGAGTGCATCTGCAGCAGCTGTACTGGCTGGCTACTGCTTGCCCAGCAGACACTGGTCTTCTCTAGTCCATTGTCGATGCATGGGTCTGTGAGAAGAATCTTAGAGATTCTTAGAGAAGGCTTGCTGTTCCTCTCTGTTAAACCATCCTGTTCTAGCCTTTCATTCTATGTTAGGAGGCCAGCTGTCTGCCTGTTTGTAAACACGGGAGCTGGGTTATTGGGAAGTAAATTTCATTGCTAAAGAATTGATCTTCTCTCTTATAAGGCAGCCTTGGTCTCAGTGGGGAAAAATGGATTTTAATGCATGCTTAAGTAGACAAATTCCATCTGCTTCAGGGTCAATGAACTTCCTCATTCAAAAGAATAAACGACACTGATCATCACCAGTTTCTTTTTTTTTTTTTTTTCCAGAGCTGAGGACCGAACCCAGGGCCTTGCACTTGCTAGGCAAGTGCTCTACCACTGAGCTAAATCCCCAACCCCCATCATCAGTTGAAAAATGTTTAACTACATTTATTTATTTGTTTTATCTATCTATCTATCTATCTATCTATCTATCTATCTATTTATTTATTTTGGAAGGCACCCACTTACCATTAAACATGTTTGGAAATCAGAGAATGACTATTGGGTCCTGGGGATTGAACTCAGGTCCTCAGACTTGATGGCAAGCACCTTTACCCGATGAGCCATCTTGGGCCCAACATCACAAATTTCTTGACCAAAATTGCTCAATTTACTAATCTGTAAATAATAAGTTAGTTTGGAGCTAGTGATATGGTTGGAGGAAAAAAAACTAAGTCCCAAAAGTTGTCCTCTGACATGATATTTGTGTACCCATATGCATATGTACAGATCCACACACGTGACAGATGAGTAAGTAATGTAAAAAAAATTAATAATGGTTTTTAAATCATCTATTCTTCAGCTTCTGTGAATATCTGAGTAAGGCAGATAAATGTTGAAGGGTTAATGACCCGAAAGGCTTAGGTGCGCTGAGGAACTCAGGATGGGAAAGTTGACACATTCGAGTTAACTGCTGCTGGCAGTTAGGGTCTGGGAAACTCGTGACAGGGTCAAGTACCAACCTCCTGGGATTTGCCACTCTGAGACTGTGGGGCAAATTAGTAGGTGGAGCTTGCTCCCCAGAGGTTCCTTATGTGCCCTGTTCTAATTAAAAGAGTCTTCCTGCGTTGAGGTCAGTCTTTTGTTGTCACGTGACCTTCATCAGTCCCACTGTAACAGATGCTCAGGACTGAGAATTCTGTTCACTCTTTTATTTTTTATCCTGGAGGGGGTTAGGGGTGGAACAGGTACGTGGAGACTGGAGGAAAACCTAGGATGTCTTTGCTTTGGAGCCATTCACCTTGTTTATTCAGACAGGCCTTCTCTCTGGCATATAGTTCACTATGTTGGCTAAGCGACGGGCCAGTGACCTCCATATTCCCATTCCTCTGTCCCTGCACTGGGGTTGCAGATGCACTGTGCCAGGGCTTTATGTAGGTGCTGAGGCTCCAAGCTCAGGTCCCCAGGCTTGTGCAGCGAGAAGTTTACTGGCTGCGATGTCTCCCTCGTCATCTCTTGTTAACATGTAAATCTGTTACACAGAAAAGCTTAAGATAGCAGGGAGGTGGTGGTGCACGCCTTTAATCCCAGCACTTGGGAGACAGAGCCAGGCTCTGTGAGTTCGAGGCCAGCCTGGTCTACAGAGTGAGATCCAGGACAGGCACCAAAACTACACAGAGAAACCCTGTCTTGAAAAAAACCAAAAAAACAAACAAACAAAAAAAAGCTTAAGATATAAAAATGTAGACTCAGTGAAATTACCTTTTTCCTTATCATATTCTTTTGCCTTGTGGTTTATTCCTATTCTCCTAGAATCCATACTCCACAGAGACTGTCTTACAGTTGCTCTGATAGCAGCCTTTCCTGATAAGAGGACCCCATTCCTGCAAGGAGTGTTCAGAAAATATACACCACTTCTGAAACAAAGTCAGCAAAAAGAGCTGGCACAATTGAAGAGCTTGTAAAGGCGCAGTATACTGTTCTTCTTAATAATAAAGCCTTAGTGTATGTGATGTTGGTCATTATGGACTAGATACAGTGGGGAGCCACTGGAGGACTTTTAGCTCAGGACATGATCTCGTGAGGTTCGGAAGAAACCGCTAAGGCAACTGCTGTAAAACAGGACCCAAGAGCAAACACTGGGAGATGAGTTAGTAGTGCACAGCACTAATCTAGCCAGGAGACGGTGGTGCCGCCTCCTAACGAGCAGAATTGCTGAGGAAAAGAAGTTGGATTTTAGTGCTCTGTTTTATTTAGTGCTTTTGAATCTTCATGAATCCCCTCATTTTCTTTAGCCCAGTGGGAGGCTTTATCCTTGATTATGTGTAATGAATCTCAAGCACCGAGGAGCTGTAAACCTTCTGTGGGTGACTTAGATAGAATCAAGAACAAGGTCTTCTGGTTCTCAGTCCAGGGCCTTCTCCAAATTGTTAGCAGAAACATGTAGTCTTTGAAAACTGTTTGATAGGAGTATTTTATGGTATCAAAAATAAGAGAGAAAATGGTGTACCAGCTTCTATTACTCCCTTCGTTATTATTTATTAGTGCTTAAAGACAACACAGTTTACTGTCTTTCTTTGGTCCTATGGGCATGCAGTCCAAGTGCAGCCTCACCAAGTCTTCTTAGAAGTCTCACAAAGCTGCAGTTGAGTGGCCAGGGCTATGGACCCAGCTGAGGCTCAGCTGCAGAAGGAACCAGCTTTTATTGCAGATTCTTTAACACTATGTCTTGTACTTGAGAATGGAACAAAAATGGTTGAATTCATATAGGGAGAATATGTTTTGGTATGTTGGCTATGTAATAAGGGAATTCTTGACTGTTCTTTGCCAGTTAGCAAACAGTTTTGTTAAAAAAAAAAAAAAAAAAAAAAAAAAAAAAAAGCTCATGCCCTTTTTCTTGAGGTTTGGGGGATGTCATTCCAAATCTTACCTCTGCTTTAGAGTGTAGATCTACTACATCTTATTCTATGCCAGTTTGAGATCTGGGCAGTTGTGCTGGATGCTGTTGTGACTTGGTTGCCACTGATCAGTCCTAAGTGAGCTTCATAGTAGCCACATTCCAGTCTACTCTCTTGTCTACTACATGTATAGGGCCATGCTGATGTGTTGTAGATTGTCTTGTCTCTTTATAGGGTCATGCTGATGTGCTGTAGATTGTCTTGTCTCTTTATAGGGCCATGATGATTTGTTGTAGATTGTCTTGTCTCTGTGTAGGGCCATGCTAATCTGTTTGTAGATTATCTTGTCTACTGTGTAGGGCCATGTTGATGTGTGGTAGATTGTCTTGTCTCTTTATAGGGCCATGCTGGTCTGTTGTAGATTGTCTTGTCTACTGTATAGGGTCATGGTGATGTGTTGTAGATTGTCTTGTCTACTGTGTAGGGCCATGTTGATGTGTTGTAGATTGTCTTGTCTCTTTATAGGGCCATGCTAATCTGTTGTAGATTGTCTTGTCTATTGTATAGGGCCATGCTGATGTGTTGTAGATTGTTTTGTCTACTGTATAGGGCCATGGTGATCTGTTGTAGGTTCTTTGCTGGCTGAACTATAAAATTAACTGTAGAAGGTTCAGAAGATAAAAACCACTTTCTCAATGGTGCTCTGCATATGAACTCATACAGCTTTTCTAAATTGTGCTCTAACCCACTTTATTACTTTGAAATAGTCTTCCTTTTTATAATGCAACAACTGAAGGGATGTGTCTTTGAAAAACTTGAGTTCTCTCTTCTAAAAGTCCTTTTTCAAACTGTTTCCTCCTTCTTTATCTTACTTGAGAACTTCATGTTGAGACTGGAAATAGGCTCCACAGTTAAGAGAGTACTATTCTTCCAGAAAACTGGAGTTTGGATGCCAGTACCCAGTGCAAGCAGCTCACTACTGCCTATAACTCCAGCTTCAGCAGAGTCTCATATTTCTGCTCCCAAAGCCCTGTGCACATACACAGTTGTACCCACATACAGCCTCCACACATGCATATAATTAATAGTAAAATATTTACTTTATTTATTTTTTTAAATAACTTACTTATTTTAATTTTATGTAAATTGGTGTTTTCCCTGCATTTATGTCTGCGTGAAGGTGCCAGACCCCCTGGAACTGGAGTTATAAACAGTTATGAGCTGCCACATGGGTACTGGGAATTGAACCGGGGTCCTCTGGAAGAGCAGCCAGTGCTTTTAACCACTGATCTATCTCTCCAGGCCCCAAATATATTTTTTCAAAAGCTTAAAGGACAGGTGTAATGGCACACACCTTTAATCCCAGCACTCGGGAGGTAGAGGCAGGTGGATCTCTGTGAGTTCGAGGCCAGCCTGGTCTGTTCACTGAGTTCTAGGATAGCCTGGTCTACATGGTGAGTTCTAGGCCAGCCTGGTCTGCCCGCCGAGTTCTAGGACAGCCAAGGCTCTATAGAGAGACCCTGTCTCTAAAGCAAACAAGCAGAAAACTCCCAAAGCTTAATGCTTGATGCTTTAAAGTTTCAGCTTGTGGAACTGGTGTGAGATTAGTTAACTCACACCAACCCTTCTTAAGAAGACCCAGAAAAACTGGGTCAAGGAGAGCACTCAGTTTTGAAGGTACTCACGAACTAACAAAATGCTGACACTTTCCCAGGCCAAAGGGATTCTAGCCTTTAAAATCATTCTGCACTAAAGTGATCTTGGGTTGCTGTGTGAGGTACAACCTGTAGAAGATCCACCCTGGATATCATGTGCCAAAGGCAGGGAACCAAACAGACTATCACAGCCATATGCAAGACTCAATGACAGATTGTGAGAGCATCAGAACAATGGTGACTCAATGAGGATGAGACATACCAAGTACAGAAACATTTAGGAGTTCACAGAAAACCCTACCAGTGGCCTAGAGTAATGACTTAGCAAAAGGTTTGCCGCATAAGCCTGGGAGCCTGAGTTTGATCCTCACAACCCATGTGAGTAGCTAGGAGAGTATTTGTGCCTGTTATCTCAGAACTGGGCATGGGGAGACAGTTATATCCCTGGGACTCACCTACCAGCCAGAAGGACCACTTGGTGAGTTCCAGTGAGTTACTCTGCGTCAAAACCAAGTTAACTGTCATCTAAGGGATGGCACTGAAGGTTGTCTATGGCCTTCATGTGTGTGATCATACATCTGCCTGGCACATGAACAACAAAACACAAAAGAACATAGGTGGCTAGCTTTGCCTGATTGACAATCCCCAAGCCTTGCCCCCTCCCCCACAAATGTGAAGGGGACCTGAGGAACAGCATTTGAGACAGACACAGACACACACACACACACACACACACACACACACACACACACACACACACAGAGAGAGAGAGAGAGAGAGAGAGAGAGAGAGAGAGAGAGAGAGAGAACTTTTATTGGTATTCTTAGACAATTCAGAAACTTTTACAGGCAAAGTATCAAAATATTTCCTTGTCTTTTCCCAACCAGTTGTATTTCCAACTGAATAATTGAATGAGGACAAATGATAGAATTAGAAAAATCAACATTTTAAAATATCAAATAAATATCTTGACAGAGATCATAAGCTTTTTACACTGACGGGTAAAAAGCTATAAGAAACCTTGTTTTGGCTGTTCAGGTAGATAATGTTGGCATCCACTACTTAATGTCAACTCCACTAACGGTTGGACAGGCACACTTTATGTCCTAGTGCCCAGAGTGATACAGTTGGACATATGTGACCTCATCCCAGTAAAGGTGTCTTACCATAGACAATCCTTTAAGGAATAAATGGGCATTTTCAGTGACTTTATGAAGGCACAGTAAAGAAAATTGAGGATGATAGAAGTTCTTCAAGATGGAAACTCAGTTTTAAGTGAATGGTAGACGTGAGCAAAAGGGACTTAAAGAATCATGTCAGCCATGGCCGAGAAGCTAGTTCAGTAAATAGGTAGAGGGTTTGCCATGCACATGAAGAATGGGGTAGGATCCCTAGAATCTACATTAAAAAGCTGAGCATGGTTACATGTATGCTTGTAATCCCAGAGGTGACCGACCGGCCAGCCTTCCCTAGTCTGCATCTGTCAGACAAGTCCCACTGAGCGACTGCCCCAGAAAAGGTGTGAGCACACACAGAAGGACAGACACCCTGGGTTTAGCTCTGACTCAACCCTGTCCTCACAGATACACATGCACACGCAGTCATATCACCTTGTGAACACACACACACACATGCACACGTACACACACACACACACACACACACACACACACACACACACACACATGCACAAGCACTCATACCACCCAAATGCAGTTCTTGCACATTTTGTTACTAGTTTGGTTCAAACAAACTGGTTGTAAAACCATAAAGTTTTTTGAACAAGTAGATAACATTAAGAAATTATTTATTTTACCAGGCAGTGGTAGCGCACGCCTTTAATCCCAGCACTTGGGAGGCAGAGCCAGGTGGATCTCTGAGTTTGAGGCCAGCCTGAGCTACAAAGTGAGTTCCAGGAAAGGTGCAAAGCTACACAGAGAAACCCTGTCTCGAAAAACAAAAACAAAACAAAAAAAAATATTTCTTTTAGTATGTTTGATAATAATATTGTAGGATTGCTTTAAAGAGCATTATCTGTTAGAGTGTGTACCAAAGTAGTCTTGCAGGTGCAGCAGGGGAAGGGGCAGTGGGCCTCCCTTGGATGATGGCATGGCTTCCGTGTAACAGGGAAGCCAAGGGTATGAGAGCATCAGCAGTGGCAGGCATTCAGATTGCTGATGCCTCCCAGTGTTTGACACAGGTAGAATACAGCTAGTTTCCCCATGGGTAACCTAACAGAATACATAGCATAACATACTCTACAAAAAAGTAGATGCTTTTCAAGCACATAGAACGTTTGTGAAACTCCACTGAGACATGAAATTATACCATCTTCTTTCCTCAAGTCAGAGAAATTGGAGTTAATTTTCCCAATTAATACAAATAAGTTTCTTTGACTTCACAGTAAGGAAACAAGTTAAATAGGACACAGTGCACATATGCAGAAGATAAATAACATTGCCATTAATATTTAGGAATCGTGTTTGCTATAGAGCCCTACTTCTTCTGTAAATGGCTAGTTTATAGAAGATAATGCAGGCTGTATGGTCTCTGCCCCACCTACTCTATTGTCATTACATGAAAGAGCCCATGGACAATAGGCTATATTCTTATAACACTTTATTCAAAAACTGGTGGCCCAGTATTGGCATGGTGGCTGTAGTTGTGGGGCTCTGGCATGGATAACTAAGTAATGGAAAGGTTAAGCATCTCTCTGTGCGAATATACTTGTAATAGATGTAACTGCCAAAGGGCTTTTAACCATAACGAAGTATTACAAGTAAAAATGCAAAAGACCAGCAATTTAGCTTAAGGGAAAACTAGTCAATAGACTTGGACAAGCACCTAACCAAAGAGGAAATCCAGATGGCCAGTAAACATATGCTAATGTGCTTAGCCTCATTAGTCCTCAAGGACATGAAATTAAAACCACAGTAAGGTTCCTCTAAGTAACCACAGAGATGACTCAGAAGTGCTGGCAAAACAAGCCTTGAGGAGCCATGGGGTGACAGGGCACATAGCATGGTTATGTTACTGTTCATACGTGTAAGAGTTTTGCTTCCATGATGTAATGAAAAGACATGTATGGTTTTGTCCATAAGTCCCTGGAACTAGAATACTCTTTCATGTTGAAATGAGTGAAGTGGTAAATTCATCTATTAGGATACTACATACTAACAAAAGGAACTGAGCTGGCACCTACACTGGGCAATGCATCTGACTCCACAGAGACCATTTTGAGCAAAAGAAGCCAATTCCAACACATATAGAGTGTGTGACTGTGAGTGTGAAGGTTCTAAACCAAGCAAGATAAGCCAGTCTTTGCAAAAGCAAGTCAAAGAGAGTGTGTGTGTGCATGTGTATGTGAGAGAGAGACAGAGATAGACCAAGAGATACAGAAAGAGAATTCTAAAATTCATCTGTTAAATATGTGCTGGCATTATCCAGATTATTAGATTGTTAATTATTATTCATTAGATTATTGAGAAGCCTCAGTCTTGTCTCTCTAAACCCCACCCACTCAGAGAGTCTCCAAACAAAGGGAAGGCACCAAAAAGCCCAGTTCTGCATTCTTGGCATCTACGGCAGCTCCTGCCCTGAAGTTGTCAGCAGTCCAAGTCCCCACCTAATGCAGTCAGCTTTTGACCATACTTGGCACAAACTCAGCTTGTGGTGGACACGTCATCACCCCTTGCCTACAACCTATATAATCTCCCTGCTTTAGTTTGGGTGTGTGGCTTCTCCAACACAATCTCTGAGATTGGAGAATCTGCCTGGGAGTTGCTTTGTTCAAATAAACCTGTTGTTATACTTTTTCCATTTTGCTTGATCTGGCTTACTGCACTGGCAGAAAAACTTATTATGAGGTGGCCGAAAGCCTATTAATTATTAATTCACCTTCAAGTTCTGAGAGTTCCTGTAACTCTGGTGACATGTTGGGGATTTAACAATTCATTTATATTGTCTGATTTGGGACATAAAGTTCAATGTCCAGTGCTTCTGTGACTCTGGAGAGTGAATCTCAGTTATGCTCATGTATGTCCTCTGGTCTTATGTGTTCTCTCTCATGCCTTTGCCCATGCTGGTCCAGCGGTGGTCGCTCAGCTGATCCTTTCAGGAGCCCACTTTTGTCCTTGGTGCATTGCCTGTGGTTTTCATTTGGTATTTGGTAGACTTTGCCAGCCTTTAATCCATACTTCCTCTTGCTTTTGTGTTTGGTTTACCTTTCTTTACTGTATGGTCTCTTGAAATAAAAACTTACATTATTTTTAGCTCACTCTTGGTAATACAAGCATTTCAAGATAAAAAAAAAATCTCTTTAAGCTTTAGTTGCCTCTCATACATTTTGATGTGGTATGTTTGGTTTATCTTAAGCTTTTTCATGATTTTGTTCAGTTTCTTGACCCATGAATTGTTCAGTTTTCAAGTGTTTGAAGTCTCTATTCCAACTTATTGTTGATTTCCAGTTTAATTCTGTTGTATATTTCTTGCTATATTTGACACAAGGCCTTTAAAGGTATATAGTGAATTCAGAACCTCATCCCTACAAATAGGGACTTAGCAGTCTCATGTGAATTTTGATTTTCATGTAGAAACTAGATTCCTTCATCTGTTGGCACAGGCTTGTGGAGATCTGAGTTATGTACCTAAACATCTAATGTTTCAGGTGCTGTGGAAGTCTAAATAGAAACAGCTCAGTGGAGAAGACAGTGGAGCCTTTTCTAGTTCCATCATTTTCCTGTAATGTGACTTCAGGGATGAACAAAATTCTATTGGGTATACATGTGCCACATTCTCTTTATCTACTCACCTGTTGATGGACATCCAGGCTGATTCAATTTCCTGGCTATTGTGAATAGTATAGCAGTGAACATGGTGTGCTAGTGTCTCTGTGGGATCCTGACTTTGATCCTTAACTGAGTCATATGATGGTCTCCTAAAGAAATGATACTTTTCACTGTATGTGTGTATGCACACACACATATGCAGAATCAGAGAACAGTGTGTGGAGTCTTTTCTTCTATCATGTAGGTCTTGGGGATTGAATTTAGGTCATTGGACTTGGCAGCAAGCACCTCGATCCACTGAGCTATCTTTCTGAATCTCCTGTAATAGTACTATTTATAGTTTTTCTTCAAGACTTCCACTGATTTTCATAGTTAGCTATTTTAAGAAACAACAAAATAAGACAAAAATGTTATAGAAAAAAGGCAGTCTAAAATAATATATTAGGAAGATGTAACAATTATAAATATATATGTTCTTATCCAGATAGGTCCAAAACATATGAAGCAGAAAATCATGGAATTGAAAGGGGAAATGTGGAACTCAATTATAAATGAAGACTTTAATCCTTCTGTATTGGCATATGATCAAACAATTACAGATACAGAAAACAAGAATGGCATTGTTGTTCATCTTGAACTAATCCTTCACCTCAACAGAAATAGAACACATACTGTTCAGAATATACTATGTATACCAGTCCACAAAGCAGGTCCCAGAATCCTTCCCTGTTGTTCTGAGTTGTTGGTCTCAGTTACGGTTGTCTTTCAGCCTCATTAATATGATGACAATATAGAACAGATGTGCTAACAACTGATTTTATTCATCTGGAAACATTTTCATTTCAACTTCATTTTGGAAAGAATTTTACTACATTTGTTTATTTTGTGTGTTGGGGTGGGTGTGCCTGGAGGTCAGAGAAGAACTTGAGAAAGTTCCTTCCTTCTGCCGTGTGGGACCTCAGGTTGTCAGGCTTGGTAACAAGTGCCTGTGCCCACTGAGCCATTTCATTGGCCCCTTAACTTTATTTTGAATAGTTTTGTTAGATGTAGAATTCTTAGTTGACATTTTGTTTTCCAGAAGATTTGCCACTTTAGCTGATACAACCATACAGCTGAATCTCCTGCCCAAATGCTGAGGGGTGCCCTATCTGCCCCCCAGGTCCTATAAAGAAGCCTCCCAAGCTGGACCTGGCCAACACAGCTGCTTTCCTTACATGGAGCTATGCAGGTGCTCAAACATTTCTTTTTCTTTTTCTTTTTTCTTCTATTAAAAATAGATATTTTCATACAATATATTCTGATTACAGTTTCCCCTCCCGCTAGGCCTCCAGTTCCTCCCCAATCCCCTCCCATCCAGATCCACATTCATTCTGTCTCTCCTTAGAAAACAGACTTCTATGTAATAATAATAATAAAATAAGTAAATAAAAAAACAAACAAATTGGAATATGACAAAACAACCAAATGAGAAAAAGAGCCACCAGCTGTGATGGTGCACGCCTTTAATCCCAGCACTCAGGAGGTGGAGGCAGACGGATCTTTCTGAGTTTGAGGCCAGCCTGGTCTACAGAGCGAGATCCAGGACAGCCAAGATTGCATAGAGACCCTGTCTCAAAAACAAAACGAAACAAAACAAAATAAATAAAGAGAGAAAGAAAAAAAGAAAGAAAAAAAGAAGAGAGCCAAAGGAAAAGCACAAGAAATGCATAGAGATGCAGAAACACACATATGTTCATACACTCTAGAATCCCATAAAAACCCAAAACTGGAAGCCATAATATATACACCAAAGACCGGTAATGTAGAAAAACCAACAACACAAAACAATCACCAACCAAACAGAAAACATCCTGGCTTACCATTATAAGACAAAGAAGCTCCAAAGATACTGTTTGGTCTGTTTGGTGCTGGCTATCTGTTGGTGGGCATGGGGCCTACCCTAAGAGTGGCTTGTTTCTCCAGGGAGATTTTCTTAAAACTAATTTTTCATTTGTAAGTGGCAGTCATTGGGAGATAGTTTCTGGATTAGGGATGGGAGCTTGTGTCCATTTTCAGCTCTAGGACCCATGTGGTGCAGACCCCTTGCAGGCCCTGTGCATGCTGCCACAGTCTCTGTGGGTTTATATGTGCTCCAACCCTCTTGTGTCTAGAGGTCTCTTATTCTTTGGTATCCTTCATCCCCTCTGGTTCTTGCAGTCTTTCAGCCTCCTCTTCTGAGAGGTCCCCTGAGTCCTGAGGGGAGGTATTTGATGGGGACATCCCATTTAGGGATGAGTGTTCCAAGGTCTCTTACTTGGTATAATGTCTGGCTGTGGGTCTCTGTATTTGTTCATTCCTATCTCTGTAGACGGTGGCTGGGCAAGGCACTGATATAAGAGCAGAGCAGAATGTTGGTAGGAGTCGTTATTGCCAGTGGGGCACCTCTGCAAATGCCAAGGGCAGTGCTGCAATGGTACATGTGCAGCAAGAAGGAAATCTGGTTCAACAAGACTTAGTTAACTGGTGTCCGTTCAAACTTCTAGAGTCAGACCCCAGGTAGTTCATTTTAGACACATTTAAGTACAGTACAACTTTGCAGAAAAAATTTCCTGGTGACCATTATCACAATAAAGTTTAAAGTGTGACTACATAGAAACCCTTTTGCAAAGGGCATGTGACCTCTTCCGTAAGAATGGATTCTGTAGCTTAAGGGCTGAGGAGAGGATCTGTTAGGATCCAGGCCATCATAGAGGTCACCATGCTACAAAGTACATGTGATATCTCCCCTAGGGATAGGTTCTGTTGGCTGAGAAACAATGCTCAAGATCAAGGTCTGGGATAAACATTCTGAGGGATTTGGGTGTGGCCTGGCCCTGTAGATAGCACAGATCACCAGGCTGTTATCAGTGTCTACTCCCAGCCTTCTAGTAGAAAACAGGTATATATCTCCCTTAGTGGGGAAACATCTTTGTGTGTTTAATATCCCTGGTTTCCTGGTGCTTATCTGTGAGCACAAGGACCTTGTGCCTTCCATCATTGCTACGTTCCTTTAGCAGTACAGTAGTATTTGGTTTTCTCCTAGATCCCTGCCTGTCTAGTCTCACATTCTTGGCCTCCCTAGCAGCATTGGGTATGGGTTCCACCTTAGTGGAGTGGGTCTTAACTCAGTTCAGAAACTGCTTGGTTACTTTCACATGCTTTGTTCACTCTTGTACCAGCACATCCTGCAGGCAGCTCAGTCTTGTAGACTGAAGGGTTTGGAGCAGGGGTGATGTTTACCTTTCTCCTTTGGGAGTGTGCAGGGTACCTTCCAGTACCATGAATACTAGTCAGTAGGCGTGAAGGCTCTAGGTGGGCCCCAGCTTGACTCTCTGTGTTCAGTGAGTTGTGTGGGTGGTGTCTTCAGCAATGGGGCCTTACTGTTTATGGAGAGCCACCAATGGCCTTGGCAACAGCCTGGGTTGTTTGAGGTTCCCGCTGGGACCCCATTGGACAACAATTCAATTAGATGTAACCATTCCCAGTACTGGAAGCTTATTTGGTGATGAGAGATGTCCAGTTGTGAGTCTGTCTCCCCTGTTCTTGGCAATTTCATTTAGACCACCTTCATATATGTGTAGAAGAGGGCTCTGCCATATTAGGTTTCCAGACAACTCCTCAAACGGGCCCTTACTTTTAGCTGTCCCTTCCCATGTCCCCTCCCTTGTCCTCTTTTTTTCCTCCCCCTCCCTGTTTGATTTTCCTGTTCCAGTTCCCCACCTTGTTCATCCATAGCTACCTATTCTAGTCCCACTTTCTAGGAGGGTCCGTCACTCCCCCCAGTCTCCTACTCTCTACCTAGCTTTTGCGGTTATAAGGATTGTCGCCTGTTTATCAATGACAGCTAACATCACATAAAAGCAAAGACATACCATATTTGTCTCTCTGGGTCTGAGTTACCTCAGGATGACTTTTTTTCCAGTTTCTGTCATGATTTCATTTTGTAGTAGTTGAGTAATATTTCACTGTATAAATGTACCACATTATCCATTCGTCTGTTGATGGGCATCTAGGTGGTTTCCAGTGTCTGACTATTGTGAATAGTACAGCAAAGAATGTGGTTGATCAAGTGTGTCTGAGGTAGGATGAAGAGCCCTTTGGGCTCAAAAGTGGTATAGCCAGATCTTGAGGTAGAGTGATTTCTGTCTTCCTGAGGAACCGTCACACTGATTTCCAGAGTGGCTGTACCAGTTTGCACTCCCACTAGCAATGGGGAAGTGTTTCCCTTACTCCACATCCTTGCCATCATGTGCTGCCTTTTCTTGATCTTGCCATTCTGATTTGTGAGAGATGAAATCTCCAAGTCGTTTTGATTTGCAGTTCCCTGGTGGCTAAGGATGTTGAACGTTTCTTTAAGTGCTTTTCAGCCATTTGAGTTTCCCCTTTTGAGAATTCTCTATTTATGTACATCTTGTTAGATTTCAGATTTTTTTTGATGTTTAGTTTTTTTTAATTCTTTATATATTTTGGATACATTTGGAGCCCTCTTTCAGATGTGTAGTTGGTAAAAATATTTTCCTGTTCTGTAGGCCGCTACTTTGCCATATGATGGTATCCTTTGCCATCGGAACCTTTTCGGTTCCCTGAGCTCTCATTTATTAGTTGTTGATCTTTCTGCCTGTGCTATGGGGGTTCTGTTCAGGAAATTGTCTCCTGTGCCAGTGCATTCAACGCTGTTCCCCACTTTCTTTTCTCTAGGTTCAGTATGTCTGGCCTTATGTTAAGGTCTTTGATGCATTTGGAGTTGAATGTTGTGCAGGGTGATGAGTATGGGTCTACTTGATTCTTCTACATTCGGCCATCCAGCTGGACCAGCTTCATTGTTCAAGATGCTGTCTTTTTTTCAAGTGTGTATTTCTGGCTTCTTTATTGACAATTAGGTGTCCACAGGCATGTGGACTTCTTTCTGTGTCTTTAGTTTGATTCCACTGATCAGTGTGTTTGGTTTTGTGCCAATATCATGCCATTTTTATTATTATAGCTTTGTTGTACAACTTGAAATTGGGAATGGCAATACTTCCCAAAGTTCTTTGATTATTCAGCAGTGTTTTATCTATCCTAGGTGTTTTGTGTTTCCATATGAAGCCAAAAATAGTCCTTTCAAGTTCTGTGAAGAATTGTGTTGAAATTTTGATGGAAAGTGTATTAAATCTGTGAATTACTTTTGGTAAGGTGGTCTTTTTTTTTTTTTTTTTTTTGGCTTTTTCAAGACAGCATTTCTCTGTGTAGCTTTTGGAACCTGCCCTGAAACTCACTTTGTAGATCAGGATGGCCTTGAACTCACGGAGATTCACCTGCCTCTGCCTCCCAAGTGCTGGGATTAAAGGCATGCACCACCACCTCCCAGCAAGGTGGTTATTTTTACTATATTAATCCTACTTATCTGTGAGCATGGGAGATCTTTCCATCTCCTGATATCTTCTGCAGTTTCTTTCTTCAGTGTCTTAAGGTTTTTAATCATACAAACCTTTCACTTGCTTGGTTAGATTTACCCCCCAAGATACTTTGTTATTTGAGGCTATTGTGAATAGTGTTGTTTCCCTGATTTCTTCCTCAGTCTGGTTGTCATTGTGTATAGAAGGGCTACTGATGTCGTTTTAATTTCTTATCCATCTACTTTACTGAAACTATTTATAAGCTGTAGGAGTTTCCCAATGGAATTTGGGGGGGTCACTCACGTATACTATCATAGCATCAGTAAATACAGACACTTTGACCTCCCTTCCTGTTTGTATCTCTGATCTCCTTCAGCTGTCTCATTCTTGTAGCTAAGACATCGGAGTACTATATTGAGTAGGTGTGGAAAGAGTGGACAACCTTGTTGTGTTCCTGATTTTAGTGGAATTGCTTTGAGTTTCTCTCCATTTAAGTTGATGTTGGCTATAGGCTTTCTGTAAACTGTCTTTGTTATAGTGAAGTATGTCTCTTGTATCTAATCTCTCCAGGACTTTTATTAAGGAGGGGTGTTGGAATTTATCAAAGGCCTTTTCTACATCTAATGAGATGATCATGGCTTTTGTCTTTCAGATTATTTATATGGTAGATTACATTTATTGATTTATAAATGAATCTCTGGGATGAAGCCGCCTTGATCATGGTGGATGATCTTTTTGATGTGTTCTTGAATTCAGTTTGCAAGTATTTTATTGAGAATTTGTGCATCTGTGTTCATAGGAAAATCAGTCTGTAATTCTTTCTTTTCTTTCTTTTTTTAAGTTGTTTTTTTATTTGTTTGTTTGTTGTTGTTTTTTTCCAAGACAGAGTTTCTTTGTGTATCCTTGGCTGTCCTGGAACTATCTCTGTAGACCAGGCTGGCCTCAAACTCACAGAGATCCACCTGCCTCTGTCTCCTGAGTGCTAGGATGTAATTCTCTTTCTTTGTTCAGTCATTATGTAGTTTAGGTATCAGAGTAACTGTGGCCTCATAAAATGAATTCGGCAATATTCGTTTTGTTTCTATTTTGTGGAGTAATTGAGGAGTATTAACATTGACTCCAGTTTGAAAGTCATCTAGAATTCTGCACCAAAACCATCTGGCCCTGAGCTTTTGTGGTTGGGAGACTTTTAATTACAGTTTCTATTTCACTATTCTGACTTTTAATTCAGGTTGTAGATCTTGACCTCATCTTGATTTGACCGTGGTAGGTGGTCTCTATTGAGAAAATTAATAATCTCTTTCAAATTTTTCTGATTTAGTGAAGTACCAGTTTTTAAAGTATATCCTTATGAGTCTGGATGTCCTCGGCGGCCCCTCTTTTATGTCAGACTTCGTTAATTTGGATCTTCTCCCTCTGCCTTTAGTTAATTTGGCTAAGGGTTTATCAATTTTACTGATTTTTCTCAAAGAACCAACTCTTTGCTTCATTGATTCGTTGTATTTTGTTTGTTGTTTCTATTTTATTGATTTTAGCCCTGAGTTTGATTTCTTGCCATCTACTCCTTTGGGGTGTTATGTCTTCTTTTTATTCCACAGGTGTGCTATTAAGTTACTAATATGCGCTCTCCCCAGTTTCCTTATGTACACACTTAGTGCTGTGAATGCGCCTCTTCAACCACTTTTACTGTGCCCCTAAGTTTGGATATGCTGTGTTTTCATTTCAGCCAATTCTAGAATGTTTAAAAATCTTTCCTGATTTCTTTCTTGACCCGTTTTTTGTTAGTTGCTCAGTTTCCATGAATTTGTGAGCTTTCTCCTGCTTCTTCTGTTGTTGATACCCAGCTTTCATCTTTAGTGCTCAGATAGGATGCAAGGTGTTACTTCAGTTTTCTTGTGTCTGTTGAGACTTTTTTTTTTTGCCGAATTTTGTGATCACTTTTGGACAAAGTTCCATGAGGTACTGAGAAGGTAGATTCTTTTGTATTTGGGTGAAAAGTTCTGTAAATATCCGTTTGGTCCATTTGGTTTATGACATCAGTTAGCTCCAGCATCTGTTTAGTTTTGTCTAGATGGCCTTTCTATTGGTGAGAGTAAGGTATGGAGTCTCCCACTACCACTGTGTGAGGGTTGATATGTGACATGGGCCGTTAGTGGTGTTTCTTTTATGAACTTGGGTACCCTTGTATTCCGACAAATGTTTCTGAGCTGTTGTCTGCCTTGGCTTGCTTTCCGGGGGCTTGGTGGTGAGGTTGTTTGTGTTGTTTTTGAGAGTTGTCCAGTGTTTTATGCTTGCTGTTGGTGGAGGAAGCACATTGAGTTCCCCATGTACTAAGATGCTAGTCTTCTAAAATACCCCCAAGCTGTTGTTGTAGCGGTTATTTAAAACATTTCAGGGCCTTGTGGAGCTGTACAGACTGCTTTTGTTGTGAATTTTGTGGCACCTCTTCCCATGCTTGGTCTCCCATGTCACTGGACAGGTTCCTGTGTCAGAGGAACTGGCAGAAACCTGAGAGTGTTTGTGTTCTGTCAGTTATGGAGAAGCTCCTCCCTTGGCCCTTGGGCTTCTCTGGGGTTTGCAGTGTCCGATTCTCTTGAGAAGAAGCTGGGGCAAGCTTTCTGCATGTTGTTCATTAACCGATTATTCTCAGTGAAAACATGGCTTTAGTAATCTTTTTTTTTTTTTTTTTTTTATGTCTGGAATTTTCCAAATGTGACTCCTTCAGGACAATTGAATTTTCCATTCTTGTGGATTCATTTCTAAGCATATAATCAAAGTAAAATGTAAACCTTTAATTATAATTTTCCTAGAAAACAATAAGATGTGCATATAGCTTCATATTTTGAGTTTTCCTTACTTAGAACTTAACATCAGTTTTTATTTTCTTTAATGCAAAGGAATAAAATAATAAATGCTAAAATGAGTTTGTTTGTATAGATTTTCAACTTTAGAGAATGAAAAGAATAGATTTTATAATAGAACATCCATGCAGTGAGCATGCAATTACTGTAACCATTGCTAGGAGCATGTTGTAATTTCAATGCTGATTATTTACATTGTAACTGAGAGGATCACAGTGTATCAGGCAAATGCTTGGCCCCGAATGTGTGTGTGTTGGTTTTCTTCTATTGGGAGTAGCTGTTGTATGCCCATCATGAGTCTGATGTAGAGTGTCTGAAGCTGCGACTCACTAAGCCTAGTGGGGTTTCTTAGGCTTGAACTCTGGGCTCAGGATGAATTTCCAGTTTCCTAAATAGTCTCCTAAAAGTTTCCCAGTAGGAACAGATTCCAGGAGTATATGCCTGCACTGCCACTGGCATTCCATGGGCCTTTTTAAAGTCAATCTTTAAATTTTGAGATAATTGTAGATTCACATGCAGATATAAGTCGCTATGCTTTAAACCAATCATATCATTTTAAAATTTTCCCCAGCAATTAACACAGATTAGCTGTTGCTATTTGATGGTTAATGAGAGGGACCATGTAGAAAGGTTTGGACTAAACTAAAGCCTTGTGGCAGAAATCTTGTTAAGTACCCACTATGACCATGCTCATAAATAAGAAAAAGTACCTCATGCCCTGTATATCCCTAGCCCTGACCCCCACAGAAAGGATGCCAGGAACACCATCTTCTCCTGCTGCCAATCTGTTTCCCAGCAATGAGACTTTTAAAATGTTAATTTGTAATAAAAATTATCACAAGTAAAAACTTGGATAAACAAATTAGCAACTTGTCTACAGAATTGCTAATATAGTGAGTCCTTGTTTTCTATAAACCATAAAGCACTTGAATTCTAGTTCTGGACGCTCTCTTCCAGTAGACCTTTTGTAATGTGACTGTGTTGATACATTTCTAAACTTAAGGGAGTATAAAAATAATGGGTGGTGTGGTTGCACACACCTAGAATCCCAGCATTTTAGTAGGCTGACGGCTGAGTAGGCCAGCCTGGGCTACATACAGGTCTCAAAGCAAACCCTTACAAATAATTTACATCATACTTTCGTCACTCAGTAGTACATATACCTATTAAAATACCTATTTAAAATGCAGATACAGAGGAAACATTAAAATTGTTTGAACATACTTTTTGTCGAGTCTTTTCAAACCAGAGTGCCTTTTTCTTCCTTTAGTCTTGTCGACTCAGTCTGGCTATGGCTTGCATTATGAAGGGTTTCTGTGGTGGAAACCCTTGTCTGGAAATAAGGAAACTCATATTTTTGTGGAAGGATTTAGGGGGGTTGGTTATGAGCATGGCTTATTCTGTATGTTAGAGGAAACTTTTTAGTTACTACTACTACTGCATTGGAAGTATGGGCCAGAGGAGACCGAATGATATTTGCCTGCAGGGAGAAAGTGACTGTGTGATAGGAGAGAACTATAAACAGATTCGAAATTAAGATACAATTTGAAAACTCTTTGAGCATCCTTTGAAAGAACAAAACAAAAAATATCTGCAAATGATATTGAAAGGACTGGGGGTAGATGCAAGCATGACTACCAAGAAAGGTTTTCATTTGTTTAAGCTGACAGTCTAAAATTATAATCAGACCTCACAGACTGCATGTCCACAAGTATTGGAGTGACAGGGACAGCAGAGACCAACTCAGAGTTAGTGTCCCATCGCCATTGTCTTTGAGCAAAGTCCAAACAGCTTATTTATTATTTTTCTTATATGAAAAGAAGATGATAGAGGCTGGAGAGATAGCTCAGTGGTTAGAGCCCTTGTTGCTCTTGCAGAGGCCCAGGTTCAGATCCCAGCATCCACATGGTGGTCCACAGCCACCTATAACTCCAGTTCCGGGGGTCCAATGCCCTCTTTTGATCTCTGATGGACCCAAGCTTGCATGTGATGCACACACATACATGCATGTAAAACACACATAAAATGGAAGTCTTGAGTTTTTTTGTTTTGTTTTTTTCAAGATAGATGAAGACTATAGAACTACTATTTAGAGTGTTAAGCACTTATGGAACAGATGGGGAAAGTTTCTCTTAAAACCTACTAGGAACCTGCTGGGTGTTTTGACTTGCTAACTGCTCTGTGGGGTGCTAGTTAGACATGGAACATTTGTTCTTTTTGGCCAGAGCTGAGGATTGAACCCAGGGCCTTGTGCTTGCTAGGCAAGCACTCTACCACTGAGCTAAATCCCCAACCCCTGACATGTAGCATTTGCATTGCCCACACCTTTCAGAGCCTGAGAGCCCTGGCCTACCTAGTGTTGAGCAGCCTGAGTAAAACACGCCTCACATGCAGCTCCATGAATTCAGTAGTGCCTGTCCTCACCAACATTTGATAAAATTATTGCAGCAATTCAATGGGAGCATGTTTGAGTCCGTTTTTTCTAAGTGGCTTTTTTGAATGCTATTTTGACCTGATTTCTTGTGTTTTCCTAGACTTAGTTTTTGTGATAGGAAGAGTCAAGCACAAAGTTACCTTGGGGAATGTTCATGTTCGTCAGCACTTTCTTTGTTCATACAGCCTTTCCGGGGGAAACGGGAGCCTGTGTGGAAGTCTTTGCCATTCCTTCTGTACACACCGCTCTTCTGGCCCTTTCTTCCACTCTCCTTACCTCCTATTTATTATTTATTTAGTTTTTGAAAGCTGTGTTAATACAGTGCAGACAAAAGATTTGCAGACCACAATAAAAGACTGTGAACTCAGGTATATAGGGACTAGTGTTTTAGCCAAATATAGTCCCATGAAGGATTTCTTTCTTTTTTTTTTTTAAGGCTAGGAAATAAATAGAAATCTAAAGAAATATGTTTTATGAGTTCTCATTAGAAGCACAATACAAACTTCTGTGATACATTTGACAGAAACTATACAAATTTAGAATTTTTCTGCTCTATAATGATAGAACTTGTGAGACCCACAGAAGTATGAATTTACATGACCTAAATAAATACACACATTTATTGAATTGTTTAATCTTCGTTACACTGAATTTCAGGGAACTGAACTATTAAAAAAAATCCAGTTCTTAGAATTTTAATAAATTTCTGTGTGATCATTCTTACAAATAAAATCAGTTTTTTTAAAAACAGTGTAACAGGTGTTTAGAATCTTTTGCCTTTCTTAGAATCCCAAAATGTGTGATGCAGCACAATCATAATAACATAATTAATTTTTATTACACATGGTTACATGAGCTCAGGAGTAAAAGTTGAAGAAGCATAGAAAAGTTTAAATTTTTACTTCTCTCCGTGTGAAACCACCTACTTTTGAATTAAGACTCATAATCTGAACTTGCAAACCCAGGAGTCTCTGAGTTTTTCATGCAGATACTGCTAGTATGTGTGTGTGTCCTATTGATTCTTTAGAAAGAGTTTGCATTTAGAAGTCAGTTATTTATGGCTTTAGTGAGATTCTTTAATATATTAGAAAATATTTGTATATAGGTGTGTAATGTGTTTGCACGTGTGTGCATGTGTGAGTGGAAGTCACATGTGTGGGGGTTGAAGGGAAGACAGGACGCTCTTCTCTGTCACTCTCCACTTTGCTAACCTGGAATGAGGCAGGTGGTCACAAGCCACAGCATTCTTCCTGTCTCTGCCCTGCATAGCACTGGGGTTATAGGAGGGACATACCCAGCCACACCCAGCTTTTTACATGAGTGCTACAGATTTTCCTCAGGACATCATGTTTGAATTGCATACACTCTTACCCACAGAACTAATCTCTGAAGCTCCTGGAAAAATTTTAAACTAGTATTCAGTCAATGGTGATCATCAACTCTCTGTTTTTCAAGGTAGCTCCTTTTCTTATGGGAACCTCAAAGAAATTACTAAATGAACCATTTGGTAATATTGTATATACACTAAATACTTTCTCCTTAAAATATCTCCCTGATTTAAGCTTAGAAAGTGAGATGAAAGTAATAACATTGTAATATTCTTTTCAGAGGACAGAATATGGGTTGCTTTTAGTTCTTGTCTGTAAAATAGTGAAATAAAGAAGTATTCTTCTCTGTGATGCTGTGCTATGTCTTGAGACTGGTTATAATGGTTTTATGCCAACAATGGACACCTAGTGTTTCTTGCAAGTCAAAGCCTGGACATTCCTTTATGCTACCTCAGTACAGAGGAAAAAGTCAGACCTAGAAGAAATCTGCAACAGACAAGCACTAAAATAAAACACAAATGAGGATCTGTGAATGTGGGCTCCATGAGTCTTGAAGAATGAAGGAGCTAAAGAGTTTTCCGAGGAGATCTATGCATTGATACAAAGCAATAATAAAGATGCTAAGTTTTAGAATAAAAGCTTTTAAAATTCAAAGAGACTGTGTCTGAGGAAGGAGTTGAGCCATCTCTCTGTTGCAGTTAGCTGCAGGTGCCACCAAAAGCACTGTCTAGTTTGGTTTGTTTTTTCCTGCAATGTTCTCAGTGGCATTTGGCAGGTACTTCAGAAACCAAATTATTTGGTTAGATACTCAGTAGAACATCTGGGAAGTAACTTGTCTTTAAGAATCTTGACTGGGGTTCTAGTGAGTAATTTACTAATATATAAGGCACCAGGAAAATGTCAAAGCAGGTGATTTTTCTTAATTGAAGTGGTATCTTTTAACCTAAGAATTTCCTACTGGGGATTTATTGACAAGCTTGACACTTAGACATAATTGAGTCAAATAGTTTCTTATGCTTCTCAAATGTCATACATGCAGGTGTATTTGACTTTAAAACTCCTTTGTAAATATTATCTTTCATAAATATGACATCTGTTAATGGGTCTTGTATTTGCTAAATTGATTCTTTTTAATGTTTGTGAGTGCATGTATGTATATATGTGTATTGCATATGTGCAGGTGTACACACTTGCCAGGGAAGGTATTGGATCCCCCGGAAGTGGAGTCACTGACAGTTGTGAGCCTCCATTTGGGTGTTGGTAACTGAACCTAGATCAAGAGCAGCGAGTGCCCTTAACTACTGAGCTGCCTCTCCACCACCAATTTGATTTTTTACTTTAAAACGTTATATACCACTGTCTTTGTAAAATGCGTAAGTGATAACGTATTTTCATTGTGCTTCCTGATATTCTCAGCGATGAGAAACTTCTGGATAGTAAAGCTGTGAATGTACAAGCCCTTTGTGATTGTGTGCAGTGGTGTTCTAGCCTGGCAGGCCCTAAGTTTGCAGGACTAGGAATAGTCAGTGTGTTCTTTACACCTAGTCTATTTCCAAGTCAGGGTCTATTGACTGTTCTTTTCAGTCTCTGACTGTGGGCCTTACTGTCCTGTTTTTATTTGTTTTGTTTTGTTTTTTGATGCATGTCTAGTGTTTGTTTGTTTAGGGGGTTCTTTCTGGATTTTTTGTTTTGCTTTGGCGCTAAGGGTTGTTTTAATAGTCAACACTGTAGCTGGTACATTGGGACTCTAGATTATTTTGTGTTCCTTCACAGCATATTGGCATTGGTTCTACTCTGCCTGGTCATCTTGAACTTGGTGAGCATACTTGTTGCATTGTGTGAAGGTTCTCATGGTCACACTAACTCTTTTTTTTAAAGGTAGCTACTTTTATGAAATTGAGTTTTGGTATCCAGCAGTTTTATTTTTATATTTTTTTAACTCTTGTTTAAATCTTTCAGTAACTTGGTAATTTTATTATGTATACAGCATGTATGACTATAGGCCAGAAGAGGGCACCAGATATCATTACAGATGGTTGTGAACCACCATGTGGTTGCTGGGAATTGAACTCAGGACCTCTGGAAGAGCAGTCGATGGGTGCTCTTAACCACTGAGTCATCTCTCCAGCCCTGTAACTTGGTAATTTTAATGAGTCTTCAACTTTTCTTCGTGTATATCTAGATGCCTTACACTACTGGTCAATAGTGTAAGTATGAGATAGCTGACCAACAGCTTGTGAAAATCCTGAGTATTTTCCAACTTGAAGTCAGAGCAGGGCTTAACCACTGCCCTGCCACTTTCCTCCTCAGTTGCCTTCTGGCTTTGTTGGGATGGAAGTGAGGTCTTCCTCTGGGATGTGGTTCTTACCATGAGGCTTCTCTGGTCTTCAGATCTGGTAGATCAGTGTTGACAGGGTCCCTGCTCTGGCTGAAGCAGACCTCCAGCGTCTTCCACACTGCTTCCACGTGACGTTGGTGTTCTCTCATCAGCTCTGTAGCAGGGCTTGCTCAAGCACCTCCGTGTTCTTACCTGAGCCCAAGCCTAGAATTTTCCAGAGTTCCCAGTAGACCTGTGGCTCTTCACTTGGCTATCACTCTTTCCTAGTGTGCTTTGTGCCTCAGGTCCCAGCTGCTTGCACTGCTCCAGGTTCTGATAGATGCAGCCTACAGGTGTCAGGACTGTTGGACATGGTGTGTTTATGTTCGCATTTAATGATGTCTTCATCTTTTATTATGCTAGCTCTGTAATATTTTGCCAGAATTCCTCAGTATTTTTCTTTTTCATGTTTTTAGGGATTTTTTTTTCCCTTAGAGGATACTTACCTTTTAAATTTTTCATCCATTTAAAAATAATTGGAATCACTTTGCAGCCAATTAAGCTGACCAAGTTCCTTTCCCCATGAGGGCCTGGTGTGCAGTGAGTGCAAACTGCAGGCTTCTTGGTAGTGTGCGCAGCCTGCTGCCTGTATGGGTTGTCCTAAGGGACCTTGAAGATAACTTTCTGGCAGTTACTCAAGTCCTTGATCTCAAAGTGGTCTCCAGTCTAGGCTCCAGACAGGTATGTGTGGTGTCTTTGGGAAGCCTTGGGGCACAGTGACCAGGGTTCACACTGGCCAGGTCATCATGTCCATTCACACTAGGCTGCAGACTAAGGTCACATGATGGAGGTCTCTGAGGCTCAAGTTCCCTGGCCACAGAAGACCCACATCTCAGAGAAGTGGCGTTCACCAAATTTAGTGTAGATGAGTTTGAAGCCATGGTCACCAAGAAACAACTCATTCTTTGTTTTGTTTTGTTTTTGTTTTTAAGATTTATTTATTTATTTATTATGTATACAGTGTTGTTTGTGTGTATCCCTGCAAGCCAGAAGAGGGAGCCAGATCTCATTACATATGGTTGTGAGCCACCATGTGGGTGCTGGGAATTGAACTCGGGACCTCTGGAAGAACAGCCAGTGCTCTTAACCTCTGAGCTGTCTCTCCAGCCCCTCTTTGTTTGTTTTTTAAATGATTTATTTATTTATTATGCATACAGTGTTCTGTCTACACATATTCCTGCAGGCCAGCAGAAGGCCCCAGATCTCATTCTAAATGGGTGTGAGCTACCATGTGGTTGCTGGGAATTGAACTCAGGACCTCTAGAAGAGCTGCCAGTGCTCTTAACCTCTGAGACATCTCTCCAGCCCCCAAAATACCTCATTCTTGATGACTACAGGGTCAAATATATCGCCAGTTGTGGTCCTCTGGAAAAGTAGCAAGCCCTGTATTCCTGAGGGCTTCCACAGTGCTCTCCTGTATCCTACCAAATCATGTTCACTAATCTCACATCCAGCACACAAAAAAAAAAAAAAAATGGAATTACACATGCACATCAACTTTAGAAGAGTTGTGCTTTTTATGAATTTGAATTTTGCTGTCCAAAAGTGCTGTTTTTGAGATCTTGTTTAAATTTTTCAGTAAGATTTTATGAATTTGTAAATATGAATCTTGAGCTTTCCCTATGTATTTTTTTATATTTTATAGGTTTGACGTTTTGTTTTTTGATTGTCAATGTGGATTGGAATTTTGTTCCAGCATGTCCCTGTGGTACTGAGATAAGTACTCCCAGGTGTTTCTTATGTCCAACTACGTTACATATGACTTGACTTTTCTTTCTGGCTTCTGTGAGATCTACAGTTACATTGCTGTCATGTAGAGATGATGCAGTCTGCCCAAACATCCATGTTCCTTTCATTTGATTTTACTCCTGTGTCATGTAGAGCCTCTCAGACAGTGGTGAGCAGTCACAGGGACGGCAGCATGACTTCCTTCTTCCTGATTGCCATGTGAATGGCCTCAGTATTTTACCATCTGCTGTAGTGTACTCCTGCCCTTGCTGTCAGTGGTTTATTTTACACTGTATTAGCTTTGAGGTACTATAGGAATGGATTATGTTAAAAACGTGGATACATTTCAACATGCTTATGGATTTCCTTATGTAACTGTCACAACTTTATTGATTTGATTTGTTAGTAATCCCAATGGAATTTTGGCTTCTGTAGTTTTGAAATGAGTTGGGAGCTTTCCTTCCTTTTCTATTTTTCCCTATATATTTTATTTGATATAAAATAATTTTACAGGGCCAGAGGAACAGCTTGATGGTTAAGAGCACATCCTTCTCTTCCAGAGGACCTAAGTTCAGTTCTCAACACCCATGTCAGACAGCTTACAACCACTTGAAACTCCAGCACCCAGGGATCTAATGCCTCTGACCTCCATGGGCAACCATACTCATGGACACACACATATACACATAATTAAACATAATGAAAATAAATCTTTAAACAAATAATATGTATACTCTTTGTAGTATTTGTTCTTCAGATACTAAGTTGATAATATATCAACTTATATTGATAACTTTATATCCTTATTGCATTTATATATGTAGTTTGGTTGATAGATGGGGGTGTTTTTCTTGATTTAAAAAAATGTTTAACTTATTTACTTATTGTGTGTATGAGTGCATGTTTGTAGGCCAGAGGACAACTTGTAGGATTCGATTCTCTCCTTCCTCCATGTAGGTCCCAGGACTCAAACTTGGGACCTAAGGCTTGGGGACAAGCGCATTTACCACTGAGCCATCTTTCCAGCCCTAGCTTTAATTCAGTTGTATTTTGGCCCCCTACCTGCTCAGTGAGCATGATTCCACCACGTGTAGAAACCAGGCTATTTCTAGGCAGGTTGCTTAATATGCAGAGTAACTGGTTTTTATTTTTAAAATACAAGTACAACCATGTACTTCATGAAGTAAGTTCAGAAGTGCTAGGCTGCATATTCATTGGGAAACAATGAAGTGAAAATTTCCTATCACAGAGTGACAGTGTAGCTGTTAGCATTGTGTTCCAGTTACCAGCAGCATTCTGCACAGTTTATGTTGTGTAGGTTTGTAGTCCGGGAGCCACAGACTGCCATGTGGCCTCCACGTGTACAGTAAGCTCTACCATCTAGGTGTGTGTCCTTGCAGTTTATGACATTCAGATGGCAGAGCTGCTAATGGTTCGTTTCTCAGAGCATGTTCTACTTGAGTGACATGCAGCTGTGCAGTAACTGAGGTCTAAGGAGCTTCCATTAAGGTACACTGTTATTTCAGTTATACCTGAGGAATTGTTGTTGTTGTTGTTGGTGGTGGTGGTGGTGGTGTGTGTGTGGGGGGGGGGGGTTTCCAAAAAAGGTACTTCTCAGTTTCTGAAAGCTACCTGGTTCTGGAGAGCCCCTTTCTCTGTTAGACACAAAACATACAATGTGTTTGCAGTTGTTTCTGCACTAAGGTATCAACCATAAAGCGAATACTTTATAGTATGATGGCCTGGAATTAGAAATACTTCTTTCTCTGCCATATGTCATTGAATGCACTTATACAGTCCATTTCATGAAATCACATATTGACATCTTGAAGTAAGGGTTATATATTTTTTAAACAGGTATTTGTTCATTACAGCAAACTCATGGTAGAAATAACTGAGTAAATAACCCAAAGTTTCATGGCTGATAATACATAACAGTTATAGTTTTGACCTGTTTGTATGGAAATAGCCAAGAAAATAAACTTACAACCTTCTCAAAAGATGTGAATGAATGAGAGAGAGAGATGTGTTGTGTAGAAAAAGAATCTAGCATTGAAATGTTGGCTTTTATTTCTTTGCCTGTTCTCCTTAGTCCAGGGTGCAGTAGAACTTAAGTTGGAGCTGTTTTTAGTGGCTCTGGAAAAAGCCAGACTTGAAAATAGCAGCCTTGTTATTGACTCTGTGTGGCCACTGGCCTGGTGTGGGTGGCTTCCTTCCCATTCCATTTAAATTCTAGGTTAGGTCAGTGTTCATCCATGGGGTGATGCTTTAAAGGGGGCTTTACTGTTTTCCTTGGAAATTAGTACCCGGATGTTATTTTTATGCTTGGTCTCAGTAATGACTGTGTGGCAGCATCAAAGTCATCTTCAAGATACAAGTGGCTGAAATTTTTAAGGAACTGTGTATTTAGCATAAAAGTAAACAGTGACCAACAGTTGTGAAGCTAGGATTGTTCAAGGGATGTTAAGGAAATGAGGCTTACAGAGTGATGGTTACCTTCAGGGAAGAAGTGGAGCAGAGTCAAAGAATTGTGGTCAGAAGACCCAGCTGGAAAGGGGAGAAGTCTGTGAGCATCACCAGAGTTGCATGTTGTATCTGTCCATAGTACTGTGTTGATTTTAAGATAACATAGCAATAAATAACTTTCAAGTTGTCAAAATATTTATTAGTATAAATCACTTTCATTATAAACACCTTCAGTATCAAGAATGGTAAAAGTGGAGCTGGGGGGACGGTTCACCTGATGAAGGACTTACTGTGTAAGCATGAGGCCTGAATTCAGACCCCAGCTCTCTCCTAACAGAGCCAGGGTGGCAGCACCGATCTGTAGCCACAGTGCTGGGCGTCAGAGACAGGAGCGGCACCTCTAGGGATCATTGGCCAGCCAGTCTGTCTGAGTCAGTGAGAGACCTTGTCTCAAAATAAGAGCAACTGACCTCTGACCTCCATGTGCTTGACCTTGTGTATGTCCCCCACACACGTGAGTATACATACATACACACACACACAAGAAGCACATATCAGAAAAGGCTTTTTAGGAAAAAAGTAACTTTTTTATTAGACAGTAATTTTTTATTAGAAATAAAAACAGTTAAGAAGCTGATTATGTGAATTTATACTCAGAATAACTATTGTACTTCTAATGTTCAGAAAATAAATATACGTATTTTTTAAATTTTTTGCTTTAATAAGCTATATGTGTTATTTGTATAGCCTTCAGAAAAATATTAAGATAATCCGAGCTTCTTTTTTTTAACGTACAACTCAGTCTTCTAGGATCTGGTCATGTGTGTATGAGTTTGAGTACCTCTCCTTCCCAGGACCTCTTTATACTCCCGTATACCAGCCAGCCTTTGTCCAGGCCTGCCTGTCAGTCACTGCTCTGCTGTCTGGCCTATGAATTTGGCCTTTCTCAAAGGAATGTGTAACTGTTGTGGTGTGGTGTGTGCCCTTTGACTCGGTGACGTAAGATTCAGCTCTGCAGTGTGTCATTGTTCCCTTCTCTTTCTGAGTAGTGGTGAAGTGTGTGTACATAGCAGAGTGTCTGTTCACCTGCTGAAGGAAATGGTTCATTCCTGTGAAGCTGGTCCACCCTGTCTTGGTTCCATTTCAGTAGTTCATATCTCCTCCTTCCCCCTGCCCTCCCGGCTGCTTCCCTGCCTAAGGTTTGGCACTCAGCTGTCTTTAACAACTGTCTTGGTTTCTATTGAGTTTCTGTTTTGCAGATTTCTGCTTCATTATTGTAGTTTTGGTTGTTCCCTTCACTTCTTCTGAGTTCTGTGGTTGCTCTTTTTCTCCTCTCACAGTGGAAGCTCCTGAAGCACGTGTGGAGCTTTCCCGAAAACCACCGAGCTCAGCTGCCGTCCCACCTCCCTGTCTGCATCCTGTCAGCCTGGGCATTTGCTCATGATTGTTTTCATTTGATCAAAAACATTTTCTAATTTTCCTTTCAGTTTCTTTGACTTGCTGGTTATTTAGAAGTATGCTGCTAATCTCAGGTATTTGGAGGTTTCCCAGATTTCTTTCTTTTGTGTATTCCTACTTGAATCCCATGGGTCAGAGTACACCCTTTGTATGATTTCAGTCCTTTAATTATGAGACCTATTTAACGGTGTAGCATATGGTTAATCCTGGATAATGCATCGTGCACTCCAAAACTGTTTGCTGGTGCAGTTTCCAAGGTGTCAGAAGACTCAGCTGGCTTTTCGTGGAGCTTGAGTCTTGTGTATCCTTGCCGTTCTTATGCCCTGTTGCCCTGTCAGTGGTGACAGTGGTGTGTTGAAATGCTGTTTCTCGTGTTGTTTCATCCCTTCATTTGGAGCTCTTATTAGGTATGTATGTACTTGTCATTATTGTTTCTTCCTGAATTTCTATGTTATGATTATGAACTATTCTCTGTCTTTTAGGATGGCCCTTAGCCTCCTGTCTGTTTTTGTGATAGAAAAATAACCTTGTTTCTTATGGTTATTGTCTGCCTGCTGTACTTTTCCTCCTTGCACCTAAACCCCAGCTGTGCCTTTGACTCTGGCCTGTGTTTCTTACAGATATCATACCTTTTGAAAAGGCAGTCTAACATCCTTTTGCATTGGATTGGGTTATGTAGTCAGTTTCCTTTTTGTCTTTGGTTTTTCAAGACAGAATTTCTCTGTGTAGCCTTGGCTATTCTAGAATTTTCTTTTTTGACCCAGCTGGCCTCAAACTTGGAGATCCACCTGCCTGTGCCTCCCAAGTGCTGGGATTAAAGGTGTGGGCCACCACACCTAGCCCAGTTTATATTTAATATACTTACTTATATGGTTATATTCATATCCATCATTTTGCCATTTATAGTTCATGTAACTCAAATATTTTTTCCTTTATTTCTTTTTTTTAAGTTTAATTTTTTTATTGGGGGATGGGACAAGAGACGTGAGTGTGTCATGATGTGGGTGTGGATTGAACTGATACTGGGCCCAGCCTCCAGGTTTGCTCACTGAGTGCTGTTACCTTCCTAGCCTCTCTCCAGCCCTCACTTTTTTTTTTAAGTGTACAATTTCAGATGCCTTGTTGGCTTTAAGTTTTATGGTTTTAGTTGTTTTGATGTCATGAACACAATAAGTCATGGTTTTAACAGTAGTTTTTCATGATGTATGAGTGTAGGATTAGATCTCTTTGTGTTTCTGGTCTTTATTGAGCTGCTTGGATCTTTAGATTAAAATTTAACCACTATTTTGAAACTTTTCCTGATTCTCTTCTTATTGGGGTATCGAGTGTTTTTTATAATCTCTTCCTGTCTTGCAGGTGTGTGAAGTTCTGTTCACTTTTGTCTTCCTGTTGCTTTCTGATCATCTAATTCCCATTGTCTGCATGTCCCTGGTTCTTTCGTCTGCCTTTTCTGATCTACTATGGAGCTTTTCTCTTGTGTTTTGAACCTTGTTTGCTCAGGGCACTTACTTTGTACAATTCAGTCCTTTGGAATGTGAGACCTGCTCAGTTGTACAGTGTATGCTCAAACCCAGAGAACACACCGTGTGTATTCAGAACAGTATATCTTCTGCTTTAGTTTTGGAGGGGTCAAGTGAGGTCAGCATGGTTCATTTTTCATTATTTCTATTAATATGTTCTTTTCTAGGAAAGCAAATTTTTGGATTTTTTTTGCAGCAGTTTTCAGGGGTCAAATATCAGATAGACTGCTTATCACATATTTGCATTATGATTCATAACAGTAGCAAAATTACAGATAGGAAGCAGTAATGAAGTAATTTTATGGTTGGGAGTTAACATAACATGAGGAACTCTATGTATTATGGTCCGAAGTGTTCGGAAGGTTGAGAACCACTGCTCTAGAGGGTAGTAGAAGTCAAGTTTGCCTTTCTTAAAATGTCTGGATTTTTCCTAAAATCCCTGATTCTTTCTCTTTTATAGCGACATACATCCTCATCCTCTCAGCCCAGGCTCCCTTACTCCAGTGCTTTCTCTGCCTTCCCTTGGAACTTCCAAAGACGACTTCACATTCTTGTCCTAAACATTTTGGGTGTCTTGCTGCTCATTGTCATCTGGACGACATCCCTGCCTGCAGCCGGCCCTCGGCCTTGGCCTTCTCTTCTGCTCTTCTCATTGTGTGTGGGCACTTGCTGGGCATGGGCACACTGTCCAGTGTTTTTACTTCTGTGCCATTCTTCACGCTTCCAATTACAGCCCACACCCTGCTGGGAATGCAATATCCTCTTTCCTTTTGACCTTTCCAGGCTCCATCCCTGGAACTTTTCCAGAAGCCTGAGCTCTTCCTGTGGCTCTCCCTGCTCTGAGCTCCTGTCACACCTTGTCTCCTGTGCGTACCAGGCTCCAAGGGTACTGCCTCCTGTGCCTCTCTCTCTCGTCCCTCGGCCCATGGAGATGTCTAGTCACATCTAGAGTCACTGTGGGAAGTTAGGTCAAGAACGTTTCTTTCCTGGTGTTTTTGTTTTTTATTTTTCTTTTTTATTCACTTTTAAAACATGAGCTCCATGACTCCCTCATCATTACACCCCACATAAGTTGCAACTTTATTTTGTGAAATAGATATGAACATGGACTTTGTCAGCTACATCACAGCTAGGAGGTGAACTTATATGTGAATTTGAGTTTCATGAATATCAATTAAGTTCAGAGGGACCAAAACTCCCATTGATACAAAATCATGCCTACCTGTCTGCAAGTGAATATTTTACTCAGTTTTGGAGAAATTGAACAATAAATCATGAACATCCTAGGACAAGTTTGTCAGTATTAGAAAAGTGGCTTTAGTTAATATATTTGACTCCACATTACTTTTATATATATAAAAAAAATTAGTGCCTAAGAATGTTCCTAGGACCAGAGAGATGGCTCAGAAGGTAAATGCTCCTATTGCCAGGCCTGATGACAGGAACTGGATGCCCAGAACCTGCATGGTGGCAGAGAGAATCAACTCTCAGAATGCCCTCTGACCTCTGAGCACAAGTATGTGTATATACTATAATAGTAATAAATATAATAAAAATTTTAAAGAATGTCCCTAATAATCATCTTATAGGAAAGACAGAAAACTTTTGCAGTAAATGTGCAGATAATAAATATAGTTAAGCTTTGTGGGTCACATATGGCCTCTACCATTTGATCCTCATTTGGATGTTATGGTTTCCTGTCTTCAGGATGTAACTTGCCAGCAGGTCTGAGCTAGGTGTGGTTGGAGAGTGGGAGTGTGATAAATCCTGGTCAGGAACAGTAAGAGGAGCTCCTGTGAAGGCATAAGACTTGAAGTGGTGTTGCTCCTTCACATCCTAAGCAAACTGCTGCACGCCCAAGATGGTGCTGCAGATCCTAACCTAAGAGGAATGGCCTGGAGAGGGGTGAGAAAGGAGGAGGGTGAGGCAGCATCCTCGAAGTCTTTGATACAAAGTGTCTATGTTGGGCAGGAAGTAGACCTGTCCTGCCCAGTGCTTAGGCGGAGCCAGGGAGTAGAGGGCGGTGTCTTGAACAGAGTAAATCTCTTCCCCTGATATGGTGATTGCTTCCCAAGAACAACTTAGTTTCTTGTAAAGAATGTACCAGTATTCACTTAGCCCTTAGTGACCTGACAGGAACATGGGTGTACTCACAGGGGAGCAGATTAGAACTGTACATACCTGTGAGGAGGGAGTAAGAGGTAGATTAAGTCCATCTTCTGTTCTGTTGTGTTTATCAAGGTGCCTTCTCTCTCATCTCCCCTATTGTCCACGTAGAAGGACAGCTGTACAGGTATCAGAAGCAGCTGCCTTGAAGTAATCGTTTTTTTTTCTTACCTGAACAAAAACTTGGATTCATCAGTCTCAGACTTCTGGTCAGGCCCATCACTCTGTGCCCCCACCCTTTCTCCAAGCCAACACTTTTCAGTATTTAGGAAGGCCTGGCATTAGTGGGGCAGATGGCTCAGCAAGTGATGTGCTTGCTATTGAAGCATGAGGACCTGAATTCAGCTCCCCATAAAAAGCCAGGTGGTGGTGGTGCACGCCTTTAATCCCAGCACTTGGGAGACAGAGGCAGGCAGATCTATAGAGGGAGTTCCAGGACAGACACTAAAACTACATAAAGAAACCCTGTCTCCAACAACAACAACAAAAACAAACAAACAAACAACAAAACAAAACAAAACACCATGGTGCACATCTGTAACCCTAACTGACTGATATAGGGGTGAGGAAAGGTAGAACCTGTGGGCTCCCTGGCCAGCCAGAATTACTGAAACAGTAAGTACCAGGTGCAGGAAGTGGAGACATGGAGGAAGACACTGGTGTTGACTTCTCCACACATGCACTCGTGAGCAAGCACATCTCTGTACATAGACGAGACATACTTAGCCCCGAAGAGAAGGATGCTTACCTGGGCTGGATGGCTTATGGTCTGGCCCCAGATTCTGTGCATCATATCTGTGGACATAGTCATGTGAACTGACTTTATTTACTTGAACTGTAGCAGTATTGACTCATTTTATTTTATCTTTTAAGTTAATCAGAATGCAATTTATCTTAATTTTGATTTTGGTTGTAGAGGTTGGCGATTTGAAGGAGCTGCAGACACTAGACATTTCTACCAATCGTTTGCTAGCTTTACCCGAGAGGCTTCACCTGTGCCTTTCTCTGCAGTACCTCACTGTGGACCGCAATCGGCTATGGTGTGTGCCGCGCCATCTCTGCCGGCTGCCCAGCCTCAACGAGCTCTCCATGGCTGGAAACCGTCTTGCATTCTTGCCACTTGGTAAGTGTTGTGGTCATATGATAGAATAGAATAGCCAACACATAAAACACAACAGACATCGTTAACTAGAATGACTTAGTTTCTTCCTATTTCTCCTGATAACACCTCTATAAATTGGTTTTTTACATGAACAACAGCGTCATTACCAGATGAAAAGTGGCGTTATTTTAGTCAGGGATGTTGTCGTTGCATATTTTCCCAGGCATTGTCCCCCGGTGTGACCACAGTGATCTTGAACCTTCGCCTCCTTCCTCAGCCTCCCAAGTGCAGGGGCTGCAGGAATGCCACCATGCCTAGTCAGGGGCCTGGGCTTACAGTGCCATTAGGAATACATCAGCTATGAGAGAGTCCTGTGAAAAGGGAGTTAACGAGTGTGTGTGTGTGTGTGTGTGTGTGTGTGTGTGTGTGTGTGTGTGTGTGTTAGAGAGAGAGACTGTAAGTCTGACAGAGCCTTGGGCATTATGAACGGAGAACAAACACACCTGCTACTTCCTGTTCCCCTTCTCCCTTGGTTCTGTAATTTATCCCAGGGCCACACATGCCAGGCAAGCTCTCTGCCACTAACCACTACCCTAAACCCCAAATCTGCCTGTTTAGATATTGGCTTCTACCTTGGAAAATTGTTTTTGAGTATTGTTATAAGTACTAATGCCAGAGAATCTGACTGTAAAACGTTGTAGACTGTAAGATTGATTGAATTACCCACTGTGCTAGAAATGCCACTGTGGCTGATAAAAGCCTGTCCTCTGTAGATTTCTGTAGTTGGTCCATTTTGACCTGTTACGTGGCAGACACCATGGGTCTTTAATAATATGGTACATTTATTTCACATAGAACTAAACTATTTTTTCAACTTCTAAGAAACAAAGGTGCCAATTTAAAAAAAATGAAATCACATAGGACCTTAAACTATAGTAATTTCACTCATAAAAGCATCTTATAATAATAATTTATCTCTAAGGACAATGAAGTGAAGAGTTCACTAGCCCCTGAAAGGAAATGTTTGCAATATAATTCATTTTTATCTATTTTCAGTTTAAAAATCTCTTTATGAAGTCTTTAAAACATTGGAAACATCAAAATAAATTCACTTAAGAAAAACTGCTAAATTTAAGGAGATTAATTTCGCATAAATATACTCCACAATTATAGAATGAACAAATTAACATAAAGGCATTCAAAGGCAAACTATATTTCTCAGAAATCTGAGCTTTTAGAGTGGGAATATCAAATATAAATGTTTGAAGAGTAAACATACCTGCTGGACTAACAAAGAGAACTCAGAACAATGGCAGGGCCGAGCACCTGCACCGTCCAGAGGCAGATTGTGCCTCTTCCCAGGGTGTGATCTGTAGGGGTTGCTGAGACTCTCTGCCCATATTTGTAGGTCAGAGATGATCATCTCTAGCCTGTGGAGTTTATGGATGAGAATTATAAAAAAGTCTACAGGTATAGATGACTCAAAAGTGAGGAGCCGCAGCCATGGAGTAACTTACCCTGTTCATGCTCATCCTCTTGAACATTTCTCGTGCTCAAGACACTTCCTACCCCACAGTGGACACCAGAACCTTTGGGCCACTTGCTAATGGCTCTCAACCACGTGATTACCGGCTGGTGCAGTCAATGCTAGTAATAAATAAAGGAGGGTAGGGATGAGAGGGAGGGAGAGACAAGACTAAGTCATTTCATTTATTTGTGTGGCATAAAACTCAACTTACAAAGGTAACATCATAGTTCAGAGGAAAACTGCAAATTCTCTTCTAAGCAACCTTGAGTTTTCATGCTTTGACTGTCAGAGGTGACCAGAAAGAGATGCACTTGTTAACTCCAGTGTTGTCCCTGCAGTCTTCTGCTGTTATTATCATCGTCAGTAACTGTATATGCAAGGTGTGTTCCCATCAGAAACCGCATATGTGAGGACTACTGTTTGTGTTCATGTAACAGTGCAGGAATAATAAGCTGTCAGTTACTGTACACTGGTTAGCTGAGGATCCCATTTAATTGCTGCACATATAAGCTCTAATTATTATCAAACTTATTACAAACCCATTGGCAGTTTTACAGATGCAGAGACTGATTGATGGAAGAGTAGTTGTGTAACCTGCCTGGAGCTGCAGCGCATACTAGAACTGAGTCTCAGACGCTGGTTCTAACCTGATATTCCTCCCACCTCAGCACATTCTCTCTGTGTTCCAGAATTGCTCTGCATAAGCGGACTCCATCCTGAAGGTGGCCGTCTCCAGGGTCAGCTTTCACTCTGCCATTTTGGCCTCCTTTGGGCCATCTCTTCAGTTCTTCACAGCGTCTGCCGGCACAGGCTAAGTCCTGCCTTGGTTTTTGATGATGCCATTCCTTACCCTCTGTCTCAGCTCTAACCTGTCACACACCTGCACTCGCCTTCAGGTTACTCCCGCCCTGCAGAAGCTCCTTAGCCCTGGCTCCTTGCTTCCCTGGTCATTTGCTGCCTATTCCTATCTGTGTTTCAGTAGTGGCAGCTTTGGGGTGTCTTCTAAATGTACTGCGCTCAATGCTGGTGTTGCTCAGAAGGCTGGGACAGTAGGATTGCTGTGAGTTTGAGGCCAGCCTAGACTATAGAGTATATCCTAGGCCAGCTGGGACCACTGTGTAAGACTTTGTCTTCATGATAATGATGATGATGATGATGATGATGATGATGATGATAATCTTTTTAAGAGTATATGTTAGAAATCTTTCTTTGGACTCTTAGGATAAACTATAGCCGTCTAATTCTAAGAATGGTCTGAGAAAGAGTCAAATGGAACATGTAGTTGTCAGTGCCTCCTTTTCACAGAACTGAACCATCTAGAAATTTAGCAAATATGAGTGCTTCTTTATCGTCATTCAGACAGACAGATACACACACACACACACACACACACACACACACACGAGAGAGAGAGAGAGAGAGAGAGAGAGAGAGAGAGAGAGAGAGAGAGAATTTTCAAGCAATAGAAAGCACTGTTTAGCCATGCTGCTTTGAACTTGGCCTAGGAACATATGTCTTGTGAGATGTGTGCTGGGATGTCTCTGTGAAGGAGGTAGGACTTATATTCGAGGGGATCACTTACTGAATTTAGTCTCCTACTGAAGTTCAGCTGAAGGGAGCCCAGTTTTATGGAGTTTCTTAAACAGCTGTCTGATCCAGCTGCTTCGGAGGGCAGCTCCAGAGGCTGGTGGTCCGGATGACTTGGATCATGTGCAATGCTGCCGGCCTGCTAGCTGTCTTGGAGTATGTGCTGCATTAGTCACTGGCAATACTGTCAAAACCATGAAGGCTCTTTGACTGTCTTCTTCCCCAGATGAAAATCTGCATCAGAAAGGATGCTCCTGTTACTGCTGTACAGTGACAGCTGAATGATGGATGAGCCTACAGACAGGCTTTGTTCACAGTGGTCACTGTGATCAGCACAGGAGGAGGAGAGCGTCCTTGAGCCTAATGCTGTGAATGTTAGCAGCGGTCTCAAATGTGCTTTTGCAGTTGACTTGATGTGGTGGGGTGACTGCAGCTCACAGAATTGTGATTTCTCTCTAGCTTCTAGAGTTTGGGGGGTGACAGAGAAAAGGCCTTTTCCCAGGTGTTCCTGGCTTTCCTTGCATAATTAATCAGACTGATTATTTGGGAATGTTCACTGCTTATTCCTTGTTGAATAATAGCTGCAAGGATGGCAGGTCGCTAGGCACAGGCTGGCTGTTGACAAGCATGTTTTACCTCTGAAAGTGCTGTATCACTAAATTCAAAGCTTGTAACTTCTGAGGGTGAGAAAAAAGCAGAGGTGACTTCAGCAGGTTAAATCTTAGTTACGTGTTTTTGTGGAAGACTGAGGGTCACCAAGATGACTCAGCTAGGAAAAGGGCTTGCCATCCAGCCTGAGCACCTGAATGTGAGCCCTAGACCCATGGTAGAAGGAAAACCTGACTCCTGCAGATTGTCCTGTGGCTTCCATGTGCATGCTGTAGCATGCTCGCTCTCTCTCTCTCTCTCTCTCTCTCTCTCTCTCTCTCTCACATTCACTCACACACACACACACACACTAACATACACACATACACACACACTCACATACACACACACACTCACACACACACACATGCACAAATAAATGTAAAAAATAATTTTTGAAAATAGTGAATTATTTGTTTTAAAAGATTTATTTATATTTTATGTGTGTATTTTGCCTGTATGTATGTATGTGTACCACATGTGTGCCTGGTATTCTCAGAGGCCAGACAAGGGAATTAGATTTCCTAGAACTGGGGTTACAGATGGTTGTGAGCCACCATGTAGGTGCTGGGAATTGAACACAGGCCCTCGACAAAAACAGAAAGTGCTCTTAACTGCTGAGTCATTTTTCTAGCCCCTAGTGAGTAAATTCTTAAGAACATTTGGCATGTGACATTGAGTTTTCCAAAGTAGCCTTGCATAAATTATCCTGGAAAAAATCCAAAAGTTAGTAGAGCCTAGTAATGAGAAATGATCTGGGCTTTTAGACCAGCCTCTGTGTTGTCCCTTAGAGAGTCTAGTAGTGAAGTTCAGTTCTCTTGGGAAGTTCTGAGTGCTCAGACTAGTGCTAGCATGCAGTGATAGCTCCTGTACTGTTTCCTACACTGTGGCATGTAGAGGGCTTCAAACTGTCCATCTGCCTCACAATAAGAGAGCATCCGGGGTTTGTCTACTTGCTTTGTAAGAACTGGGTACTTTATTAAGAGAAATCCAGATGTGGCAAGTGAGTGTTAGAAACCAGTCCCTGGGATTTTTAAACATGCACTGAAGCAAGCCCCTTCTCATTGCAGATGGAGGATGAGAACTACAAGTGTAGTATGTGTGTGTACTGTTTGTATTGCTTCTTATTTATTCCTACTTCTGTATTTGCTGAGAAAATCAGGAATTACTATTGATGGTTTATTTTATTTTAAATCTACACAGTAAAACTAATCAGACTGTAAACTATTATTAGAGCTATATTGAAACTAATAACTTCATTTTTAATTTTTAGCTTATATATAAAAAGACTAACATGTGTGTTTATGGAATGCCCTGTGATGTTCTGATGCATGTGTCAGTTGATAAGTTTCATGATCCCAGACTCAGAGATGCTCATCAGTTCTATTCTACTGAACTGGACGTGTGTGGATGCAGTTTGAAGAACTGCTACCTGAGACTCTTGTATAGTGGGAGTTAAATGCCACTTCTGGGGCCTTAATAAGTTGGAGTGCTAGCAGATTTATTCAAGTGGAAGCAGACAGTCACAGGAGTTAGGCCTACATTGACCTCAAAGCGCGACAACTGCTTTCTAAGGGAAAACCTAAGTATGAGGCTAAAATTGTGTTCTGTAGGAATAATGTTGGGTAAGCCTGTAATCAAAGGAGAAATATCAATGAAATGAAAAAACTGAAAATGATATTAAGGTAATTACAAAGTAGAAAATAAATAAAAATTAAAAAAAGAAAGAAAGCCTTTATAATAATGTCTAAACATTAGTAGTGGAAAGACAGGAGAGAATTAGTCTATTCACTAAAATCCATAAAGATCTTACTTTAAGAGTGAAGTTTTAATTCTGGAATCCAAAAGTCTTCAAGAAAATGGATGTTCAGGGCTAGGGCTGTAACTCACACTATGAGCTTGCCCCTGAGTTCAAGCCGTAGCACCCTTGTGAAAAAGCTGGGTTGTGGTTCCCACACTTGTAAGCCCAGGAGAAGGCAGCCTAGCCTACTGGGGGAACTCTTTGTCAGTAGATTCCCTGTCTCAGAAAACAAGCTGGACAGCATCTGATGAATAACAGCCCAGGTTGACCTCTGGCCACCGCACACATATACATCCGTCCATGTGGGGCGAATGAGAAAGGGAAGGAGGGAGGGAGGAGGGAGCAGGCACAGAAAATGGATAATTGATGTATTTGTAATGAAAAATCATTTTCCTTGTCTGGTCTCTTTCTGCTGTCCCCTAATAGGGCTACATTGTCCTCTCAAATCTTTTGCTCTGGCTTTAGATTTTCTTAGAGAATTAGCAGGGATTATTTAATGTGGCTTCTGTAAACATGGGCCAGATGTTGACTTTCTATGCTAGTGTGTAATGAGAACGCACACTGAGATTAGCTGAGCTTTATATGGACAAATATGTATTTTTTGCTAAGCCTGAGTAGGATTTGGTGGGTTAGGAAGAGATTGAGATGGAAAAATCAAGCCCTGTCCTCTTGAAAGTACCAATTAAAAACAAAACAAAGCCAGATGGGGTGGCACATGTCTGTAATCCCAGCACTTGGGAGGTAGAGGCAGGAGAACTTGGAGTCTGAGGTCATTCTTAGTCACTTAATGAGACTGAGCATCCTGGACTACATAACATTTTATCTCAAACAAGCAAACAGCCTGTCACCCACTCACAGAAAGACAGATATAAAATTTAGGAAACTGAGTGTTATGAGGGCAAAGCCTAGAGCCAGATACCTGGCAGCAAAGCTTTTTGTTAACTTGGTTCTGGCGCTTACAATTTTTCAGGATGGTGACAAGAATGTGCAGTGTGGCAGAATCCAGATGATGTTGTTAATTGACTTAAAAGCAAGAATCTGGAATTTCCATCAGGCATCGTTCTAAAGTTCTTAAGTTCAAAACATGTGGGCCCGAGTCCAACCGAACAACAGTTCAGGATGCTTTGTAGCAGAGACTGTGCTCTTTGGCTGTCGGCCATGGCACTGGACAATGTGTTGTTTTGAGTCCTCAAGTCTCAACCATGCTGGCCGGTCATTAGCGCATGTCCCTCCCGAGGATCTTCCTTAAAGGAGATTTTCCTACCCTTGATATGTTTGCACGAAATCTGTGAGTCAGAACTTACCCACTAGCCTTCTGGTCTTTTAAAGGAAACAAAGAGATGTTTTCTTCATCGCTTGTTTCCTGGGCAATGTCTCTTGCAGATCCAGCTCTGACTTCACAGTTGGATGCTATGTTCCCTCAGTATCCTTCCTCCTCTGGGCAGCGCCATCCCGATTTTGATTTTTGTATGAGCCCCACTTAAAGAGCTGTCCCCACACATCATGCTGAAGCAGGTTAATAGTTCTGTGGACTTGACCATAAGAAAGTTATTTAATTATCAGTAATAGGATAATAGTAACACATTTCATAGCACTATTGTAAGAATTCTGTAAGATACATGTAAAAGCATGTCATAATTCTTCATAAATATCCAATCAGTATGAGCTATTTTTGCTCTTGCATCAGACTATAAAAATGGGTAAGGACTGTGTCTTGATTTTTATGCCCCAAAGCATCTCCCTCAGTACCTAGCCCATTGCTTATGGCTCCTGTTACTTGACCTGTAATGGAAATAGAGGTCCTGGAGTGTGACTATTTAAACTGACGGCACAGGAAGCCTTCCATCGTTCAACTCCATTGTAGTCTGTTTATTTTAATAGTCGTCTATGATCTACAGAGTGGGAAGCATCTCATTAAACTACAATCCACTGTGAAAGTGTTTTGTTAAATCTCTCTCTCTCTCTCTCTCTCTCTCTCTCTCTCTCTCTCTCTCTCTCTCTCTGTGTGTGTGTGTGTGTGTGTGTGTGCGCGCGCACGCGTGTGCGTGCATGTGCATGCAGAGGACAGCATGCTGGAGTTGGTGCTCTTTTACCATGTGGGACCTTGGATCAAATTCAGAATATCATGGTGGTAGCAAGTGTTTTACCTACTGAGCCATCTTGACAACCCTGAAATTTTATCTTCTAAAAGCTGAATCTATCGGAATGACTAGAGCTGTTTAAAAGATGTAATGGAGTCTGGTACTTGGGTCTGTGTTCAAAGAAGTTAGCGCCTAAAGGAATTCATTGTTCTAGAAAAGTGACTGAAGTGTCCTTGTTGTATAGGGGGTCATATGGGTGATTTAACTTAATTTGAAAATCATTTTGGAATAGTCTGTAAATGTTCTGAATGTGTTGTGTGGGGAGCCCTGTGTTTGTAGTATCTGAAGTGGTGTAATTAAGACTGGCTTACTGAACTGTGATGGCTGATTTGACATGGATAGAGCATTGCAAACAGCCCAGTTCTGAGCTGCTGCTTTGGTTTCTGTTGGCCCTGCCTTATTGTTTAAAAGACTTATTATTCCTCTTTTGATAAGTACATGAATTTTGTACTAGCCGGGGTATCATAAACACAGACCCCGCTCTGTTCTGGCATGCATCCCTCTGTGCTGGCTCATGCTTTGTGGTTCGAAGAGCAATAGCTGGGACACACAGGAGCTTTTTGTTCTATGGCCATGTGGACTGCGTCTGCCAGAGCCTTGAGGCTGAAAGAGGAAAAGAACTGGGGTTTGGGCAGGACTCCTAGCTTTGGCTAATTTTTAAGCAGCACACTTTGATCTGTGAATCTGTAAAAAAAAGGAACTACTTGAAGTGTGGTATAGTTCTTTTAAAAGCCACCCCAAGTTGGGTGGTGATGGCACACGCTTTAGTCCCAGCACTTGGGAGGCAGAGGTAGGAGTCTCTCTGGGAGTCAAGGCTAGCCTGGTCTGCAGAGCGAGTTCCAGGACAGCTAGGGCTATTACACAGAAAAACCCTATCTCGAAAAAAAACAAACTTAAAAAAAAAAAGCCACCTGAATAGTTATTGATGGATTTAAAATTTGGCAGGCAGATAACTGTATGCTTTCTAAGTTTTACATATTGAGCCTTTTTTCACAAGGCTTTTTTCCTAGTGGTGGTGGTGGTGGTGGTGGTGGTGGTGGTGGTGGTGGTAGTGATGTGTGTGTGTGTGTGTGTGTGTGTGTGTGTGTGTGTGTGTGTGTGTGTGTGTGTTTGGTTTTGGTTTTTTTGAGACTCTCTACATAGCCCTGGCTGTCCTAGAACTCACTATATAGACCAGTCTGACCTCTAACTCACAGACATCTGCCTGTTTGCTTTTTAGGTGCCATAAGAAGTTTTTAGAAATGTTCTTTTATGATGTTTATTTTAGCATAAAGTATTGGTGCATTAATATGAGTAAATAATATTAATCAAATGAAGAAAATAAACCATTATCTTATTAACTAGTAAGTCAATAGTCTCTTCCAAAGTCTATTATTTAGTGAAGATTTTTCTATGTTAAGACTATAAGAACTGAGGCTAGGGAGATGGTTTGGTGGTTAAGAGCTCTGGCTGCTCTCCCAGAGGACCTAGGTTCAATTCCCAGCACCCATATGACAGCTCAAACCTACTTGTAACTCCAGTTCAAGGCTTCTGACACCCTCACATAGACATACATGCAGGCAAAACACCAATTATCATAAAATAAAAATTTGAAGAATATAGGAACCAAGCCAGGCATAGTGAGTGGCTCATGCCTGTAGCAATGAGGGGCTGAAGCAGGAGGATTGTTAGGAGTTTGACAACAACTTGAGCTGCTTAGTGAGTTCCAGGTTAGTTTGAGTAGGACAGTATAAGGACAGTCTCAAAGCTTTTCCATGCAGCAGATACTCATACTTGAGCCTCATTTATTTAAAATGTCGGTCCTTTGTGCTTGGGAGTCTTGCCAGTGGACTGTATTCTGGCCAGCTAAGAGCATGCTTTCCTGAGGTTGCCAGAGCACAGCCCTCTCAGCTTGGGACCTTGCCAGACATGGAGTTGTCTCAACCTCACCAGCAGGCTGTGCTGTGTCAGCTAGAACAGCTGCCTGGCTCTCTGCAGGCTCTGACCTTCCCTTTCTGATCTCTGTACACTCAGAAGAGGGAGGTAAATGACCACGATGTGCTGAGCACCAGATACTGTGCAGTCAAGCAAGCTTGGCGCCATATACACCAATTTCATAGACTCACAGATCTGTGAGCTGTTCATTATTTTCCAGCAAAGGAAGAGACTCTGAATCAGGAATCAGTTACCAAGTAGGGAGCCCAGATCCAGGCTCAGTCCTTACTCCAAATACACTAAGAGCATGTCATTACACACACACACACACACACACACACACACACACACACTCAAGTGCACTCATATACATACATTCTCTCCCTCCCTCCTCCCTCTCTTCCTCTCTCTCCCTCCCTCTCCTTTCCTCCCCTCCCCCCAGATTGTGCTACTTGGAAATATTAAGAAGCACTAATATATAATAGATTTTAACACAGTTGATACTAGTTTTGATTCGGCTATAGCACAAACTAGTGCATACTGTTAGGGGCATATATAATAAATTACAAAGTGCTCAGGAAGTGCTGGCCAGATTCTCCCTAAGATAAAATGTAAGCCAAATAGAATTTTAAAATCATTAACTAGTTGTCTTTCCCCCATAAAACAGGGAGAGGAGAGAAGTCTAAACTCCGTAAGAAGTAGCAAGTGTCGATGGGGGTTTAACTTGGTGATGTGATCTCTGCACATCACCTCATTTAATTTGCACAGGAGCTTCTGTGGTATATTAGAACAGAGAGGTACCTCCTCTGTCATGTCCTATTTGGTGTCCTTGGCCTGAAGGGATGAATCATCATCTCCAGAGGCCATAGCCTCCAACTCTTTCTATGCAATTAAAGTATAGAAAAGGGTTAGTACCCTTGCCGCTTGCCAAAGAAAGTTCTCTCTTAATTGGCCACACTTCCCAGTGTGTCACTTACTAATAATAATGAGAATAATAACTGTCATATACTAGAGAAGGTTCTGTAGCAAGAATCCTGCTTGATCGTTTTTTAAACCTAGTCATTCTTAGCAAACTTAGGAGACAGTTTTATTTTCCCTATTATACAGATGAGATCTTAAGTCTACATACCTAGTAAGTAGAAGAATGAAGATTCAGACCAGGCTGGCTGACTCTGACCCCTATATTTCCTAACTGTTAGTGTGCTCCGTGCCTTACTGCTGCCCGAGTCCAAGCCAAGAATCTTCACTTGGCTTTCCTTGAATGCACCGCCCCAGAGCTCCAAAAGGCAAATCTGAGATTAGAGACCATTTATAATTTTGATTTTGTTTCATTTTGTTTTGTTTTTGAGACAGTCTCACTATATAGCCTTGGCTGGCCTGGAACTTGCTATATAGACCAGGCTGGCCTTGAACTCATAGAGATCTGCCTGCCTCTACCTCCCAAGTCTGGAGGATTAAAGGAATGTACCACTATGAGCAGCCTATTCATAATATGTAAATGAAATTTTTACTTTAAAAGTTTTCTGTATGTCTTTAAACTCTGTAGATTTCTGTTTGGGTTAAAAAATTCCTGTCAGAGGAATCGTACGGAAATGGATATTTTTAGTGGAATTCTGAGTCTTTTTCTGTTGTTAATGGAATATGGTATCATCAGTTGCTATTTTTCTCACCTGTTTTTGTAAGTGTAAAATTTTTTGTTTCACTAAGAGAGAAGTTTTCAATATTTTGGCACATTACATACTTTAATACTTTGAAAGTATGCTGCATAATGATTTATAATGATTTAAACTTGAGATTCTTTTCATATGAGGCTGATCCCTGATAAAGCCGAAGGACCAGGCAGTGCTGTGCCATTTGGCATATGTGCCGGCTTGTACCATGGGTGCTGATGTCACAGCCACTGGACTTCTCTCTCAGGGTGGTTTCTACATGTTTGGAGCTTGATTTGGCAGCAATTGGAGAGTCTGGAATTGGAGTACTTAGTGATGTTTTTCCTTTTGATAATCTTAGCGATTTATTATTATTGTTGTTGTTGTTGTTCATGTGTGGCGTGCTGTGTGCATGAGTCAGGGTGCATGTGTGGAGGTCAGAGAACAACTAGCGGGAGTTGGTTCTCTCCTACTGTGTGGGTCCTGAGGATGGCCCTCAGGTCATCAGACTTGGCAGCAAGCACCTTTGCCCACTAAGACATCCTAGAGATCTTTCTCTTTGCTTTCTGGTGGAAAGGTAAGCAAAATGCTTTGAGAAATGAGAAACTAAATTACTAGCTAAACATAAATGTTTAATGCTAAACGTAAGAATAGATTCCAACTGAATTATGGCTACAAATATAAACAGAAAGGGGAAGAGGAAGAGGAGAGGGAGGGATGGAAAAGAAAAGCCCCCAAGTGCTGAAAGGAAGCAGATGGGCCGTGCTCAGCCCTGTCTCTCACCAGGAGGCCAGCTAGCTGCCCCTAAGGCCAGAGGCAGGAGGAGAAGTCTGCTGAATTTGCATTTAGAACGTTTAGTATTTTGATTTTGGGCATTTGTTTTATTGGGACATTCTCTTGCTAGAAGTTCAAGCCGGTCTTGAAATCACTGTGTAGTTCAGTCTGGCCTCGAACTCACATACTCCTGCCATAGCATCCCTAATTCAGGGGGAGGGGTGGAGGATGGGTTTGCAGTTTTTTTGTGTACCAGAAAACACCTATCAACAAAGTCAAATAACAACTGACAAACCGAAAGAAAATCTTTGTAATGTGTAACAGAGACATGAGCTTTGCCTAAAAAAAAAAAAAAAAGACAAAAAATTCCAAGAGCCTGATAGAATATTGGTGGGGGAGGGGTGTTTGCTTACACTCAATTAAAAAATTACAATGTAAACAATACTGAGATTCTGTTTCTTAGCCCTAATTAGCAAAACTTTTATACTGTGATATGAATTGCTTCCTGTGGGTGAGAGGATACTCTCTCCCAATGCTAGGGACTTGAGGATGGCGTACTCTCAGAAGGAAATATTGGCAATGCCAGAGAGTCTGACCCAGCAGGTTCACTCCTCTGAGGTTATGCTGGAGATATATCTAGCACCTGAGATGTATATCTGTGTGAGGGTGGTGTACATGCACATTTCCCAAGCCCCAAGATCTTCGGGTGCTGATGCTTCAGTAGTAATAGACACACCTAGTTCATAGATAGGGTTTCTCCAAGAAGAGGAAGTTGGAGAAGGGGTTAATTTCAGAGCTTTGGCAGAGAAATTGTGAGCCAGGCTGGCAGTATATTACCAGAATGTCTTGAAATGGTCAGAAAAGAATGAGGACTTGTTAAAAGAACGTAAAAGCAAGCCCACAATCGTTCCTAATTGCCAAGACAGAAGCATTTGTGTAACAGGACAAAATAATGATGGTATTGGATTTTTATTCTTCATAATAGAGAGGTCTGTGATTCTATACTAGTACAAAAAACGTTTTCAAAGGATGACTCTTCCTTACAGAAGAATTCCAGTTAGTAAATGTGGCCAGAAAAAACGACGATTAAAAAATTGCCATTACATTCATAACTATATGATGTTTGCAAACAAGACCCATGGTAAAATTATTGGCAATGCTTAAATTATTGAGCAAAATTTTGTGGAAGATTTTAAGGAAAAATAGAGTATTTGTATAATCTCACCGCCGGCGTCATGGAGGACCTGCCCTGAGGCCTGAAAGTGCTTCTTCAGAGTAGACTCTGGGTCTTCCTCATTTCCCCAGTTGGAGCCCTTCCCACATTTCCAGTCTCCATTGCCTTGCTGCCTCCGAAGGACGTGTGGCCCCTGCCTCTCCCTGGCATACCTCTTTTCACTGTGGTGACATGGAAAAGATGGGCCTACATCCCAGCCCCCAACTCCAGATCCACAGGTCTCAGCTCCACTTTCCCACCTCTTTGGATTAGAGATAGGGCTGTGTCTCACTTCTTCCTCATCCAGCAGCTGCAGGAGAGTGACACATTCCCATGTCTGCCTGGCTCCTAAGTCTCTAGGCAGGCTGTTACCTGATCCCTAGCTACCCTCTGCTGCCTATCCCTCAACACCCTCCTCCAGTCTCTCATCCCAGGGAAGATGAACCAAGGGGAATCTTGATGTATGTAGTGTTTAAAGAGAACATGTATTCGGTGACCTCTTTAAAGCACAGTAGACCATTGGAGTGGATACAGGAACCTCTGCTGAGGGTTTTTTCGTAGAAGAGAGGGACAACTCCACATACAGTGAGGGCACATTGAAATTGACAGTCAAGTAGCAGGGTAAGGGTCAGGGGATGGGAAACTGAGAGGGTAAAGGAGATACTGACCTAACAGTGTCTTCATCAGAATCCCCTGGGAGATGAGAGAGGACAAGGAGCTTGAAGATGACCAGACATGGAGGGCTAGCTCTTGGCAAGCTGACTTAGCAGGGCTCTTCATTACATCCATTTTACAAGGAAGTACAGAGGGAGGGATGTGACAGGAGGTTCAGGAGTTTGACTGAAGTTCAGCCAAGCCAAGCATCTTCGTGCAAGGGCAGAAGGAGGGCTGGAGCAATGACTTAGTAGGTAGCATGCTTGCTGTACCAACCTGAGGAGCTGACTGCAGATTCCCGGCACTCAGTAGAAAGCAAGGAATGATGGTGTGTGTAAGCTTCAGCAGACTAGAGGATCTCTGGAGCTCACTGACTAGCCAGTGCAGCCAACTTGGTGAGTGCAAGGTTCCGTGAGAGACCTGGAAGACATCTGGCATCAGTCTCTGACCTGCAGAAACACACACGAAGGTGTGGGCCTAGAGAGACAGCTCAATGGTTAAAGCGTTGGTGCTGTTTCAGAGGGTGCAGGTCCATTCTCAGCACCCACACAGTGACCCATGAGCATCACAACTCTAGGGCTAGTGGATCCAACGCCCTCTTCTGGCCTCTGCGGTCACTGCACAGTACCGAGACATGCATCCCGGAACATACACATACATATAAAATAAAAGTAAAATCCAGGGTTTGGGCAGGGAGGGCACAGTCAGTTTTGTGAGCCTGACCTATCACCTTACTTTGCATAACATTTTATGTGAATGAAAAAGGGAAAACAAGGCCCTATAACACACGATTGAAATTGTCAAAAAAATGTCAAAATGTGAGAGAAAATCAAACATTCTAGTCCTGATAATTTCATTTTCCAGTTTAAAAATCAAAGTCTAGATTAAGTAAGTTTTGATTAAGTCTAGATTAAGTAAGTTTTCTACACCATGTTTTCTGACACAAAAGCCAATATTACAACTGCCATAAGTTTACGCTCAGAATTAAACATTCATTTTTTTTTCTTCCAAAATAGAAATTTGGGGTTTTTTATGATGTTATACATTACATTTTGTATTTTATATTACAGTGGTGCCTTCCTAAAGGAGTCACAGCACTGTTCTCTCTGATCCAGATTTAGGTCGCTCTCGAGAACTGCAGTACGTGTATGTGGACAACAACATCCACCTGAAAGGCCTACCATCCTATCTCTACAACAAAGTCATCGGCTGCAGTGGGTAAGGCGCCTTCAGTGCAGACTTGAAATAGATGAGCTAGTTTTGATGAGTCTGCTTAATTTTATCTTTGGCCTTAATATGCTAAACCAACTATCTTCATGAACTGAGACTGTTAGGCAAGAAGTTGAGAATATTGTATGTTGAGTTCAGCTAGTATGCTATGGTGTGGTAAGTTATTGCTTTGCAGGGTAAAGAAAAAAGAGACTATCTGCATTTTCTTTTTTACTATCAAAATAGCTCTACCTTTGTCTTCTTTGACAAATAAAATTGTATATATTTAAGTCTAGAGCATGAAAATTTCATGTACATCTACGATGCCACACATACCATGATAAACTCTAGAAAGTAGAAGAATTGGCATTATGTTAAAAGATTTTTCCCCCTTGGAACATGATTGCAAAACAATTTGCTATATTAACTGCCTTTTATCTAAGATTTTGCCAATTTTAAATATTTAGAATTCAGCAATAGACATAGTCCCTTCTTACAAATCATGAGTCCAGCGACCAAGCAGACGTTTCAATCAGAGCAACAATAATGCCCTTCTCGTGGGCTTTAGGAAGATGGCCTCGGCCTTCCCGTTAGCAGGACGGCACAGGCACCTGATGTGAAGTGGGTTCCAGGTGGTCTGAGACAAAGGATTCCTGGTTTACTTTCCCCCCTTCAGCAGCCGAAGGCTCACCTTTGAGATGACGTAACTGACGCGTTTGACTCCTCACTCCCAGGATAGGCTGACTCACACTCCATGTAGTTCCGCGGGAAGGCAGAACTGAACACAGGACAGCTGCTTCTGGGTTGGCCTATCTCCAGGGAATGGGTACTAAGTGCTGATTGCTCCAGAGAGAGCCAGCCTAGGAACTGTGCCTCTCCCTTAGGAAGAGGCACATTTGTTCTCGTGGGAAGCCCTAAACGAATTCAGCCTGTTGAGGCTGATGAAATCCAAGACCGCCTTGACGCAGGAACAATAGATTGTGTTACGAGTTTTAGCTGAGTGGCTTTTCTACAGCTGACTTTGTCACAGATGTGACACTGCATAGTCACATCTTAGTGAATTCTTAAAGGGTTTTACTCTAGCCTGATTCTTCTGCAGATGAGCAGAATGGCCTTGGTCATAGTAATACACACGGAAAGATGTAAGCAGGCTCTCACACCGACTCAGAATGGCCTTGTTCATACTAACACACACGGAAAGATGTAAGCAGGCTTCTCACACCAGCTCAGAATGGCCTTGTTCATACTAACACACACGGAAAGATGTAAGCAGGCTCTCACACCGACTCAGGCTGCACTGAAAGATCAGCTCTGCCTCTGCCATGATGAGGGGATAGCTGTTGTTAGCGCTACTGACTGCCAGGATGTTCTCTTCGCTCTCAGAAGAGAAAGTTGTTCATTTTTAAGTTTGTACTGACAGCAGTGGTAGTAGATTTTAGAAGAATGCCAAACCTTTGTGGAAATAGTCAGGAAAAAAGTAAACCAAGTATTAATTAATAGTCTATGGTTTCTTCATATTGTTAGGAGCTTATCTCATTGATAGTAATACAGAAAAATAAAATTATTAATAGGAAATATGTAACACACAGTTTTATAGTATTAATATTGGGGTCTGTGCAGTCCAACTTACAAACAGACTATGCTCCATCTTCAGTCTGTTTCTTTAACCCAAAACTTTGAGTGTTCTGGTCATTAGATTCCAAAGCCACTTACCCTTTTTAGGTCATTTAGCCTGATTTATGCCTAAAAATGATACTTCTTTATGTAGTATTTAAATGACAAAACATTTTCAAAATTCAAGGGGTGCTGAAGAGAGGTCCCACTTTTCCCTTTCCTTCTTCTGCCTATAAAATAAACAAAAAACCAAGGCCCCCATGCCCAGTCAGAGCCCTGGTGCTTCCTGCCTTTCTGGAGGAGACAGGAAAAACAGAGGCGGTCCTAACAGAAAGAAAGGGGTCTGTGCCCTGGGAGGGGTCTAGCAAGGGAGCGTTCATTTGTTGGGTGTTTGGGGAGCAATGTCCCTGTTTGGCCACTGCAAAGCAAATACCGTGATGAGCAAAGTGATGCAGCCAGCCCTCATGGCCTTTATGTACAGCTGGGGATCATGGAAAATCAGCATGGAAGGGACTTGGACAAGATGATGTACAAACTGACACCTGGGCTCCACTCCCTTGGACTCCGCTCTTACACATGTTGCTTCCAACTGCCCTGTAGCCCCAGATATAAAGCACAACAGCCCTGCTCAGCTCAAGGGTCCAGGAAATCAGAGCTTCAGCAGTAGAGTGAACACAGCTTTAGGAACCTGTGGAGCACAAAGTTAAATCTGGTCTATAATACATGTCTGTATGTTTGTATGGAGAAACACTACCTTAGATATCTTGGTGATAGTATTTTGCTTATATTGCACACAAACATACACACACATAAATAAACTCTGGGAAAGACTAGAGAATGGAGTATGAAATATACAGAAAGCCGTGAAATACAAAGAAACATTATTCACGTAAGTTTCAGAAGTCTCATGAAATTAACTTTGGTATCTATAGGAATGTGAACAAAGTTAACTCCTACTTATTGTATATTTGTTGTTCAAATACTGGGCACTAGTAAGCATGTCAGGACTGTGCTAGAAGTTACTAGAAAACAAAGGATTTAAATGCTTATTCTGGCAAAAATAACAGTACACATAGTAAACACCTGGAGAGAGGATGCTTGACACTGAGAACGTGAACTACTGTTACGTCCTAGCTCAGAGCCGCACGTTAAATCCTGTTGATTACACAGGTCAGCCATCTTCACGGCGGAAGGAGCTTCACAGGAAGCCATGGCTAGGAGGGGGAAGGACCCTTGGGAGAGCCGAGGAGAGGCTAGCTGGCAGCCATAGCTTCTTTGGGTTCATGCTGTTGGCCAGCTTCACAGGTGCTATTTTCTCTGGGATTGCCTGTCTCTCACTGCAGGAATAAATGCCATGAGTTCATCTACATTGTTCAGAAAGAGTTTTCTAGTACAAGTTAGGGTTTTAGAGGGCAGTAAGCGGCACATTTGAGTATGCAGGAGCACTTCATGGTAAAAGTGTTCTCACCTGGGGTATTTCTCCTGAACCCTGGCTGTGTGAGAAAGACAAGCACCTGTGTGTGGACATTTCCAGCTGGATCTGGGAGCAGTTTCTCCGTGACCTAATGGTCTGGTATGCAGCCACTCAAGGTTATAGAATTGTTCAACTCAGCTGAGCCAGTGGACTCAACATTTTGTAGACCACAGAGCAGTCGTAGGGTTTTTCCTAGTCAGTGGAAGCTGTTTATTAATGTATCATAAGTAGACATACTAACCTATAGTACATGTTTAAATTATTTATTTTGAATTAGCATACAAAGAATTATATTTCAAGCTTCATTTATTTTTGTTTGCCCTCTTCCCTTCACCCCCGACAGCCCCTTTCCACTTGGACGGTACCTGTGTTCCTCGGTACCTCTTCCTTCTGGTAGTCCCTAGTTCCACAGCCTGTGCCTGCCTGTGTCAATACATAGGAACACTGAAAGCTAGGGTCCACATATGAGAGAGAACCTGCAGGATTTGTCCTTCTGAGTCTGGGTTTCTTAGGTTAATATAATTTCCAGATCCTTCCATTTTCTGAAAATGTCATACTTTTCATTATGGTGGAATCTAATTCCATTGTATATGCATTCCACATTTTCATTGTCCTCTTATAGGTTGATAGACTGGTTCCACTTCCTCGCTAGTTGATAGAACAATAAACATGGATGTGCACAGGTCTGCAGCAGGATCTGGTCTCCTGGTTATATACCCAGGAATGTTATAGCGGGGTCGTGTGGCGATTCAAAGTCCTTAAGTTTGTGAGAACTCTTCAGACCTCTGTGTACAATGGTTGTACCGGTTATGCTCCCACCGGCAGGGAGTGAAGGTTCCTCTTTGCTCACGCCCTCCTCAGCATTCACTCTCATTTGTTTCCTTGACAACGGGCATTCTGACTGGGGTGAAGCAGAATCTCAAAGTAGTTTTGACTTGTATTTCTTTTATGTTAAATGCTTTTTAAAATACTTATTGGCTACTTGAATTTCTTGCCTTCTATTTTTTTTTTTTTTTGAGAATTGTCTGTTCAGTCATTATTTTTGAGACATGATCTTAATTATATAACCCTAGCTGGGCTAGAACTCACTATGTGGACCAAGCTAGCCTTGAGTCATAGAATTAGCCTGCCTCTGCCTCCTGAACTTAAAAGTGTGGTCCACCACACCCAGCTGACCCACTTATTGATTGATAGTTTTGTGTTTAGTTTTTGCAATACAGCTAGCTGAGCCCTCTCTTACTCTGTTGGCCATTTATTCTGCTGGTAGTGTCCTTTGTCCACAAACCATGGTTATGGAAGGCTCTCTGCACTTAGAAACAGTATTGGGTTCTAGTTGCATCTAACAAGAGTGTTGCCTGAGATGTCATCACTCAAGACAAAGTTTGCATTTGGACTCCAACAAAGTGAGTTACTTGCCAAAACTAAAATGCTAGCGTTTCCCTAAAGCGTTAGAGGACTATAACAGAATCTCTGTGATCTAGGTGTTAATGTCCAGGATGCAGTTCAGAATTCAGTGGTATGTAAAGATTGGAGGAATTTGGCCCATTCTCAAGAATTAGAGACCAACCTGGGGTGACCTGAAATATTGGAGTGAAAAAGTGAAGATTATAAAATAATCTTGTAACTTTCATCAATAAGTAGAGAATAGACTTATGAATGAAAAGACCAGAAAAATAGAACTAAGTCTGAAAAAGAAATATAACAAGAGTTTAGAATTGAAAACTATAGTGCCCGAGATGAAACCGTTGCTTAGTGGCGTCATATGGCAGAACAGGCTAACCCAACAGAGAGGAGTGATGGTGGAGGCCGATGAGGCAGACATGACCCAACCTGAAGATGGCAGAGAGGACTGAGGACAGAGGGGCTGCCAGACCATGTGACAGTCTGCCTGCTTACTGACCAAGGAGAGTTAGGAGAGAGCAAGACAGCAGCAGCAGTGGGCGGCAACAGTGTTTGCCAACCAATACCTCTGCTGACCACGTTTTCCATCTTCAAGAGGCTCAGGCCCTCTTAGGGGCGTGAACACAGAGCTGTGCCCGGGCAGCGCCCCTGAGTCAGAAGCAGCTGAAGATAAACAAGCAGCTTCTAACATGCCGATACAAAGCCCAGTGTGTCATCCCTGCTCTGAGTCAGGAGCGTTGCTCTGAGTGCAGCCATCCTGGGCTTCATAACAAGACCATGCTCAGAAAAAGAAGGAAACAGAGTGCAGGCAAAGGAGCACTCCTCACAGCTGCTGAGGGACCGCCCAGTGCAGGCAGAGGAGCACTCCTCACAGCTGCTGAGGGACCGCCCAGTGCAGGCAGAGGAGCACTCCTCACAGTACTGAGGGACCACCCAGTGCAGGCAGAGGAGCACTCCTCACAGTACTGAGGGACCACCCAGTGCAGGCAAAGGAGCACTCCTCACAGTACTGAGGGACCACCCAGTGCAGGCAGAGGAGCACTCCTCACAGTACTGAGGGACTGCCCAGTGCAGGCAGAGGAGCACTCCTCACAGCTGCTGAGGGACCACCCAGTGCAGGCAGAGGAGCACTCCTCACAGTACTGAGGGACCACCCAGTGCAGGCAAAGGAGCACTCCTCACAGTACTGAGGGACCGCCCAGTGCAGGCAGAGGAGCACTCCTCACAGCTGCTGAGGGACTGCCCAGTGCAGGCAGAGGAGCACTCCTCACAGCTGCTGAGGGACCGCCCAGTGCAGGCAGAGGAGCACTCCTCACAGCTGCTGAGGGACCGCCCAGTGCAGGCAGAGGAGCACTCCTCACAGCTGCTGAGGGACCGCCCAGTGCAGGCAGAGGAGCACTCCTCACAGTACTGAGGGACCGCCCAGTGCAGGCAGAGGAGCCCTCCTCACAGTACTGAGGGACCGCCCAGTGCAGGCAGAGGAGCACTCCTCACAGCTGCTGAGGGACCGCCCAGTGCAGGCAAAGGAGCCCTCCTCAGAGCTGCTGAGGGACCGCCCAGTGCAGGCAGAGGAGCACTCCTCACAGCTGCTGAGGGACTGCCCAGTGCAGGCAGAGGAGCACTCCTCACAGTACTGAGGGACTGCCCAGTGCAGGCAGAGGAGCACTCCTCACAGCTGCTGAGGGACTGCCCAGTGCAGGCAGAGGAGCACTCCTCACAGCTGCTGAGGGACTGCCCAGTGAAGCCGTCTTCATCATCAGGACAAAGGCATTCACTGTAGCTAGCAGTTTCTTTCCTTCTCCTTACGTAAAATGAAAAGATGTCTCTGCTAAATGGGAGGGTAAGTCTGTAGCATCCCCATGATGGCAGGTAGATCTTATGGGTACTTTCTGAAAGATTCGAAATTAGTGATTAAATCTTCATTTGAAAAATATTTCAGTCCCTCTCCCTCCTTCTGTGTGTGTGTGTGTGTGTGTGTTTGTTTGTGTGTGTGTGTGTGTATGTGTATGATGTGTCAATCCTCCCCCTCCCCCACCCTGTGTCTGAAGTTCTCTTGCTGCTGTGGATGCCAGGCTGGCTGGCCCATGAGCTCTCCAGTAGTCTCCTGCCTCCACCTCCTACCTTGCAGCAGGAACACTGAGATCACAGCCATGTGCTGCTTTTGCATCTGTTCTAAGGATTCAGATGCAGGTTCCCATGCTTGCACTATAAGTGCTGAATCCACTGACCCATCCTTCCAGCCCCAGATCTTCATTTTTGACATGCTGTTAGTTGGAATAATGAAAGCGAAAATGGATGTGAATTAATTTGCTACATCATATATTTTGGAGCAAATATGTAGCAAAATCTCAATGGCAAGGTGACATTGCCATTCAGTTAACCTGTTTAAAGCTAAATGGTGAATGACAGCTATGACAATACTGAATTAAAGGGATATTTTCTAGTAATTATTCTAATTATCTAAACCAAAGGTCCTAGAATTTGAAGTTTTAATAAGTTACTTAAGGGTACAATGTGCATATATTTTGTAACCTCTTAGGCATTTAGTTTAAAATTATTTAAACTGCTTGAATTGTAAAGCAATGTTTAATAATCTGGTTCTGTTGTGAACTGAAGCATGTTGTGTCTCCATTCCTCTTATTGACAGTTTATTCATTGGCACTGTCACTGCCCTAGGTCACTTCCTGTTTTAGATGTACAGTGCTCACTTTTCAAGGCAGTGCCTATCTAACAGCCTCATCCATGTTCCAGATTCCAGTGGTTGGAACTGTGGTCTCTGCCATGTGCCCCGTGCTCTAAGTAGTTAAGTCCCCTTTCCTTGACTGCCACGGCTCTAATCTTACTCCGAAGCAGTAATTAGTAATAAAAAGAGTGTTGGGGATTTAGTTCAGTGGTAGAGCGCTTGCCTAGCAAGCACAAGGCCCTGGGTTTGGTCCTCAGCTCAAAATAATAATAATAATAATAATAACAATAATAATAATAATAATAATAATAATAAAAAAGAAAGCTTACTCATATACATGGATTAGAATTTGCTGTGTACCAGACAATGTGCCCTTGGTTCATTGGTGTTATTGCGCAAGGTCTTTCCAACAATTCTTGTGAACTATCCCTATTCTAGAAATGAAGAAGTTGAAGGATGCAGGAAATTGTCTCAGAATCCTGGTAGCAGCCATGTCATCATCCACACTTACCTTGTGCAGTAGCCATCCTGCCGCCGCCTCCTCCTTGTCCCTCTCTCCTTTGCCTGGGCTCACACCTATGTGGGCTGGGTCTCTTCTGCTGACTCCTCCAGAGTCAAGTCCTGCAGAAGCAGCTCAGGGAAGATGGGCCACAGGAGGGCTGACTCAGTCCTTACATCCTTCACAGCATCTTGCTGCAGCTGGCTGATGAGGGTAAATCATAGAAGTCATTCAATCAATAGATCTTAAATTTAATTAGCTTCTTATAGCTAGTAGTGAAGAGCAGGGGTATATGCTAAAAGAACTATCAAAGAACGATGAAACTTTCTATAAAGTAAGGGTACACGTATTTTTGTGAGTCCCTTCAACTTAATTTGTCATTGTCATTGCAACGGACAATCAGAGTCTTAAGGAAGCCTGGCTTTCAGTCTCTTGACCTAGCTGCTGTTACTGGGTTTGGACAATTCCATGCAAAAATACTCAGGATTGGTCTAGGAAGCAGCAGCTGTTACAGCAGCCGTGATGAGAACTAAATATCCATGAATGATGTGCTATAATCTCAGCACTCAGGAGGCCAATCAGAGAAGGATCATAAAATGGAAGCCAGCTTTTTAATATGCTTTTTATTCTGTATTTTTATTGTTTTATTGTTTTGTTTTGTTTTTTAACTCAGGGTTCTCATTATTCAGTGTGGAGGTAAAGTTCAATGTGGATATAAAGATATCTTTCAAGCTACAGCTCAGATAAGTCCTGCCCAGGCCAAGGCTATTTTATGCTGTATAAAAATGACCCTATGGTGGCCATTCATGATATTGAGTCTCTGAGGTGATTGATCCACAAGGCCACAAAGAATGCTGTCCTCAGAGAAATACATAAATGCCTGTCTCACTAAAAATGCAAGATAAAAACTGAAGTTTAGAAATAGGTAATATTGTCTTACTACATGAGTTTGTCAGGGTTCAGTTCCCACAGTCATGGAACCTTTTCAGGATCTGTAGGGAAGGGCAGAATTTCCCTTTCCGTGGAGAAGCTCCGTCTTTATTCTTTTGGCCTTCACCTGAGCACACAAGTTTTAATCAGAGGGCAATGCACTTTGCTCTCAGTCTACTAATATAAATGTTAATCCTATCTAAAAATACCTCCACAAGGACAGCTAACCTGGTGTTTGACTCAATACCTGGGCACCATGCCCTTGCCAGGTTGCCACAAAAACATAAGACATTTGCCAGAATTCCACTTGACAGATGGCTGTTATTTTCCTAAGTCATTGTTTCCTTACATGTGGTATCCCCTTCCTGTTGGGTTGCCACACACCAAACATTGTAGTACTCAGCCCTCCTCACCTACCCTCAGCCCAAGGACTGTGGGCCCTAAGGAGCTCCCAGCAGTGGTGGGTTTTCTCTGGTTTCCTTTTTTCCTTCATGTTCCTTATATTCTAGAGGGAGTACCTGCCTTCTACTCTTGTTTCTTCCACATGGCGGGGTTAGGATTTGCTGCTGCTGCTGCTGTTGTGTTGGTTTTCCGATGACAGAGTACCTGACAAGAAGCCACTAAAAAAGGAAGGTCTGTCTTGGCTCACGGTTTGAGAGCTACAGTCCCTCGCTGTAGGAAGCCGAGGCAGCAGCCAGGAAGCGGGGAGAGGTGAATGCTGGTGCTCGGCTTGCTGTCTGCTTTTTCTTCAGTCTTTAACCCCGGCCCATAGCATGGTGCTCCCACATGGAGGGAGGAGAGCCTTCTTGCCCCAACTTGATCTAGAAATGCCCTTACGGACACACCCAGAGGTTTTTCTCTTAAATGATTCTAGATCCCGTCAAGTTAGCAGTCAGTATTAGCCCTCCCAGCTCCCTTTAATAATTAAGTCTTTTCACTAGTTATTAAGAGTTCTCCCTGTTCAATTACAGGTAGAGTTTTTTTGTTTGTTTGTTTGTTTGGCTAGTTGTTTTTTTTTTTTTTTTTTTTTCTGACTCCTGGCTGGACCCTCACATGTACAGTGACCTTCTGGCAGCTTCTAGTCACTTAGCAGTTGGCTCAGTGTGCAACTTGAAATGAGTTGGAATAAGGTTCCAGTCCTTAAGATGGCCACTACTTTATATCCTACTTACCATGAAGGAGAAGAAAAGCAGACATTCTAATTCAAAAGACAAGCAAGCAGAAAAGCCTGTCAGCAAACTGGAGGGAGTGTTCTTCATCTGGAGAAATAGATCTTGGAAAACCAGCAATCAATATTAGACTTCATATTGAAAGAATTGAAACCTAGGAAAGTTTGGGAGATGTCCAGATCAAACCAGTGTAAAGTTCAAGGTGAATAAAAGCAACAGAGAGTTACAATACAAAGAATTTAAGAAGGATCCTGCAGGCAGACCTGTCGGCCGACAATCTTCTGTGAAATGGGTTGATCGGAACCGTGTAGGATGGACAATGAATTAAACAAATGCGGCACCGAAACGGATCAGAACCTCCTCAGGCAAACTGAAAAGTGTTTGGTTGGGAACTTAATATAGTGAAGACAACATTCCAATTCAGAAGCGAGCATTTATTTTATTTGATAATGCTACAGTTTGTTCTATTTTATATCATGGACAAAAAAAAAAAAAAAGATAAACAGTACCTACATGTAAAATAATGTGATAGGTAACTAGGAGAAGCATAAGGATAACCCTCCTAACAAAATCAGAAGAGTTAGATGCTGTGAAGGAGGTGGTGGATGCATGGAATGCAGGGGAGAGGCTGCTGGATAAAAGACATGGATGTATGGAACAGCAGGTGGGTGGGGAAAGACACTGTCTCCTAAGTGACCTGATGGAAATATTTCATTGTGTATAACAAGGGTTTACCAATATGAAAAGTTCTAAGAGCTGATTGTTTTTAATTCAGTTGAACATTAAGCAGTGTGAATGGATTGGTCACAGGAGAGATGTGAATGACCAGTAGACATCTCCAAAGATGATTGTTATGAATTAAGCACACGTGGGAAACCCCCTGCTGGCTGGGCCAGGGTGTCCCACTCGTGCAGGGAACCATGCTGGCATGCTGAGCAGATGCAGTGGCAGACTGGGCAGATGCACACCATGTGGGGCATGGCAGTGGCAGCGGCCAGTAATTTGCAACCCAGATGCTGCCTCCATGTGGAGAGTTTATTATAATAGAGAGGTGAAGAGAATGGTGGAGAAGAGAGAGAGAAAGAGAGGGGGTTTGAGCAGCGTGCACCTTGTGGGAGGAAAAGAGAGGAAGAGAGGAGGGTGAGGAAGAGGCAGGGTTTTTCCTTAAAAAAGAGACATCAGGATGCACGGCGACCCCAAGGGGTGAGACTTCAAGGGGGCAGGTCAGAATATTAACAGTGATAAACTCAGAAGCCAAACTTGATTTTCATCAGTCAGGTCTGCCAAAGACTGAGGTGACTGGTAACTCAGTTATGATTATATAAACAAGTACTATCCTGCAGTCTTTAGAACCTCTCAGCATTTACATCTTTGTTTCCATGGCTAGCAGTTTCCATTTAGGGAACATTACCTTCAGTGACGACAATTTCTGTACATAGGATGTATTACTTTTATTGTGGCTTGGTGTAGGGAAAACTGAAAAACTGAGATGAACATGGTAAATGTTTAGTCACACTTTGGACATTACATGGCTGTTTAAAAGATTTCTCTGGTTCTAACTTGAAGGCCCACATGCTTATGTGTAGAGCAGAGCATTATGGTATTGTGTGAGCCCATTTGATTCGGGGTGTGGAGTGAAAGAAAGAGTCTATCTCTGCTTTTTTTTTTCCCATGAGCATAGAGAGAAAACTGAAGACCACCAAAACAGCATTGGGCCTGACTTAGAGACTGGAGGCAAGATTTGAAGAAGTCATTCATTTTTTCTCCATTTTTTATACTGCTTAACTCATGGCAATAAGTTATGTTGTTTTGACAATTTAAATTTATAATGTTAGATTGTTTTGAAATAACCTTTAAAAAAGGACTCCTGGCTAAAATACCAGAGCTCATGTGATCAGATGAACAAAACCAGCTTTTTTGAAAAAGAAGTCACTAAGTGGATTAGTTCAGTCCATCTCCTGTTTCCCTGCTTCTGAAATGTAATGAAACTTCTCTTTAAAACAGATCAAACCCCCAAATTACCAGTAGTTAGAAAGTATGAGTTATTTGCTTTTACAACTTGCAGAGAAGGACACTGGTTTGCTATCCAACTAACCATTCCATAGCCTTTCCTGTCCCTTCCTTGTCCAGACCCTAATAACTTCTTGGTCCTGTCTCCTTTTGTGTCTTTAGTTTTCGTCCCTCTCTGTATCTTCTCTGTCCATGTCACCAGTTAGGAAAGAGACATCCAGTAATCTTCATCATGAATTAAAACCATCTGTCTTCAGCTTACCTTTTTGGCCTGCCCTCCCACAACCCGGCTTCCTTTTTCCAGCCCCTGAGATGCATGCACAGCCCGAGTCTTCAGGCTCTGATACTGCTGTTGGCCACTCTTCATTCCATGTGGCATCCTAATGCTCTAAGTCAAAGTGAAACCCTCTGAATCCACACACACCCCCAAAGTCCCATGGACAGACTCATTTGGCTGCTCCACTGCCCCGCCTTACAAGGGTTACAGACTAACTATGCTGTATAACTGTTTTCCAGTGGGATGCAGAAAGGGACATAGGATGAACTTGTGATAAACAAAGGAGCCCAGGGCTTCTGCCTTCCAGTCCTGTGCCCAGTGTGTCCTTGCCTTCTCGGGCCAAAGTCAAAGATACTGCCTTAATCATCATTCTAGTCTGCTTTCTGTTGCTGTGATAAAAACACTGACCAAAAGAAACTTAGGGAGAAAAAGGTGGATTTGTCTTACACTTCTAGATCGAATTCCATCATTGAGGGAAGTCAGGCAAGCCCACTGTCCCAATCTCCCATCTCTTGGTAGGGATACACTTGGGTTACAGATGTCAGTATTCCTGTGTCTGGCTTTTCTGGGCAATTCTCACATTCAAACCCAGGTTGTGAGGCTTGTGTAGCAAGTGTTCTACCTGCATAGACATCTCTCCAGCTTTTTCTCCACTCCTGAACTCTTGGCATGGTAGTGTAACCTGCCACCCCAGTACTTAGAAGGCAAAAGCAAGAGGATCTCTGTAAGTTCAAGGCTAGCCTCATCGATTAGTGAATTCCCTGTACAGTGCGACTCTGTCTCAAGAAAACAAAATTAACTTGAAAGCTTCTGGCAGTGTAAACTTAGAAAGGGCAGTAAAATGGGGGATGGCAGAGCTCACCCAGCAGGCTTCCCAGATGCTCTGAGGACAGGCTGCCGCAGAAGCAACCTTGCTGGAGTGATGCCATAGCCACACTCCAGGTGCCGCTTGTGTCTCTGAGCCAGGAATGAGGGAAGAGCCTGGGTCAGCATCTCCTCACTTGGAAAGGAAGCCGGCAGCTCAGCCACCGTGAATTGTCCCATACACATTGTGATTGATCGCCTTGTGGGCAGGCTCACAGCCCTACCTCCTGGCTGATGCCACTGTTTTGTGTCTTTATACAGCTGTGGCGTTACCATCCAGATGTCTGAGGTGAAGCTGCTCTCCTTTTCATCTGGGCAGCTGACTGTCTTCCTCCCGGCTGAGGTGAAGGCCATCGGCACAGAGAATGATCACGTCCTGCCTCTGCAGGAACTGGCCATGCGGAGTCTCTACCACACCTACCACAGGTTTCCAAAAGGTACGCACATGGGCCTTCTCTCCTGTCTCAGTCAGGAAACAAATACTTGGCTTTTATCCTGTCTATTTTGGTTTTCATCTTAAATTTTTTTGTTATCATGACAATGTACACATTTCACACTAAACAGACCATTTTACCCAAGTGTGCAGTTCCCTGGTGTTGAGTATATTAGTGGTCTTCCTGCCCCAGCCTTCCATGAAGCTTGTCCTGCAGTCATATATACAGGACTAGGGCTTTTCTTTTAAAAGTTTTAATATTTTCAACACTGGTTCCTTTGGCACCCCCTGCAGACACACAGGAGCATTCATTAAAATGGTTTTCATTGCAAAGGACAGCAGTTCCCAGAGAAACTATGAAGTTAGAGGAACTGGTGTGTGGAAGGGTGTTTGGCTGGCATAGCGAAGCAGAGTTGAATATCTCCTCCAGAAGAGCTAGCTAGGTTTTACGTGTCTGTCTCCTGGTCTCCGGCAAATGTAAGGTGAAGGAATACGAGAAGCCCTTCGCAGCATGATCAAGCAGGCCAATGCTTGTTTTGGAAAGGGTCTAGCCATATGTAGACTGTAGAGGTATTGTTGGCACATATCTGAGGTGCCTCAAGAAAGCACTGGAGGGCTGAGGAGATGGCTCAGTGGTCGGGAGCAGTGGCTGTTCTTCCAGAGCACCTGGGTTCAGTTCCCAGCACCCACATGGCAGCTCACAACTGTCTGTAACTCTAGTTCCAGGGGATCCAACACCCTCATACAGATATACATGCACACAAAACACCAAGGCACATAAAATTAAAAATTAAAAAAAAAAAGCACTGGGTGGGACTGGGACATGGCTCAGTAGTAGAGCATGTACAATGCTCTGAGGCCAGTTCCAGTGCCAACAGGGAGGGAGGGAGAAAAGGAAACAAACTAGACTAAACAAATGACCAGAACAGTGTTAATAAGAAAATATATTTCATATTTTAAAATGTTGATTTATGTGTGTATCTGTGCATAAGTACATATAAGGGCTGAGGAGTGCCATGGAGGCCAGAGCAGGGCATCACATTCCTTCACACTTGACGTGGGTGCTGGGACTCAAATTCAGTCCACTCTGGGAGTGTCAACTGCTCTTAACAACTGAGCCAACCTTACGTCACGTGTTTTTAAAGATGCTTTTGTCTTGGCATCTGAGGAGGGGGCACGGAATTCAACTAAAACACCAAGAGGAACCAACTTACTTTCCAGGAGTATCTAGTCAGTCCAGAAGCAAGCTGTTCAAAAAAGTATATTTATGGAGTGTGTGTGCGCATGCACGCATGCACACTTACAGTGTACATGTGGAGGTCAGGGGGTAACTTGGAGGAGTTAGTTCTCTCCTCCCACCATGTGTGTTCCAGAGATCAAACTCAGGTCTTCAGGTTTGGTGGCAGTCACCCTTACCTACTAAGCCATATTGCTGGTCTGTAAACTGTTTTTTCTTTATCTTTTTTGCTTATACTGAACAGAAAAAAATCCAGTTATTTACTTATATGTAAATTATATTTTTCTAAGTGGATATTGTTCATTCTGGGCAGATATAAAAGGCCAAAAAGACAGTTTGTTTCCTCGCCAAGATTAGCTGGTGAGCCTCGGGTTTCTCCTCATTTTGCTCATTCTTCCTTCCATTTCATGTTAGGCTCGTGTAAACCTGTATCAAGATGCCTGGGTGTGTGGCGGGGCAGGGCAGGGCGGGGCGGGGCAGGGAGGGAGTGGGTCGGTTTGATTAACTGTGTGTCCTTTGTGGCTCGGACCAGGCTGGGGAGAGAATTCACTATTTTTGTTCATGAAACGGGAAAAGTTTGGCTTCCTGATTTTTCACTCATTCTCATTGACTTCCTGCATCTAATCGTTCTCAATAATTAGCCTTTTCACAATCCAGCTTTCATTGGCATTTAATTGACCAGGGCCTGATAGCTTCAGGGAGGATCATAGTGGGAGTTGGGGAGAGCCTTCAGACCTCAGCCTCCTTCAGTTCTCTGACTTATGAAAGCCTGCAAACCCGCTCTGTGTCCACAGATGCCTTTTTGATCCTCGTTCCTAAAGACTATTTGATCTGATTCTTTCCTTGCCTCTGCCTCAGGACAGCTTCTAGCTGCTCTTAAAAGAGTGGATTTTCATTTTCCCTTAGTATCAAAACTATAAAAAACAGCTTTCATTTCCTAATAATGTTAGATTTTTATTGAATACCTATCAGATAACAGAATTTTCAACATGAAGTACTTTTAACTATTTGAACTTATTTGGTAACAAAGAGAAGTATTTTCAAATGTCTAGTGTAAGGAAATAGGATTTTTCACCCATAGGCCTGATTTTTCTCTTGTGTTCCAGGTCTGAACTTTTTGTCTCCAATATCATTACCCAGAAGTCTCCTGGAGTTGCTGCACTGCCCCCTGGGGCACTGTCACCGGTGTAGTGAGCCCATGTTTACCTTCGTCTATCCCAAGCTCTTCCCCTTGAGAGAGACACCAATGGCAGGCCTGCACCAGGGGTAATCAAGTCTAAGTGGACACTAGGGTTTACACCTGGGCCAGGGGTGCAGCATGGGAGTGGGGGCCATGCATGGAATACACCTGGGTCAGGGGTGCAGCATGGGAGTGGGGGGCCATGCATGGAATACATCTGGACCAGGGGTGCAGCATGGGAGTGAGGGGGCCATACACTTAAGCCAGAGTGCAGCATGGGAGTGAGGGGCCCATGCATGGAATACATCTGGACCAGGGGTGCAGCTTGGGAGGGGGGCATGCATGGAATACACCTGGGCCAGGGGTGCAGCATGGGAGTGGGGGGCCATGCATGGAATACATCTGGACCAGGGGTGCAGCACAGGAGTGAGGGGGCCATGCATGGAATACATCTGGGCCAGAGGTGCAGCATGGGAGTGAGGGGGTCATACATGGAAGAGGTGTTGAGTCTGTAGCTAAATCAGTGGTTCTCAACCTGTGGGTCATGACCCTTTTTGTGGGGTTTAATGACCCCTTTCACTGGGGTCACCTAAGACCATTGGAAAATGAATATTTGCATTATGATTCATAACAGTAGCAAAATTATGGTTCTGAAGTAGCAACAGTAATTTTATGGTTGAGGGTCATGACAGCACATGGAACCATATTAAACAGTCGCAGCATAAGGAAGGATGAGAACCACTGGGCTACATGAAATGTGCTTATTTTCACGACTACAAGAAGCCTGGCTGCCCTCCTCGGTTAGGCTTTGGGACAGGTACTGAGAATACACAGCTGTGTGTGTTGTTTGGAGCAGCTCATTCATTCTGACTTGACCCCAGGTGCAAGTGGAGCCAGCCTTTGTGTAAGGAGAGCTCAGCCCTTGTGTTTGCCTGGCGTAGCCGAAGCGTGTGGCCACACTCTGTGTGCACGCATGCTTGTTCTATTCTGATCTAACTCTTCCAACAGCTTTCCCATGCCTCTCTCTATTTCTTGGCAGAATGCCTTGAATTCATGAAGAATGTTCACTAAGTAGAATCCAGAGCCCATACTGTTACTTAGAGAAAGAATGCCAGACAGTGAAAGGTAGGAGGAGAGCATTGGAAAATCCCCATGTGCCTGGCCTTGGCTTAGGGGTTTTCACATTTGAGTTTTTCTTTCTTCTTTTGAGACAAGGTCTCAAATAAGTTAGACCATCATGGAACTAGCTGTGTAGCAGGGGGAGCCTTACCCTCCTACCTCTGCTTCCAGGATGCTAGAATTGTAGGCATGCACCCCCACATCCAGCTCAAGTTGGAGTACATTAAAGCTAGGAAGAAGAAACAAAGTCTGATGTCTCCCTTGTCTGTGGAGTATGGCGTTTGAGGTGGGGAAGTTTCCAGATGGTTGTTGATGCCAGCAAATGCTCCCACTGTGATCATTTTTGTTTGAGACAGAATCTTGTTATGTAACAACCCAGGCTGGCCTCAGACACAGGATCTTTCTGCCTCAGCCTCCTGGGGGATGAGGGGCTCACAGGTGTGTGTCACCACACCCAGAATTGTTAGGATCATTTTAGAGAACGCTTTCCAAGGTCTCCTGCTCTCCTTTTCTCTCTCTTTCCCTGTCGTTTTTGTTTTCTTTCTTTCTTTCTTTCCTAGTCTTGGGAATAGAGCCCACAGCCTTGTGGTTATTCTAGACAAGACTCAACACCCCAGCCCTGTTTTTGTTTCTGAATCTATGTGGGATAGGAGATAGAGAGCAAAGACTTTGCACTGAGAACTTGGGCAACTTGCCAAGCTTCCCTGAGCCTCAAAATGGGGACAGAACAGTCTGCATCGTTGGCCATACTTGGGATTAGCAGATGAGGAAGACAGACACCTGGCACATGAGTTACTCAGCAATGGAGCTACCTTCTCTGGGTCTCCGGCTGCTCCGTCCCAAGCTGTGCTTATTTTTTTTTCCTTGCCCTGGATAATCCTATTTGATATGCTTTAGGTTCCTGTTTCAACATTTTTGTATTTTTTAATGTTTTCTGCCTACAGAAGCTCTCCTCTGAACCTTTTCAATTTGATGCTTGTTCTGGGAAAAACAAACAAGCCCGATTCAAACTCATACTGTTTGTTTTACTGCATACACAATATAGTGTTGGAGGGTTTTCCGCAAACATGGCACCAGCTGTCTGACACTGTCTGCCTGGACATGGTAGCAGATCCCACAGGCTGAGGCTTAGACGCCCAAGGCCATCACCCCATCTAGGTACCACTCACAAGCCCGAGCTAGTTTTGCCTGTGCTTCTAACCAGTGGGTCCACACTGGGGCTTCCAGAGTCCCTTCTTTGGATTCAGTTAGAGATATTTAAACCAACTGTTTGTAAAGACCATCCAAAGGGTACATAGGCAGGATACTCAGAAGAGGCCTGGGTAAAAGTGTAGAGTGTTCCGCCCTCCTCCTGGGTATGCCAACCTCTCGGAATCCCCATGCATTCAACTGTCTGAAAGCTCCTGAACTTGTCATTGGGTTTGATGGAAACTTCACTGTGTGGTCTGATTGCTAGTAGACGTGGTGTGGGAATCCACCGGGTGTGTCTTTCTAAGCATCATTAGTGGCCTCTCTCTACACAGGTCATCATTCTTCCCTCTAGGATATGTGCAGCACACTTCTGGAGTGAGGAAGGTCTTAAGACTTAGGGAACTGCTGTCTATCAAGATCAGATCAATAGCCGGGTGGTGGTGGCACACCCCTTTAATACCAGCACTGGGGAGGCAGAGCCAGGTGGATCTCTGTGAGTTCAAGGCCAGCCTGGGCTACAGAGTGAGATCCAGGAAAAGGCGCAAAGCTACACAGAGAAACCCTGTCTCGAAAACAAAACCAAAGTGTTTAATGGCCTGCTCTACTACAGGAAAATGGGAGGAAGGCTAGCACATCTTTGGCTGGCCTTGGGAAGAAACTTCTGGGACAGGAATCATGAATGAAACCAGTAACAACATTAGACATACATACATACATACATATATATATGAAGAATGTTCACTAAGTAAAATCCACAGCCCATACTGTTGTTATTAATGATTATTTCTAATCCTAGGTGATCACATAACCAAACGTAATGGGATTGCATTTAAGTAAAAGAGGACAGACAGGTTCCCATGGAGTTCTTCAGGGATTAGATTCACAAAGTATTCCCATCTATGAAAGCAGAAGCATGAAGTGGTCAAGTGCACAGCCCAGTTCTAACTCCTCCAGCTGAGAGACCTGGGGCAAACAGTTGACTGTCTCTGAGTTTCATCTCCCGTCTACAGAGCGAGGATGATGTGTTCTGAGCAGTGTAGTTGTGAGGAGCGCGGGGCAGTGTAATGAGGTCCTGTGTCACTTAGTGTCACAGCTCAGGGACTTGCCATTCTTACTTTCTGACTCGTTCAGCTGTAGTTAGAAATCCTCATGCATCTTTGCTGTGCAGTTTCCTGGAAGACAGTTCCTTGGTGCACACACAAACCTAGAAACCAGTGTGTTCCGAGTGCCATTATAAAGAGACTGTCTTCTTATCATAGAAGTCACTAAAATAAAGAGGATTTTTGTGTTACCTTTACATGAAGTTTGGGCAGCTTATTCATGATTCCATTTATGAGTACTAATCTCTCCACTTCAACCTAGAGTATGTATGTGCTCCTCTCATCTCAGACACAGGTGTAATAGTGTGACTCTGAAGACGAGTGTGTGGGTAGCAGGGCTTAGGTGGGTGCCCTTTTGCAGAACAAGCCAGGGCCTTGTTTAAGCAGGGATGAAGTACCATGACATCAGCATGGGTGTCCATGGGTTAGTGCTGGGGTCTGGAATCGAGAGCCTGGGGCTTTCATCTCTTCCAGCAGCCTGCACTCCTTCACCCGTGGCCAGGGACACTGTGGCAGGAGCATGGGCCTTGTTCCTATAGTCTTTCCTTTCTAACTGAAGCCCACCTACTTAAATTTCCAGTAGGTTAGAGTTAGAAACAAAATAAATATTTTCAGTACCATAAACTCTAAAAGGTTTAGATAATATTATTTTGATGTTTTATAATGTATTTAGTTTAGTTTACATTAAAACAATGTATTTTATTAGCCAGAATCTCAATTCATGTAGACATCTGGTATTTTATTATTATTTTAAAAGAGAACATATTGACTGTTCTCTGAAAATACTAATGTCCATAGAAGTGTTAGTTTCTTCCTAAAGTTAACAAAGTAACCATATTTCACATAAGCTGTAAATATTAAACATTCATATCTGTAACAGGGGAAGAACAGCTAGTAAATTCATGGCTCTGGATGCTACAGAAAATAACTTTTCATTCCCCAAACCTTATCATCTGTTTATTAAAATGGAAGGGTTGCACTTAATGTATCATTTATTAGACTGTAACACACATCTGGCTTTTCCCAAGCATGAAAGGGTCTTGCATGTTCTGTTTCCTAACAGAAAAGTGACTACCCCGTTTTCAAGGTGGTGTTAGTTCCCTGGTGTGAACAGATAGCACAAGCTAGCCAACCTCACAACTGTGTTGTCTCAAGTCTAGAGGCTGGAAGCCGGAGATCAAGATGTCCGAACAGTTGGGGCTTTCCAGGGCCTTCAAAGGAGGATCTTCCTGGTCCAGTCCTCTCTCCTTGGCCTTTGCATGGTGTCTTGTCCCTGTTCCTACTCCTATCATCCTCCCTCTGTACTTATTTGCCTCTTCTGATGGTCCCTTTCAGGAGAATACCTGCACCGTGGATTCAGTGCTACCCCAGTGACCTTATTTTAATTATTACGTGTACAAGGATAGTTTTGAACTGAGGTGTCTGTGCTAGTCAGCCCAGGCTGCTGTAGCAGAATGCTACAGATGAGGTGGCTTGAATCACAGGAATTATTTTCGTATAATTCTGAAGGGTGGAAGTCACAGATCAGAGTGCCTGCATGTTTGGGGTCTGGTGAGGGCTCCCTTCCTGGCTTACAGACAGCTAGTTTCTTACTGAAAGAAAGAGAAAAGACTGCACTATCTGGAGTCTCCTCCGAGGGCATAACCATGTGGGAGTCCCACCCTCATAATGTCATTTACATACTTCCCAAAGGCCCCATCTCCACATACCTTGGAGGTTGGGGCTTCAGTATATGAATATGGAAGAGACACAAGTCAGTCTTGTAGTAGTCACATTCTGAGATACCAGGAGATGGGACCATTTATAAGGAATTTGGGAAAGAGAAAGCTGTACTTATAACCATCTCTAACACATTTGAGATTTAAAAAAAACAAACTGGAAGTTTTGCTTTTTTTATAAACATTTTAAATTTATTATTTTTTTTACAATTTTGTGTGTGTGCATTCGTATATTGTACTTTGATCCTCTGTGTGTGTGTGTGTGTGTGTGTGTGTGTGTGTGTGAGAGAGAGAGAGAGAGAGAAAGAGAGAGAGAGAGAGACAGACAGACAGACAGACAGAGACAGAGATCTGCTTTTAATTGGGATTCCTTGTGTGAACATGGGTGGGGACTGTTTACTTGAGGAAGGACAACTTAGTGGTGGCTATACCACCGTGAAATGTGACTCCCTCCCCAGTAACCAGTGGCATCATTCCTCAGGAAGCTGTGGGGTTACTGGGCTCAGTCTCGTGAGGTTTAACCACCACTGCTGTGAGTTCATGGGTGCCACCACTAAAGACAGTGTTTCATTGCAGGCTTCCCTAACCTCTGGCTCTTACAGGCTTTCCACACCCTCTTCCACAGTGTCCCCTAAGCCTTGGAGGTAGTTATATAGATACTTCACTTAGGGCTTGTCACTCAAGATTCACTTACTTTCAGCACCTTGTCCAATTAGAAGTCTCTATTAACCATTTTCCACTGGAAACAGAAGCTTCTCTGACCATGACTGAAAGTAACACTAATCTATGGATATAAACGTGTAGAGACGATTTGACAGTATGTCACCTCCTCTTTGGGTTCATTGAATCTTCTAGAACAGCTCATAGCTCAGGGAAGCACTTGTGTTTGTCTGTTTGTTACCAAGGATATTACAGAGACTCCTGATGAGCATCCAAAGGGAAGAATTGCATAGTGCAAGGCATGTGAGGCATGTATCTCTTTGAGATACACTGTCCTCTGCTACCACCCAGTTCTTTGAATTTCTAATATATTTCATAGATGTAATAGATTAAGTCATTGGCTACTGGGAACCAACTCAACTCAGCACTTAAGGTCTCCCCAGATGATGTGGTGGGGCCAAAAGTGAAACTATGTAATTGTGCATTGCGGGTACCAGTCAAGTTAATAGTATGCAGATTCCAAGGGTTTAGGATCATTTTTAGGAAAGGACTTGATGACCTCATGTAGTTCCAGCCCCAAATGCACAGTCCATGCCTTTCTTACACAATAATTCACTGCATTCCAGTATGTAAAAGCCCCTCTTCTTTCAGCACCAACACTTTTTTAGTTTTGTTTCCTGTAAGCCAGCTGGCCTCCATAGTCTTAAGATTACAGATATGAGCCAACCTGTCCACCCAGACATAAACCCACACACCTCTGGACACCTGATTTTTGGCAGAGAAGTCAAAAATATACACTGGAGAAAGATGTCATCTTCAGCAGTTGATGCTGGTGAAACTGAGTGGCTACATGAAGAAGAATATAAATATATCCATATTTATCACCCTGTACAAAATCCAACTCTAAATGGATCAAGGACCTCAACACAAGGCTAAATACCCTCTATCTGATAGAAAAGAAAGTGAGAAGTAGTCTTGAACTCAGGCACAGGAAAAGACTTTGTAAACAGGCACTAAGACCAACAATAAATGGGGCCTCATGAAGCTGAAAAGCTTCTATGAGACAAAGGACACTATCATTCAGGCAAGGCAGCAGGCTACAGAATGGGAAGATCTTAACCAATTATACATCCAGTAGAGGATTCATATCTAAAATAGAAAAAGAACTGAAAAACTGAACATTGAGAAAAAAATTAACCCAATTTAGAAAAGCAGGATACACAACTAAACAGAGTTCTCAAGATGAAATACAAATAGCTAAGAAACACTTGAAGAAATGTTCAGCACCTTCAGTGTGGGAGTCTGTCAGAGTCCTGCTCTGACCTGTTGAAGGGTTCTTAGGTGGAGGAGAGAGAAGTGAGAAAATATTAGGTAGAGAGATAGAAATAGACAATAAGAAAGACAGAGACCCAGGATAGCTTTGGGAGGGCCCTGGGTCAATACCCAGCTGACTCCCAGAGCTTTATTTAAAAGGGCTTTATATAATATGCCAAGGGGAGAGACAAAAGACCTCCCTCTTGCAAGATCAAAGCACACTGTACAGCCAAGTGTGGACCCTTCCAAACACCTGGTAAACACACCCATGGCCAAATCATCCCATTATGCAGCCCTGCTGGGAAAAGTAAGCTCAGATTCTCTGATCCTGAGTAAGGTCTCACTATGAAGCTTTTGTGAGCTACTACACTTCAGCATCAACTCTTAAGTGCAAATTCTTTTCTTAAATATTGTTTAAATTAGGTATGGGCAAAGCTTAAACTATACCTCCTTTTAGGCAGAATCCCTTTCCAATCTGCAAACAGGAAAGCAGACAGTGTCTCTGTTCCCACTGTACGTCGTGGGACAGGTGGAGGCTACATGGCTCCTTCGGAGGAAAAAAGAGATCCTAGGTTCTAACAAGTTCAAGTCTCCAAGGGCTCCATGTTCTCTCTGTCTTCTTGGCCCTCTAGCAAAATGGCCCTGCCCCTCAGACCTGGTAAGCCAAAGCTGGCCCCACCTCAAGCAGATTCTTTCCTTCAAGCATAGCATGCTTGCAGCCAAGATAGCTCTTGAGCCCATTTTGACTGATGGGATCAAATGTCTTACAGTCTTCCTCCATCTTACTGTTTCTTTGACCTGTCCAGACAGAGGAGGTAGCAGCATCTTTGCTGAAAGTTGTACCACCACACCATCCTCACCATTTTGTTCAAGAAAGCTTGAGAATTGTCCAGATCTTCAAGGTCTGCCTCATGTTTGCTTAGCAATTAATTTCCCTGCTTGCTTTCTCCCCCCTTGCATCTTCCTGTCAGCAACAAGAGGTCAAGTGGTGCATTTAGCTCTTGGCTTAGGGACCACAGATAAGTTATTTCACTATCACCTGGAAGTTCTGCGTTCTGCCTGAGAGAGCACAACTCATTCATGAGTATGCTGCCCCGTAGCAGAGATCACCCCTGGGCAGAGATCACCCCTGATTTCCCGGGCTGTGTTCCCGTTTCTTCCCAGGAGCACGCTCAGTGTTGACTTTTAGTAGTAGCATTGTGTTCATGACAGCTGTACATCCTAAGGCAGTAAAACCTCTGTAGTCCCCATCTTTGCTCACCACATTCTCCTTTGTTTCTTTCGATAGGCTTTTTCTATCACACCTCAAAGCCTTCCAGCCTCTACCTGTTATCCAGTCCACACTTTTTCCACATTCCCCAGTTTTCATTACAGCAAGCCTACACTTCCCTGTAGCAAGCTCTCAGAGAGATTTTCTTTTTCCTCTCAGGATGAGAAGGGAGAGAGAGAGAAACAGCTGTTATGGAATGATCTTTTTTTTGTTTTTACCCTGTGAAGATGTGTCTTTGCCAAGGTACCTTCTGATTGGTTTAATAAAGAGCTGAATGGCCGATGGCTAGGCAGGATTTAGGGGCAGGGAGAATGCTGGGAAGAAGAAAGGCAGAGTCTCAGAGTTGCAAGGAGACTCTAGAAGCTGCTACTCACAACCACAGGATGGGCTAAGACTTGGTGCTGCAGAGTAGCAGCTGGGAGATTCAGGCAGGGTTTCTTGTCTTGGGGAGAATGTCTTCTATACCTTTGCTTTTAAGATTAGTTGGAAGATGTTCGCCAACTTTATGGGAGGGGTGATCTGCTTAACTCGTTTCTGTACATTTAAATATTAATCACGTCTAAAAACAATAAGTGTGGCCACATTGAGACTGATTAACCTAAACAGTTGGGGCCCATAGCCTAAGCAGTTTGGCATAAAAGCAGCTCTAAAAGGTCTCCCTCCAGTCATCAGGGGCTTCAGAAACACCACCGATGGCTCTTTCCATAGTACTGAGTTAAGTTTTACATAGCAGATAGTACAAAGTGCATCTGGGTTTGGTGGTTAAGAGCCCTGCTTTTGTGCAGTTGGGGCCTGAGGGTGCAGTGAAAAGACCTGGCACCAGACGCTCCAGCTTGGAAGGAGAATGATAACCTGTAATACATCTCTTCGCACTGTATGACAGTCTGAGGTGCCTCCTTGCTCAGCTATTGCCAAGTTGAATTGTATGCCTCAGCACTTCCATGTGGTCTGGTGTAACTGTAATCCTCTTTTTATGGGGCCCGAGTCTCATGGTGGAGCTGGGATTTGAACCCTAGCAGTCAGCCTCTAACTGACATTTAGCCACTGTATTGTATGGTGAGAATACTGTTTTTCAAATGGTGTTCAAAAGTAAAACTAGTATTCCCTACTCTGAGAAAATGCTTTTGGAATGCACATGTGTAGCCAGTCACTCAGCACACACCTTTAATCCCAGCACTCGAGAGGCAGAGGCAGGCAGATCTCTGAGTTCAAGGCCAGGATGGTCTACAAAGTGAGTTCCAGGACAGCCAGGGACTGTTAACACAGAGAAACCCTGTCTTAGAGAGAGAGAGAGAGAGAGAGAGAGAGAGAGAGAGAGAGAGAGAGAGAGAGAGAGAGACAGACATATATATATATGTACATCTGTAAGCATTTTAGTACATGCACTAGAAATTCTGGAAGGATGTCAATTCAGCGGTTATGTGATTACCCTTGGAGGAAGGAATTGGAATTAAGGGGTTTGAGGTCAGGAGGTGCTTAACACTGTTTTGTGTTCCTGCAACAAAATACCCGAGGCAGGGTGTTTTATAAAGAACTGAGGTCTGCTCTGCTCATAGTTACAGAGACTCAAAAGTGTGGATCTAGCATCTGGTCTGCTGTGGTGGCATCTCAGTGACAGAAGGACATATGATGAGGCAGGCTTTTCCTTTCATATTGCACAGCTAAGATCAGGCTCATTCCCTTGTGATAGGTAATGTCTTAGTCAGTGTCTGTTGCTGTGAAAACATACTCTGACCACAGGAACTCTTCTAAAGGAAAGCGTTTAATTGGGGTTTGTTTATATTCAGAAATTCAGTCCATTGTCATCATGGTGGGAGCATGGCAGCACCCAGGCAGACATGGTGCTGGAAAGGTAGCTGAGAGTTCTACATCCTGATTTGTAAGCAGCAGGAAGAGAGACACTGAGCCTGGCTTGAGCATCTGAAGCCCTGAAGCAACAATCAGGGAGCCTGTGTGGGTCTGAACTAGGTCCTCTGCATATGTGTTATGCTTGTGTAGCTTGGAGTTCTTGTGGGACCCCTAACAGTGAGAGTGGGGTGTCTCTGACCCTTCCTGCCTACTCTTGGGACCCTTTTCCTCCTGCTGGGTCGCCTTGCCCAGCCTTGGTATGAGGGTTTGTAACTTGTTATGCCATGTTCAGTGGCTATCCCTGCAAGGCCTGCTTTTTTTCTGAAGGGAAACAGAGGAATGGATCTGTAGGGGGAAGAAGGAGGCACCAGGAGGAATGGAGGGAGGGGAAACCGGAGTCGGGATGCATAGGAGAGAATTTTTTTAAAAAAAGCAAAGCGTGTGTGCGTGCACGTGTGTGTGTGTGTGTGTGTGTGTGTGTGTGTGTGTGTGTGTGTGCGTGTGTGTGTGTGTGAGGGGTTTCACAGGTGTCACAATACGTCTGTGGAGGTCAGAGCACATTTTTGAGAAGTTGGTTCTTCCACCTTGACATGGGCTCCAGGGATTGAGTCAGGTCTCTTGTCCAGTATAGCAAGTGCCTTTATCCACTGAGCCATCTTACTGACTAGAAAAAAAAAATTCTGACTAATCAGAATGTTTTAAGATATATGCATAAAAGTATACATAATGCCATCATCTGAATTTTGTCTATGAGCATGAACATTTCTGTTTATGGGCATGTACATGTGTGCACATGTCACATGTAAACTATTGTATATTTATAGAAAAGTCTTGTCACGGTTTACCAAAGAACATAGAATTTTGAAAAAAAAAATAGATTGATTAAAACTTCCTAATTGCTAAAACATCAGTAGGCCAATGCTCTCTTGAAATATTTTCACGTTAGTTCTGCATCTCAGAAGATTCAGCCCACCGTGCATTGACTTGTGCGCCCACTGGGGCCTGTGGTAGGAGGCAGCTCAGTGACTCTGCTCAGCTAATGCTGAGCTGGAGTGACCCACCCTGGTTCCTAGAAGGGTCTGAGTCTTTGCAGCCAGTGACTACATGAGTGCTGCAGATGTAGGTCAGTGTGCCCGGAGATCGGGACCAGGGACCTATTGTTAGGTGTGCACAACCGTCTTGGTCTTAGATGAGTGGAATGTTCCCTTCTCCCATTTGTCAGTGGCTTACTTTTTAAATAATCTCTTCCAGATAGTTCTTTCCTGGTTTGGTCTCTTATGAAATGTCTTATATTTCTTTGCCTTCTCTGCTATCGATATCACTTCCTTCTATAAAGCCTAGTAATATTGGTAATACATTGTTTGCATGGGTGTTTGGGGATTTCATTTTCTTCTAAGAGAGGCCTGTTTATTGACACTCTCTTAAGGTAATTTATGAAATGTCCCACAAGAAAAATACCCAACAGATACTTAAGTTTGTTTTGTTTTTTCCCCCATATTGAGATGGAAGCTTGGACCTCTCATGTGCTAGGCATGCACTGGACCCAGCTATATCCCCAGCCCTCTTCATTTTGTGTTTTGAGGCAGGATCTTATAAGTTGCCCAGACTGGCCTTGATCTTGCTGTCCTCCTGCATCTGCCTTCTGGGTAGCAGCTGTTTGTTCATAATTATTTCTTTCTTATTACATTATTCAAAAATTACTGATAGACCACCTAGTGTGTGCTGTGCTCTGTACTGGGAATTTACTGTAACTAAATTACCTAATTCTTCTCACTCCCGGAGTCTGGAGCAGCCTCTGGCTCTGCACAGAGACGTTCTCGTGAGAAAGTCCCTGATGGCATAAATGTGACGGATGTATATGATGAGCTGTTTGCTGGGTGACTTCCACAAGTTATGTGTGTGGGACTTCGTCCTATCAGCTCTTACAAATATTATTTTTCTTTTGGCTTGAATTTCTGTAATGAGTCAAAGATATGCTCTTTATTTTTAATCAGGAAACACATTTACAGGAGAAAATCCCACACTTCTCATGATGCTTGTGGACTCCAGTTTATGCCGGCGGCATTGTGGTTCGTCTCATAAGGAATCATCACAGTTGTGTGTTTTAAAACTAGCTCAGATGCTCTTTCTTCTGCCTCCGCTGTAAATACACACAGATTCGAAGTCTGCGTAATGCCTTGTGTTCTTTGTAACACTTTTCAGCAGCCTTTCCTAGCTGGAGCCAGGTGCTACAGGAGCATCTCAGAAGCAGAGAAGTATGCAGCCTTGCCATGCCCTAGTAGCATGGGTAGAACACCTCCAGATCACTCTCCCTGCCAGGCTCAGGCCATCACAGACTACTTTTGCTTAGAAGCTTAACTTTGAAAAGCCTGATGGTTAACAGTATTAAGGATAGTATCCTTGCTATGAAGGAGCTGGCTAACACGTGACCTTGTTAGCCTGCCTCAGCAGCTAAGTATGTACTGCTCTTACAGAGGACCTGAGTTTGGTTCCCGGCACCCATGTTGAGCAGCTCACAACCACCTGTAACTCCAGCTCCAGAATGCCTCCAGCCTCTGAGCGAACCTGTACTCGCATGCACCAGTCTACACACAAGCACATACACACACACAATTACAACTGAAAATAAATCTTACAAGGAAGAGTCTGGTTTTATCAGCTATTTCTCCAAAATGCATTATATGCTTAAACTCTTTTGTGTCTGAAAGCATTTTCCTTGTGACTCGTACAAATGTGTGTATTCTGATGTTGAATGGAATAGCGGAGGGTAGAGTTCTAACTGACTTTAATCATTCAGCAGGGCAGGGACACAGCTCAGCAGCTGAGTGCTTGCCTAGCATGTGTGAGTCTCTGGATTCGACCACTCCAGCACTATCAAAAAAGAAAGAAAAAAAGAGAAAAGAAACAATTACAAGAAGTTCAGAATATCTAACAGAAAGTTTATGTAATTTCCTGAGTTGACAGAAACAATTCCAACCAGGCTTGGTGGTTCAGGACCGGGGAGTTTCTGAGGCAGGAGGATTGCAAATCCAGCATCTTCTGGGCTGTAGATGAGTTCAAGGTCAGTCTGGAAAACATAATAAGAAGACCATGTCTCCAAGTGGAAGTAAAAAGACAGCTGGAAGTACGGCTCAGTGGCAGAGCACTTGTCTAGCATGTGCACGCCTCAGGTTTGGGTCCTGGTACGGTGGACGGGAGCACAGCAAAGAGAAATTCCCTTACTGCCTTTTCATCTTTTAAAAGACAGCTTTGTCTGTCTGGTTTAATTATCATTGTTTTAAGTTTGTTTTTTTTGAGACAAAGTCTCACTTGTAGCCCATGCTAGCCTGAAACTTACTCTGTAGCTCAGACTAGCCTTGAACTTGTACTGTGCCACCTGCCCTTTGAGGTAGGTAGGTCTTGTGTATCTCAATTAACTTAATATAGCGTCCCTAGCAGACATGCCTGCAGGTTTGTTTCCATGATTCTAACTCCTGTTAATTGACAGTTGAGGTCAGCCATGCCTGTCACTAGTGCACCTGGGAAGCTTTTCTGGGATTCTGGTCTGTTTCATTGGTCTGTCTCTCTCGGCCAGCACCAAACTGCAGCTGTAATTGGCTTAACAGATAAAGTGACAGCGTGACTTTATCCTTCCCTTGGAAGTTGCTTTAGGTCATTCTTTGGTCTGGCTTCCTTTGCTTTAGTTTTTGTTAGCTTATTTTTGAGTCTGGTTGGTTGATTGGTTGGTTGGTTTTTTAATTTTCTATGAGAATTGCATCTAGCCTGTTAGATCGGTTTGTATAGACTTGATGTTTTTACAATTCTGAATTTTCTAAGGAATGCAGTGCATCTCTACAGATTGAGCCTTTCCTTTACTTCTTTATCAGCATCTAGGACCATCAGCATACAAACCCTAAATGCTTTGTTTATAGCCAAAGATTTCATTTCCTTTCTGTAGTCAAAAATTTTTTCCTCCAATTTCCACGTGTTCATTGTTCATATAAAGAAATAGACTTTGTTTTTGCAGTTGTCTTGTATGCTATAGCTTACTAGGGTTTTTGAGGTATTTTTTTGTAGATTATATGGAATTTTCTGCATAGACAATTATGTCTTGCCATCTGCCAATAAATAATAGCCTCCCCTCTGTTGCCTTTTTTCTTGCTTTATCACAGTGGTCAGAGTTTCTAGTGCTGTGCTGTGGTTTGGGAGTAATTCCTTGCCTTTCTCACCATCGTCTTCAGGGAAAACCATGTTCTCTTTCATTGCTAGTAGAATGGTAACAGTTTCAATACACTCTTTTTAGCAGATTGAGGAAGATTTCCTATATTTGTATGCTGAAAAAATTCTTAAGGGTAAAAAGTGTATTTTGTCAAATGCCTTGTCTTTTTATTTCTTTCTTGAAGATTTATGTATTTTTCTTTATGTGTGTGACTGTTTGCCTACATATGGAACTGGAGTTACTTACGGTTGTGACCGCCATGTGGGTGCTGGGAATGGAATCCAGGTGTTCCGTAAGAGCAACAATGTTCTTAGCCTCTGAGCCATCTCTGCAGCCCTTTCTTTCTATTAGAGGTATGGGGTCTTATTCTGCAGTCCTGGCTGGCCTAGAACTCCCTACATAGCCCAAGCCAGCTTCTAACTCTAAGAGTCTCCTGACATATCCTCCCAATTCTAGGAGTCTAAACATGAACCACTACTCCCGCCTCAAATGCTTTTTGTAAGTATTGATAAGATCATTTGACATGCCTTATTTAGCTTGTTGATACATTGATACATTCAAATATTCAGCCACCTTATTTGGTGAGTCAAGATAATACTGTCCTCATGAGTTAGGAACTGTTCTTTTTCTGTAAAGGAAATTGTATTAAAATGCCTTCTTCTTCTTCTTCTTCTTCTTCTTCTTCTTCTTCTTCTTCTTCTTCTTCTTCTTCTCCTCCTCCTCCTCCTCCTCCTCCTCCTCCTCCTCCTCCTCCTCCTCCTCCTCCTCTTCCTTCTTCCTCTTTTTGGTTTTTTGAGGCAGGATTTCTTTGTGTAGCTTTGGAGCCTTTCTTAGAACTCACTCTGTAGCCCAGGCTGACCTCAAACTCACAGAGATCCACCTGGCTCTGCCTCTTGAATGCTGGGATTAAAGGTGTGTGTCACCCCTGCCTGGCTAAAATGCCTTCTTATTTGTCTTTATTTAACTGTTAGGATTCCCTAAGAAAACCTATCCGGTAATGGAATAGCTTTTAAATCCCAAATCCAGCTTTGTCCATGGTCATAGGTTTCCATAGGCTGCCTACTTCCTCTTGCTAAATTGAGTTTTGGTCATTTGTGATCTTCAAGACAGTGATCTTCCAGGTTGACAAGTTTCTGTATTCAAAATAGCCAATGTGTTCCTTCCAGCATTTAGTAGCCATGAGATCTGTACTGATAGTTCTGATTTCCGAAGAATTGTGTGCCATTTCTATGTCTTGATAAAGGCGTTGAATTATTGACTTTCATCTGAGAGTTGACTTTGATCCTTTTGCTTCCTCTCTGTCTGTCTCCTGCTTGCTCCCCTGGGACATTCCATCTCGCTAAGCCTTATTCCCTCTAAGGTCTAAAGAGGGGTTCTGGCCTCTTGTCTCATCATCTCACTGAGTCCAGGCATCTGCAGTCCATTCCCTGATGGTCTAGTAACACATTGAATATGGGGTCTAGGTAAAGTGCCCTTGTTGGCCAAGTCCAACCATCTGCTTGGTTTCTTTGGCTCCCATGCTTAGAATCCAGGTCTCGTGTGCTCTCCAGGTTCTCACGGGGATAATACAGCAAGACTCCTTTAGTGTGTGTGTTACCTCCCGAGAGCTACTCTTGGGGTAATCTCTGAATGGTGCTGGGATTTTACTCTTTATGGCCCTACAGGCATTGAGTATTGGTGATGGTAGGTCCTGTCTAAATAGACCGGCACTTCCTTTTCAGACAGCCACTCTACATGAAGCTGCTGAAACCTTTTTATGTGAAGGAACACTAATTTTCTTAGAAGAATCTGTCCACTGATGGACTGATTCATTTCCAGTATGAAGAAATCTGTAGAGGCTCCAGGTTCTTAGATCGGTTCTGTCCAAAGCCTCAAGTTCCTGTCCTCACTTTGCCTTAGGATACTTCACACAGTCATTTTTCCCAGAGTGGAGCAGTAGATGATGCACAGATGTGACAACTGGAGCTGGAACCCCCAGCACCCACAGAAAGCTATGTTGGCATAGCAGCCCCCAGGAGCCAGAGATGGAATCTCAGAGGGAACCAAGCAGCCAGAGTAGCTGAATTGGAACCCTGCCTCAGTGTAGAAGGTGAAAAAATCAAGGGAGATGTAGTGTTGGCCTCTGGACCCACACATTTATGCACACATATGCATCCCGTACACATTCTAACAGGTGCCCACACTACACAAACTTACATATACAAGAAGTCAGGACACCTTTACCTGGCATGTGATGTGCTACCCTCTGTATTGGGCTTCAGCCATGTTCTTCAGCTCATGAGAAAATGATTCCTTTAGGGTCACCATAGACATTCTCTTGCCGTGTCTTGAACTGAGATTGGAAGACACTAAGCATATCTGGTTTTTGGTTAGGTGTTTGGTTGGTTGGTTGGTTGGTTGGTTGGTTGGTCGGTCTTAATTGTTTTCAGTCAGAAAAGGGCCATCTCACCCCATAGACTTTGAACTCACCTCGGTGCCATAACTGTTGAATGTTCCAAGCACTTACTCTCCCAGAGCCTTGCCATCCACTGTCATTCTGTCTGACATGTTGAGTGCATATGATCAAAGTCGTCTGTAGAAGTTCCTTTTTAGGACCACAGAAAACAGCAGAGATAGGGTCAAGTGCTGAACAGTCCGCATAAGCTGTCCTGTGAAAACAATGGACTACTCTCCCCTGACCAGAGGATGGCTCTGGGTGGGAGGAGAAGGCCTCTAAGAGCCTGCACTGTCCAGAGCACATGAGGAGCCCCAGGGAACTCATGACTCATCATGCAAAGGTACCCAAGCAAGAGTTTGAGAAGAGCTTCTCTGTTATGTAAGGCTTTGGAGTCACATAAGCAGACTCTGAAATTACACCAAGTGAATGTATCAGTAGAATAAACTCCTTAAGCTGCAGTATGTATGTATGCTTTATGCTAAATTGGTGGTGCTTTTTATTTTCTTTTTATATTGTTGTTGTTTTGAGACAGGATCTGACTGTAGCCCAGGCTGCCCTGGAACTCATAGCAGTTCCTGCCTCAGCTGTCCAGGTCCTGGGAATATAGATGTGAAACGCTGTCCTGAGCTGTGACTTTGAGAATGTACTTCGAGTTCTTTGATGGCCCTGTTGGCTTTAAAAGATGGAAAAGTTCTTCCCTTAGCTGTTAATAGGGACGGTATGTCATCCAAACCCCACCGATGGAGGAAGAACACATGCACACACGTGCCTCACCTGCTGCTGCCTGGGCTTGGCTTGAAAACAGCATCTGACATCCTACATTTCTATACTGCAGCCTGCTGTTCATGCCTCGTCACTTGTTCTAACAAAGAAAGGCTGTCTCCAGTGGGGAAGAACTGCTGCTTTACTCCTGAGCTAATGGTGCTCTCTCCCCCATCCCCCAGGAGGACAACTGTTGGCTTCGTGGCTTACTGCTGCTCCACCCAGTGTCTGCAGACTTTTGACCTGCTGAGCTGATAAACACTCAAGAGCCTTAGCATTGCCAGCTCAACCCTGCAGCGCCTGCTGTCGCCCAGCGTGCATGGTGGGGCCAGGAGAGTCCAGCCAGACGGAACAGACCCTTCCATCCTGTCCTGCCCTGTCCTGTCCAGTGCGGGGGCATGCCGAACTCTCTGGAAATGTTCTGATTGGGCTAAACAACTAAAAGGCCTTCACCCTGCCCTCAAGTTGGAATATATCCTCCCCCAAATGAAGGACATTTTGTCTTCTGTGTTTTTCTTTTTATGTGAGTGTGTCTCATACATAAAGTATTTAGTCAGATGAGCTTCCCCACATCTAATTTAAAGCGGGCTGCAGTTCCCTGAAGAACTCTTAATTTGATAATAGAACCAAATTAACTGTTGGCCAATATACCTTTGGTGATGATCCTTCTGTCTTTCCCCAGAGGATTACTCCCCTGGTGATTATTCTGGAAGCCTTCTCCATTGGAAACTTGTCAGTTTCTAGAGTCTCAGCAACCCCTATGGCCTCAGCAGTCCTGCACAGCAGGGCAGGGCGCCCAGGCTGGCGCAGCTAGGCTCCTGTGGAGGCACAGCAGGCTCCAGAGCACACGCCCTCTGGAAAGTTCCTGCCTTATTTCTAAGTTTTGCAACCTATGAAGACATTTTTTGAAAGGGATTTAAAAACAAAAATGTAGATACTAATTAAATACACTCTTGTTCTAAACTAGTACAGGAAAACAAGTTTTGAAATGTCAGGGGGTTTTGCTAAGATTTTCTTATATATCATTGGGAGGTTTGAGGCCCCTGATCTTCTGCTGTGGATGAGGCTTAGTGGTATTTACCCCTACGTGAAATCATCTTCATTTTGACTGAATTCTCACTAGGAAAACAGAAGTGAACGGGTCCACATTCCACCTCCAACTTCTGCAAAGCCCACGACAAGCTTTCCCTTGCAGAGAGACACGCTGTTTGTGGGGGAGTCCCTGATTTCATCTTCCTTTCAAAGGATGGTGTTTTAATCTGCTTTGCTTCCAGATACTCATCTGGTCACTGTGGAGAGGCTCTTTAAGGGGGTAAGCAGTTCTATGTCTTAGTGGTATAATTTATAGAAGACCAGGTTGAAAGGAGAAGCAGGAAGGGCTTCTTGGTTGATAAGCTGTTTCCAAAACCTGTGGTTGATGACATTTTATTAGCCAGCCTACCTGTAATTCTGGGCTCTAACAGTGCCAAAAATCCTACATAGTTACTGACAACCGTGTGGTCTTTGCAGTCCCACCACCCGCTGCCCCAAAGCAGACTCTCCAAGTAATGGCAGAGGCAGGCCATGCATGCATGCCAGCTGTCATCACTGTTTCTATCCCCTGTCCCTTTCATAACTTGGTCTGGTCATTCTTAACATTTCAAAGACCTAGAGTACAATAGGAACTGAGGGTCTGGATCAAATGTGCCGCTTCTTTCTTCCTTTAGAATAATGGAAGTTTCGGCATAACCCCTACATGTATATAAGTTGGAGAGAAAAATGTGACCTGAAGCTTCACGTGTGTATTTGACTTAAGTGATGGCTACCTATCACATGAATGATATAGTCAACACATGTGCTATCCTATGTCTTCAGCAGAGCCATGAAATGTGCCACCCTGATACTCAGGAATTCTCATTGGGATAATCCTGTTGTTTTCACATGTTTAGATTTTTACAAAGGTGTTTATACTCCAGACACCTTCCCTCTACCTGTTACGAACTGCAGTGTATTGAACACCAGCAGTGGGTGGGGCGGACGGCCTCTAGGCTGTCAGTCTTAACCTTGGTTGGGTACAGCATCTGGCTTAATTGATGAGAAAGAGAACTTAGAAGGTGGTTTCCCTGGTGCTGTTCCTCATGGAGACTTTGTGCTGGACTCACTGATATCATTGTTAACCTTTTGGTATTATAAAAAACTTATCAACTGGAGAAAACTTGCCTCAATGCTCTGTGCTCTGATTGTGTCCAAAGCTCTAGAAAAAAAAGAAAAAGGAAGACTCTTTGTGTCTTTTCTTCCCTCCCTCCATTTCTTCCGTGAGGATCCTGCCCTGAGCACTGCACATGCTAGGTAAGTACCCCATCGCTGAGCTCTACCACCAGCCTGTATGTTGTTTTTCCTGATCAGGCAGGCAGATCTTTCATACAATAACAATCATAAAACAAGTGAGCTGCTTGCAGCTCATGTGTGGTTGATTAGTGCTGAGTTCAAAGCTAGGATCGCCTTGAGGATAGCTCTTTCTACGCTGTGTGCTAGAACCAAGGCATCCTTTTTAGTTGATTGAGCCTCTGCTGATGGAGCCCTGCTTTTCACCAGGTCCCCTTCTGTTTCCATGTCTTTTGTGCATGGCCTCCTGCTGTGTGATTGGTTCCTTGCCTGAGTGGGAGTGGGAGGTCGTTCACTGGAACAAGGGTAACTCATCAGTGGCTCCAGGGTCGACAGTGGCACCTCCTCCAGGGACAACCGTAGACCTGAGTGTTCCTGGGAGAGGGCCTGGCTGGCCTCTCCTCATCCACAGTCAGACGCTGATGGTTGCAGTTTTGTCAACGCCCTTGCTTGAAGAACTGGAGGAGCCCCGACGGCGGCTGCTCTGACTGGAGCAGCGCAGTGAACTGGGCTTGCTGTTTGGTCCTCTTTTAGAAACATCTTTTGGTCATTGCCCCGAGCACTCACTAGAGCCTTTCACACACAACTCACCGTTTTAACAATCGTTTCACGTTGTCTCACACTGAATATTATGAACTAAATACAGTCTAAGAGAAAAGCCTTCAACACCACCTTTCAGACTCCGTGTAATTTCCTTTAAAATATGAGTACTGCACGGTCTCCAGGGGCTTTGCAAGCCAGCTTGAAGGTCAGTAATAAAATTAAGTTTCTGAAGTTGAAAACTCAGACCTTACTTTGTCCATAAAAAGTTCAAATGTGACAAATGCATTAATGGAAATCCAAACATCCTCAAAGTGATGAGCGTGGATTGTAATGGATGAGCACTGTGCAGCCTCCTGAGACCAGATACTGAGACATATACTTGCTTTGTGTTTGGGTAGCTTTATAGATCACTGGGCCAGCATAATACTTCTATTCCTTGTGATTTCCATCTTCTCTGTTTGTCCAGTTAACCTCTGCTGCATTTCTTCAGGAAATTGGAGCGTCTTGTCTACTCTTTAATCAGAGAGGATTCTACAAAACCCACACCCTGAAAAAAGCTCTAAACCCAAGTCTGACTGTCCCTATCCAGGAAGTACCTCCCAGTGACATCAGCTAGTAGATCTAAGTGATGTGGGTGTCTGTAGGAAAGAGACTGAGCATAGCCCAGCGACTGTCATCCTCGGGAAAAGACAGTGCTTCACAGTCTAAGATGATCTTTGAAGCATGACTGCGTTGTCCTTTGTACTTGGGAGACTCAAAGTGCTGGCAGCCAGAGCGGAGGCATGGCAGAGGGAGGAGCCTTTGGAGATCACTTCTGTGTGTAATTAAGACACAAGGGTTCCTAAGTTTGGGTTGGATTTTTTGGTTTTGTCACCTTACAGTGTGGACAGGATTAACCTTTCCATCTGCATTAAAGAATATCAGGTTTTGTTTTTCATACTGTTCTAAGGGTGTGTGTGTGTGTGTGTGTGTGTGTGCTTGCATTTACTTAGAGCATGGTCATTGTCTAAAATGTATATTATATCTAGTTTGATCACATGCTTATGGAATAATTGTTATTTATAGAATAATTGAAGTTAAATTATGTGAATGTTCAGAAATGTAGATGGTATGGTAGAATCTTCATTGTTTCAACAAATTCACTTTGTTAAGAGAAAAGTGACTTTATATATTTAGGTCAAGACTGGCAAAATAGTGGGTGAAAGACATCTGAAAATTCTGCACACTGCATAAAACAAAGAGAAAATTCTCCAGAATTTTAGAATCCACTTTTCCCAGAATTCAGCAGGTACTAAAGTGGGCAGCAATCCAAAGACTGTTTAAGAGAGATGGGTCCAGCAGAACAGTGGGCCTTGGAGTGTAATGATCTGCCTGTTCCCATCTCCACTGCAGGACACAAAACTGCAGCTGCATGGGAGCCACACAGAGTGACAGGGCAAGCTGGGACTTTCTCGCGCCCTCATTTCCAGATCATTGTCACTTGATTCCCTAGATGTCACCTGTAAGAGAACTCTTACTCTACTGATGGGAGCTTGTCAGGTATGACACAGCTTTTCCTCTGTAGCGTGTGCTGGAAGATCCTCAGAGAATTGATTAGTTGTGGCTGCCTGAACCAGTGGGTAGCCTGTGGAACTAGCAATAGACTAAGAATGTTAAAGGAAAGCTGGGCAATGAGACAGCCAGGGGGCTGGGGGAAGCTCTGTTGTTCCCAAGGGTCAGATGGTCACGCACATACGCAGGGCTTTGCACATCCAGAGGGTCCTCCCCTTGCTCAGGAGGCCCTGGAGCATCCTAAGCACTCATCTCAAGTTGCCCGGAGGCTCTGTGAAAGCAGACAAGCCAAAGGCAGTGCTGTCACATCTGACTGAGTGTCCCTACATGCACTCAGAGCCCTGAGCACATGTGGGGAGACTTACTGGTTTCAGGTAGGGAAATCTGTCCTGTTGTTAGCTGCTCACTAAACTACCAGAGCAGACACTTGAGTGCACGCCTGTGTATCAGTGCAGACTGCTGAACTACTCAGAAGACTCACCAAGACCCAAAGGCACAATTACAGTAACCCTTAGGGAGGTGAGTAAGTAGGATTTCAGTCACTTCAACATCCTTTAAAGTGTCCAGTTTTCCAACTGCCCCCCCCCAAAGTGACATGTTTAAACAGACAAAGTATATGAGAAAAACATAATAAATGGAAACTGTACCTGACATTGGACTTTTAGACAAAGACTTTAAAGCATATTAGTTTAAATATGCTTAAAGAAGTGTAGAGAACACATGTCTAAGAAAACCAGAGGAGGGGCCAGGGATGGAGCTCCTCTGGCAGAGTGCTTGCCCAGTACATATGCAGCCCTGGGTCCCCTGGTGGCAGCTATCTGCAGTCCCCAAACTCAGAAAGTAGAGGGAGGCAGCAGGGTCGGAAGTTCAAGTCTGTCCTCAATTACATAGAGTTCCAGGCCAGCATGGGTTACTTGTCTTTAAAAACAAGGGTCAGAAAGTGTAAAACTGATGTTTTACCAAACAGAAAATACTAAATGTAAATTCTGAAATTGAAAGCACTAACTAAAATGAAAACGTCACAAGGTGTGCCCAACACCACATTTGAGCTGCCAGGAAAATGATAAAACTTGAATATAGGTAATTTAAGATTATTCAGTTCCAGCCGGGCGGGTGGTGGCGCACGCCTTTAATCCCAGCACTCGGGAGGCAGAGCCAGGTGGATCTCTGTGAGTTCGAGGCCAGCCTGGGCTACAGAGTGAGTTCCAGGAAAGGTGCAAACTACATACAGAAACCCTGTCTCAAAAAAACAAAACAAAACTATTGGTGAAATTATTAAGGCCACTCCACGTAGTTAAAAGGGAGGTTTATTTTGTGGGCTAACTTACAAATGAAGGGGTAGGTTGCAGGGTCTGGCAAAGGTATTGCGCAGTCCGGCGGTGTTCTCTGGAGAACTCTGCTCGGTCTACCTCCAGCGTCCAGGCTCCGGGAACCCTGAGAGACCTCCTCCCGATCCTTGGTCTTCCGCTTCCTCCTCCGCCCCGCCTTGTGGGCGTGACCATTACCGAAACCTCAATGGGGGTTGGAACTTCCAGGCCAAGGCTGGGATGGCTATCCACTACACAAAACAAACAAACAAAGATTATCCAGTTCCAAAAGGCAGAAACAAAACAAATGGAGGAAAATTAATAGTCTCAGAGAAGATTATCCATTTGCAAAGGGCAGGGAAAAAAAAAAGAGTGAAGAAAAAAATAGTCTCAGAGACCTGAGGAATATTACCAAGCACTGAACTTATGCTTGATTGGACTCTTTAAAAAAGGGGAAGACAAAGAGAAAATTTTAAACAGCCAAAGACTCCAACCGGGTGAAATATCACCGATTTGCAACTCAAGAAGCTCAGTGTATACCAAGAAAGAAAAATCCAAAAGACCCATGACTGGGCACATAGTCACATTGTCCAAGACAGTCCTGAGATAGGGGAGACATAGCTCAAGTCTTAAAGATGTTAGACTGTGAATAGAGCAGCACTTAGTGGGTAATAACTAGCACAAATGCCCAAATTTTAAAAAGAAAGCGCCGATAACATAGCCTTCAACATCACAAGACAAGAACAAATACAAAGCAGGGAAAAGGAGTAATGTAGACTAGAGTAAAATAGACGAGGGAGTGGGCAGATGGCCCCCCACATTAAGTGCTAGTTGCTCAAGACAGAATACCTGAGTTCAATACCCTGAACCCACATGAAATCCAGACATGGTGGAAGGCATTTATAATCACAGCACTCCCCGGCAACACAAGAGATAGAAAACCATCTCAAAGCTCAGGGGTCAGCTAGCACGGAATATGAGTACAGCAACAGAAAGAAGAGACCCAACAAGATAGATGGGGAGAAGCTTCTAGAAGTTGTTGTCTGCCCCCCACATGCAAGCTGTGGCCCCCAGACTTGTATGTGCATACACACACACACACAATTTTTAAAAAGTCTTTAAACAAAAGCTGCTGGTTGGAGAAGTTAAGATGAACACCTTTAGCAAGATTAGAAAAAATGTAGGAGAGATTCAAGTTATACAAAGCATGAAGGATTACTCCTTACAGAAGTATGAGAACAGGCATGTGTCCATGTGATGCGTGGGAAAATCCTGGTTTTTCAGCTTGTTAGGATGTAGAACCACAGTGGAGGTAAGTGTCTGGGCTTACTGTGGTGAGGGTATCTGAAGTGGGAAGACCCGCCCTACTGTGATACTGTTCCGCAGCTGCGGTCCCCAACTGCACATGAAGAAGCAAGCTAGCCTCCTGACCCACAGTCACCCTCAGCTCCTGCCACTAGACCTTCTCATTACGTCGGACTGACTGTACCTTCAGACTTTGAGCCCCAAATAAACCCTATTATCAAGTGTTTGCTTGTGGTGGATAGGTTTCTTCATTGGTGAATTCTTTCAAACATTTAAAGAATAGTTAGCACTAATTATGGACAAATTCTTACAAATTATAAAAAATGCCTTCTCCAACTCATTCTTTTGACCAATTATTATGTACCAACATTAGACAAAGTGAAAATATCTTTAGACCTATATCATTTAATGCAGATGCAGGACTCAACAAGATATTAACAAAGTGAATCCAGCAACATATAGAAAGGATTATACACCGTCACCCAATAGGATTCATCTTGGAGATACAAAATTCAATGTAGAAAAAAGTTCAGTCAATATACTACATCACATTATTAATATATAAGATAAAACAATAATCCTAATAGCTACAGAAAAAGATTAAACATTTGACATATTCAACACACTTTCTTCATGAACACATCAAAAAAATGGAAGAGCTTCCTCAACCAGATAAAGGCAAGCTACAAAATCTCACAGTCAATGTGTTAGTGACAAATGGTCAATAATGCTCATAAGCCTCCCGTCTGCCTCCCAATAGCAGCACTAAGACAAAGATGATCCTCTCTCAGTGTCTGTTCCACCTGGAGTTTCTGGCCAAATGAGGGAATAATCGGCACTCAGACTGGAAAAGGAAAACCTATTTATTTGCAGGTGCCATGCTCTTGCACAGAGAAAATATTATGGGGGCCATGCATGGTGGTGTACACCTTTAATCCTGGCACACTGGAGACAGAAGCAGAGGCAGTTTGAGGCCAGCCTGGGCTTACATCATCAGTTCTAGGACAGCTGGAGGTATATAGTGAGACCCTATCTCAAAAAAAAAAAAAAAAAAAAAAATCCCCCTCCCTCTCTACATCTTTCTCTGTATGTAGATATATATGGATATATACATATCCATAAGGAAAATATATACATGGATATGTATGAGGACAAATATATATCCAGAAAAAAAACTACTAGAGATAACACATTTGTCTGGGTCACAGAAGATAAGATTAATACAGAAAAATCAACTGATTTCTTATATACTATTGCTGAACAACCTCCCAAAAGAAATTAATATTAAGACAATTCCATTTGCAGGAGTATCAAAAAGAATAAAGCATTTGGTATTAAATTTAACAGAAGCCAAGACTCACACAGTAAGAATCACAAAGCCCTGAAGAAGCTAAGGATGCATGGGTAAGTTCCTCACGTGGGAGATAGCACTCTTTGGGTGGCATTACTCCCCAAATCAATCTGTAATTCAGTTAATGCGTCTGTACTGGGTGTACGTTTCAGAAAAAGACAAACTTAGCTAATACTAATGTAAAATGCAAAACATCTTCAATATCAAAATCTCAAGAAGATTCACACTTCTCAAAGCTACAATAACAACGCAATAATCACACAAAGATACGTATATAGGTAATTGAGATTCCAGAAATCTCTATATTAATGATCAACTTAATGTTGGTAATGGTTCCAAGAGAGTTTGAGGAGGGAATATGTGGCCTTTTTATCAACAGTGCTGCTATGATGGTCGCATGTAGCAAAATTAGATCCCAACCTCATACCATATTCAAAAAATGTCCTTAAAAACTCATAGACTGCAATGTAGGAACTAAAATAAAAGAAAGCTCTTAGAAGAAAACAAAGGAATAAACCTTCGTGCCATTGGGCTTCATATGTAACAAAAAAGATGAATTCTACTGTACCAAAATTTTAAAATGCCTCAACTAACAGTGTCAAGAAAGGAGGAAAGCCACATGTTGTCAAAATGCTCTCAAGCCAATAGCTGATATGGGCCTAGAATCCAGAACTGTTTTTCCTTTCCTTTCTTTCTCTTTTTTCTTTTTTCTTTTAGTTTTTTTGAGACAGTGTTTCTCTATGTAACCCCAGCTGTCCTGGAACTTTCTGTAGACAAGGCTGGCCTCGAACTTGCAAAGATCTGCCTGCCTCTGCCTCTTGAGTACTGGGATTAAAGGCATCACTACCCCACCAGAACTCTTATGATTCAACAATAGAAAGAAAAACTTCCAGTTAATTTATAAACTCTTCATACAAAGAATTTGAATAAATGTTTTCCAGAGAAGATTGGATCTAAACACCCAAAACCAGGTGAAAAGAAATTTGCCATCAGATCCATTCAGGAAGCAGTGAGGACCAGGAGACCACACTTAGTGCTGACTGTTCTCCTGCAAGGTGGACAAAAATGTTGACAAGAATGGGGGCAGTGAAACCATCATGCACTGCTGGTCAGAATATGCAGTCCTGCTCACCTTTTCACAACAGGCTGGAGATGCCTCATATAACTAAACAGATAGGAGTGCTTGCCTTTCCCTAACTACTCACAGTGGGGATAATCTACTGCCCCTGGGTGGATGAGTAGCCAGATAGCAGGATCTCCATATGGTGTGGTGTGGCCCAGACGTAAAAATGAATAAGCTACTGGCATATGGTGCAACATGGGGAGACTGCAAACACATTATTACATAAAAAGGAATGAGACGAGCCAGATGCAGAAATCCATAAACTGATGAGTCCATTTCTAGGAAATGTCCAAACTCTCCAAATCCATAAGGATAGAAAGCAGATTAATGGTTCCCAGGGGCTGGGGGGCAGGAAAATGGATAGTGGTTGGAATGGGTATGAAACTTTGGAGGGAGAACGATGACTATAGTCTGGAATCGATGATGGACTGTAACACAAATCTTAAAAGGTCTTAACAATAATAATTTTAAAAAACAGAGCCAGGTATTGGGGTGAATGCTGAAAGATCAGAGAAGCAGAGCAAGCAACAGCCAACCTCACCTTGTCAACTCCTCAGCTGATCCTGTTTCCTCAGACTGAAAGCCTCTGAGTCCTCACCCCTGAGGGTCTCAGCTGAACTGCTGCTTAGTTCCTGTCTCCTTGGGCCTTATATACCATTCTCCACCCAACCCATGTCACTTCCGGGGATTAAAAGTGTGTGTGCTTCCCAAGCAAAGGCATGAGATCTCAAGTGCTGGGATTAAAGGTGTGTGCCACCATGCCTGGCTCTGTTCCCAGTATGGCCTTGAACTCACAGAGATCCAGACAGATCTCTGTCTTCTGAGTGATAGTATTAAAGGCATGTGCCACCACTGTCTGTTCTCTATGTCTAATCCAGTGGCTGGCTCTGTCCTCTGATCCCCAGGTAAGTTTATTAGGGAAAACAATATATTGGGGTACACAATATATCACCACAATAAACATTATGTACTGGAGACCAATAAACTTAGATGAATTTTTATTTCAGTTTAATCAAACCTGGTGAGGCAGCTTGCCTTACATGTCTGCTAATAGACATGGGTTCGTCCAAAATGTACACGTTTGCAGAAGCTGTGAATACAACCGCTGTCACTATGGCTAGATGTAAAGGGAATGGGAACAGTGTTAGTGGGCCATCTGGTCTTAGGTTTTGTTCTCGCTGGTTGTGTTCATTTCCATCACTATGGCAAAACACCTCCTGAGAAAAAGTGAAAAGGTGAAAGCTGTATTTTAGCTCCAGGTTTCAGGGGTCTCATTCCGTGATTAGCTGCCTCTATTGCTTTAGGCCTGGGGTGAGGCAGGACATCCTGACAGCCAGAGCATCAAAAGGAAGTGGCTTATCTCGGGTGGCCAGGAAACAGAGATGAAGGATCCTGATCTGCATCCTGCTGTGTACATGTCCGGTGACTCACTTCCTACAGCTAGGCTCTACCTTATAATAGCCCATTCCACTATGGACTCATCAGTAACCATTGCAGTGAGGTCCCTCAAGAGTTCACTGTGCACTAGACACTATTGAACTGATGTATTTAAAAACAAGTGGGAAATCATAAAGTACTAAGAAGTACTTTCAAGTAGTTGGAAATCACATTTGCCTTTTACCTAGATTCCCAGAATTATTTTCGTCTATTATTCTTTATCGAGAATGAAGATGTACGTGGAGGATTTGTTTACTAAAGGTCTTACCTTTTCAGTAAAATCATTAAATATTCATAATATTATCCAGTAGTCTCAAAATAACCTAAGGCACTTTGTAATTCTCTGAACTTGATGAAGGGTTCACTGGCAGAGAGCTGTTCTGCCCTCCGTGAGAGTGTGCAGACTGTAGTAGATTCTGATAGTAGATCAGAACTGTCTTGATTCTAAATAAAGGGGAGAGAGTTTTTTTTTTTTAACTTTTTATTTATGTGCATTGGTGTTTCCCTGCATGTATGTCTGCATAAGGGTGTCAGGTCCCCTGGAACTGGAGTCACAGACATTTGTGAGCTGCTGTGTAGGCACTGGAAATTTAACCCCGATCCTTTGGAAGAGCAGCTAGTGCTCTTAACCACTGAGCCATCTCTCTAGCCCCAGGCAAAAGAGTTTAAAAATCTCTTGAGGTATGTGTTTGCTGTGTTCAGTTGACTGGGCTGTGAAGGAATTTTAAGAAAACACAAAGCCCTGTCCTGACAGCATTATTATGAGCTCACTCTTTGGGAGATGCTAGGAAAGCTGGGATCTGAGCTGCTCCTGTAGCTCTACCATCCAGGAAAGCTGCAGACGGACCTCTAAAGAGCCTGTTCTCTTGGACTCAGCCTGGGAAATACTCGATCCCAGTTTCTTTCTGGGCATGCTCAATGTGGTGTGTATTCACACAACTTCTAATTCAAGTTAAAGTGTCTCGTACTGATTATAGAAGCAATTCTGCAGGCCACAGCACACCATGAGACAGAGCTCAGAATCCTTAGTTACGCCCCAGGTTGGGTAGACACGTCTTACTCTGCACACTATCATAGCCCGTGTTCTTTACCTAGTAGGTAGTAAAAATCATTCCAATCGCTGGCAGCATGGATGTTTAAAATACCTTCTCTGTATATGTATATTTAATGTATTTTCAAACCTAATGCGTTTCTTGTCCTTGTACTTGGAAATATCAGTTTCCTCCCTCTTTTTGCTATGCAGTACCCATTTACTTGAGTGGGCAAACAAGAACTTAATTTTTTAATAAGTGGGCATTGGATTACTGATCTGTTTTAACCGTGTTAGTTTAGCTCTTTTTAACCCAAGCAATCTTGGAAAACTTTTACCCTTTTATTTACGTCAAATTCATTTTTAAGTAGAGCCATGCAATATGATCTAATTTGGAATACACTTCAGTTCCTCTGACTGGCAGGCCACTGCCGTGAGGTCTCATCAAAGGTTTCTCAAAATCCTTTCTGCTTGGCACCTTTCTGAAGGGCAATAACAAAATGATCTGAGATTGGATCAATTAAGCTTTTATTTAATGCTAAATCCAGTGCATTCATTTGCATCTGAAGCGTTGCCAAAATAGGAACAGTTCACAGGGTCACTGAGAAATGGGACCAGAATCCGGGCAACAGCAGGAGGCCGGGCAGCCTGGCTGTAGAAGAGCTGAGCATCCCACCCCCCTGGAGCCTCGGTGGCCAAGGAGCTCTGCGGACTGACAAGTGTGAAGAGATTGGAATGAGGAGAGGAGGGTGTGAAGGGCTGGGAGACGGAACTACCACCACTTACAGAAGACAGCAAGTCTTAACATGGAGAGTGAGCTTTCCGGTGCTCATGTTTCCTCGCCATCTTCTGTTTTAATGTTACACACCGTGCTCAGTGGGAGGAAATCTAAATAGAAGGAAAAAAATCCTGTGGGCTGGTACCTCTGCCTCCACCAGGCCCCAACCTTGGGATTCAAAGGGCCCTGTTTTTGCTGTGCTGGGGGCATCTTGCCAGCAGCTGAGGTTGCCCTAAACGATCTCCAGGCTCGTGATGGTGATGATGATGATGTTGGTGCTTTGAACAAGGAGAGGGGTCCAGTGTTTGGACTCTAAGTGAACCCACCTCAGCCTACTCTGTAGGAAGCTAAGTGGATATTGGTGGTTTTACAGGTCAATAAAGTGAGCCCAGATCAAGATTCTGTATGCAGAAGAAATGATGAATGAGTCTCTACAAAAATCCCCTGCATCTGCCATATTTGACAGAAACATTGAAACTCGAAAGACAAGCATGGAAACATGAGATTAAAGAGCAGAATTATCTGATACCACCAATATCAAAAGAAAGCAAGAAATAACTTGACTTCCACATGTGCCTGTGGCCACCTTCAGGAGTTGTCTTCACATGCCATCTTCCTCTGGGACACTCTTGCTCTGTCCTGTATCTTCCCCGGGATCTCACTGATGTATCTCAATTGGCACACCTAGCTCAAAGGAGGTGGAAAATTCCACAAATAGAACTCATCCCACCCCACCCACCCCACCCTACCTCACCCTTGCGTTCCTCTCAGGATCCCTCTTGAGTCCCTTTGCCAAGTCCACTGCGTGCAAATACAGATCATCTCCATAGATCCTGTCCTCTGCTTTTGCTGGATGTGTCCAGTGCTGTGCATGGGTAGCCTTGACCTGGAGTGGTGGCCAGAGTCTGCATACTGCATTGTCCCCATTGAAATAATTCTCATCCCTCTTGTGTAGAAAGGCCCTTCCAGGAAAGCCTAGGAGCCTTGGAACATTTCATGTGGTGTTTTTCACTGGAGTTTTCTTTTGTAAACATGCCATTTGGTACCTCAGCCTTGAATTTATCACTGTGGCTGCTGAGACAACACCCACTCCCATACCTATGTGGCTGCTTGTTTCTTGAACCTGCAGCTTCCTCCTAGCAAACTGTTCTTGTTATTTCTACTTTTCAAAGCAGCATACTATACCCAAAGTCTCCACCAAGTGATATCCCGGCTCCTCTGAACACAAGAAAAATTCCAAACGCAACTGATGTCTAGGAAGGAGCCAGCAACTCAAAGGGAACTTAAGCGAGTGCCCACCACTCTGTATGACATTAAAAAATATATTCTCCTTCCCAAAGATGAGTGCTGGGGTGAACACCTGGATTCCAGGCACTTGGAGGTAGAGATGGGGTTATCAGGCATTGAGGGCCAGACTCAGCTACATGGTCATTAAAAAAAAAAGTCCTCCCCGCTCTGCTTAAGAAAAAAAGAATTGAAGGCATAAATAATGAATGAATAGAATAAATAACTGTCATGGTGATGTCGTGTCTAAGAAGCAAGCCACTGAACTTTCAGACTCGTGGAGTCTGCTCTCTGGCTGTTCTGGCCTATATAGAGGTTTAAGAATATCCGGACATGTATCTGTTACATGAAATAATCACCTCCGTCCTAAAAATACTCTCTTGCTACTAATTCAATTAAAAGAATGCAGTGGGAAAGCTTAATTAAGCTTTCTAGGTGGTTAAAACTCTGCTACCAGAAAAAAATACTATTCTTAGTGCCTCACAGTCAAATGGCAAGACAGGAGAGACCCTCAGCAGAGAAGTGCCAGATCTTTCCTGTGCCTGAGCACATGATGTGAGACCTCACTGAGCAAGGCTGAGGCTGGGCAGCTGCACAGGACCTGGGTGTAGAGTGTTGTGCCCCCAGGGAGAGCAATTGACAGGAGGCCAGATGCCCTCAGGACACTCGGGATGAGTTGAAGCCATCCTACCCCACCTCTCTTTGATGATGCTGATGGATGAGATAAGTTTTCATTTTTCAGCACCTGGTGTCAACAAGGCAGACTTCACAGCATCGAAACAACAAAGAAAAAAACCAAAACAGTGCTTACAGATTGGCAAGATGTCAGTGGGAGCCGAGATCAACAAGGGAAGGAGGGAGATTTCACTCCAGATGCCACCATCAGATGATGACTGGCCACAAAGTCACAGGGATGCAGAGTGCACCTTGGTGAGCTTTGTGGAGAGACCCAAAGTGAAACCAGGCTGGTGGGAGAAGTTGTTGGAAGGCAGCACCCCCAGGAGATGTGGCCAAGAATAGTACCCACCCCTCTCTAGGGTCTCAGCCTCCTCTTCTAGCCAAGCCCATGGGTAAGGCACAACACATCTGTGTGTACCATCTTCACAGACCCAAGCTGCAATGGTAAACAGTCCCAAAGCCAGAAGGAAACCAGCGTTTCCCATGGGTTGGGCCACCAAGCAGAGCTGTGTCCTTAGCAGTCCTGGGGGACTCTTGGGAGGACAGATGATTGGCACCCACATTGGCCAAAGGACTCGGTGTTTCAAGTGAGCAATACCGAGTTGGGGTCTGTCTCCAAAGGAAAAACAGACTGTAACAAAAGCAGACCACGTGGATACAAGTTCCCAGGAAGGGGTGGGGAGGGAGTAGACATGGCCAGGGAGTCTGAAAGATGCAAAGCAGTCAGATTGGAGAGGAACAGGGAAGAATGTTCCAGACAGAGGAACAGTGTGGTGGGCAGCTCTGAGAAAATACTCAGACATGTTCTGGGACTGAGAGAAGACAAGTATGACCAGATGTGGTAAGGAATGGACAGAGTCTGGACCAGAGAGACGCCTCTGTGGTTAAGAGCAGCGGCTGCTCTTGCAAAGGCCTCGGGTTCAATTCTCAGCACCCACATGGCAACTCTCAACTGTTAACTCCAGTTCTAGGAATCCAAGCCCCTTCTGGTCTCTACGGGCACTTCATGAAAGTGATGCCCAGACATACATACAGGCAAAGACCTATACATGTAAAAAAAAAAAAAAAACTAAAGAAATCTTCAGAGTGGGGTTGATGAGAGGGCAAGGGGGACACCCTATCAGGCTAGAACCGCCAACACTGAGCCAAATGTAGCAAAGGCAAGTGGGAATTTAGAGATCTTCCAAGAAACAGGACCTTTGGAAAGGAAAACCTCACTCTTGGTGAGCTCAAAAGATCAGACATGTGAATGGATGAAGCAAGTCAATGAGAAAGCTAGTCACATGAATGAAGTGTGAACACCGGCATCTAGCCCTCCACTCCCATGATCCCACAGCATGACAGTCAGCTTTCTGTTACTATGACAAAGTGCCTTGAATGACCTACTTACAGAGCAGGGGTGGGAGTGGAGGAATGTTTATTTGTGATTGGCTATCCTTGTTGCTTTGGCCCTATGGCGAGGCAGCACACTATGGTGGGAGCACATGGTGGAGCAAAACTACTCACCTCGTGGACAGGAAATGTGAGGAATAGGAAGGAGCTGTTGGCCTATAATCCTCTCCAAAGACTTGTCCCCTATTGATCAAGGACCTACTCTGCCCTACTTCTTAAAGGTTCTACTATCTCCCAAAAGCCCTACCCTGGGGACCCAGCCATTAGCAGATGGGCATCGAAGGAGATTAAACATGTACACAATTATAGACAGTGCCCCTTACAGGGCAAGGGGGTGGATATATGTATGAAAAAGCTGTCTTCATGCTGTGGCTGCCTATGGGCCAGAAGCTTGTGGAGAGAATTTGGGTCCTTCCTTTGGAAGCTGTGGTCAACTTCCCAGGGGTCCCCATAGGGCCTTCCCAAGTTCTGGGGCTCCCCAGCTGCTCTGAAGCTTCAGTGTGCTGGGATTACTAATGCCAGATGTTATTAATGCCTTACAAAGAAGGATCCTCCTGATGAAAACGAGACAGAGTTCTTCAGATATGGAAACAGCAAAGAGTAGATTCTCTAGGAAGTAGCTCCACTTCTCCACAGACCCACACCAGACCCCAGGATATGTACACAAACTTAAAGCTGCGCTTGGCACCCCACCCCTCACCCCCGGCGTGCCCTTTCTGTAGCCCCATACCAGCTCAGGGCTGCATGCTGCCCCTGTAAAGGTTTGGATCCCTCCAGGTGGCCCTGTGGGGACAGAGACGACCCAGCATGGTTGGATGCACCAGGTGGGTAGATGAAGCCTAGACAGACCTGAGCCGGCCTTTCTCTCGGTGCCTGTCGGCCATACCGTCTGTGTCCTCACCAAGGAGTGGGGGTGGGGGTTCATGAATCTCTCACCATCGGGGCTAACAAGTCTGCAGGTGTGTATGGATGCACACCCCACCCAGACGCAGTGCCTTTGTGTACTAGGATCTCTGGTGGCAGAAGGAAGAAGTGGGGAGGCTGCGAGCAGGGTGCTTCAAGCCACAGACCGGTGATGACTGGGGAAGAGAAGACAGAATCGAGTGGCCACCCAAGGGCTCCACCAGAGCCTTTGATGTCTACACCCCAGGGCCAAACACGCTGCAGAGATTTTATCTACCTTGGAAACCTGCAGTTATTAAGTAACAGCTACTTGAAGGTCCCATTTCTCTTTGTAATCAAAGGAGAGGGTTCTTACAGCACAGCCTCAGGTCAGGCTAGCAGGCTCGGAGCTGCTGCGAAACCTGCTTGATCTGAGACAGGGCACCTGCTTTGTGTGGTGCTGCCTGGCTCTGGCTCCCCTTCAACCCTGAGCTCACAAGTTCACGATGGCTCCTCTGGGTCCTCTGAGACTGGAGAAGGGGGCACAGAAGGGAGGCTGAGCCATCCTATGAGCCAAGAGAGAGTGACACTCTCCAGTTCCCACACACTGACTCCCAGGGCCAGATGCATCCTTTGTCTGTAGGTGTTGTAGATTTGCCTTTAGAAAAAGTGTGTGCACGCGGAGCCCTTTGGGCTATTTATACCTTATTTCCTCACTTTACAAATGTGTGTGAGGGGGGACAAAGAGGTGCTCCTAGAATCTTTCTAAGTAATCATAGAATATGCCCAACCTCTCTATTCATTAGCTCCAAGTTCTTCCTCCTACCCATGCCTTGCTTTCCAGGGCTCAGCACAGTCTACGGCTTCCTAGCCGTAGAGCTGAGTGAGGTTGGGCTGCAGTATGGTATAGGAAAGCCTTTGTCCTCACCTCAGAGCAGTTTCACTCCCCAGGGCCTGGTTCCAACCTCCACTCAGATGACACACTCCTGCCAAGTCCATGGCCTCTTTTCCTCCCCTGGTGGCTCGGGGCCCAGTGTTTGGAGACATTTGGCTTTGATGCACCTCTAAGTGCTGGGACAAGTTACTTGGAGGCCTTGAAGCCTAAACAAGGTCAGACATTGTACCATATCTTCCTGTACAGACAGGCCTCTGCCCTCAGTGGCCCTGCGAAGAACTTGCAGATAATAAAAACTTGAGTTGTTCATATCTCACTCACCCCCAGCGGCAGCCCATGGTCAGGCTCAGCCTCACTCATTGATTATGGCTTAGGTCTCTGTTTTTATAAGGTTGCATATATAAAACATGGCCTACATAGCAGGATTTCACAGGCCTTGCTGAGATAAAGCCCCCAGGATGAGCACTGTGCCTGCCTCTTCCAGCTCTGGGCTGCCACTAGGCCTGAGTCCAGCAGCACTTGCTGACTTTGGGCTGAGCCTGGCCAGGAAATGCTGCTTTTCCAAACCACAACAGGGTCGCTTTGGTGATGAGGTCGCTTAAAGAAAGAAGAAACAAGGCCCGTTTGTTCAATGTGTGTGTGTGTGTGTGTGTGTGTGTGTGTGTGTGTGTATGTATGTGTGTGTGTGTGTGTGTAGCATGTGCATCCATGTGGATGGAGTTACACACGCCCAGGGTCATGCATAGAGGCCAGAGGAAGATGTCAGATTCCCTGCTATGTCATTTTCCACTTTACTCCTCTGATCCAGAGTCTCTCACCGAAGCCAGAGTGAGGCTGTCAGCCAGCAAGCCTGTCTCCATCCTGGCACTGAGTGTAGCCACACCCAGCCTTTCTTACATGAGTGCCAGAGATTTGAACTCAGGTTCTCATGCTTGCTTTACAAAGGCACTTAGCTACTGAGCTGTCTCCCCAGACCTTCATTAGTTCAATGTCAAGTTGGAAGTGGACCCCAAATACTGGCTTAGGGCTGCTGACTGGCTTTGAGTGACAGCTGGTCCATTAACTGGAAAGTCACAGCACCCTGGACAGTACGGTGCAGGGAGTAGAGGAACCCAGCATGCTAAGCTAGACTGTTCCACTACTGTGTCCCCAGCTGTACAAGGGGTGCGGCTGCTGTGTGCAAGCACATCTGGAATGGTCATGGAGAGCCTCGCTGAGAATACAGGGCAGCCTGGCCCTCACCCTGCCAGCTACTGTCTGGAAGAGCTTTGCGGCACATCCTGCCCACATGGGGCTGTTAGTGGAAGGGCTTCGGTGCTCACCCTGGTGCTCTGTGAGGCTGCCATGCCCATATGGGTGGAGTGAAAGGTGCCAGCCCCTATCTCCCGTGACAGTGTCCTTGATTCTCTTGGAGCTGCTTTCCTCAGATGTGAGGATGGCAGGCAGGGGACTTCAGACGTCACAGAGTGTAAAGTCACAGAATGAGTATCGTGTTTGTCACCTCTACATTATTGTTCCAAAATGCCTGATGGAAACAGCTTCGGGGAGGGGGGGATTGAGTTGACTCAGGGTTTCAGAGGGTCCAGTCTCTTTGTCACTTGGCTCCATGCTTCTGGGCCCGTTACGAACGAGGTAGAACGTCATAGTGGCATAAGTGTGTCCTGGATCAGAGCAGTTTCCTTTAGAGTAGATAGGAAGCAGAGAGAGAAGAAAGGACCAGGGATAAGACACCCCAAAGGACTGTCTGCACCTTCCAAAGGTTCCAGAACCTCTCCAAATATCTCCAGCAGCTAAAGATCAAGCCTCAATCTATGATCCTGTAAATATGAAGGGGGACCCTTCGTATTCAAGCCATAACAGGTACAAAAGCCCCAAGTTCACAGGACTCTCTCTAAAGGCCCAAGAAACCTCAGGAAAGTGCTCCCAGAATAGGGATGACGCTGGCGTACAAGACACCAAAAGCAGGCCAGGTGCCCCCCCCCAACCCCCGCATTGTGTCTTCCACACCTCCACCCCTCTCTCTGGCTTTAGTTCCAAAGCCAGCCAGGGCACCTCGCAGAGGAGTCAGGACTCAGGGCTGAGCCTGCCTAGCTGCCCATTTCCTGAGCCAGAGAACCACTCTGAGTGGCAAGGTTTCATTTTCTGCGGCCTGCTTCCTTTCTGACACACATCCTCTGCTTTCTCACCCCAAGTTCATTGGCTTGCTGTCTATCAGCATCTACCTGCTTCTCCAGGCTTGCCCCCCAGCCCAGCCCTAAGGCTCAAATGATGTCCATAGTCTTCAGCCCTGAAGCTGGTTGAGGAATACAGACCTGAGCCCGTAAGTACAGATTAACTTGGGCCACAGAATTAGCTCTCCAATGACTTGGTGCTAGTGATGGGCCCAGTTGAAGATAGTGGGATGGGAAAAGGATTCCTTGCCCTTAAGAGTTATCCTGGAAAGCAGCACTTTCCAGTTCCCTGGGCACATGGGTGTGAGGCTTGCCACACCTGCCACCATTGAGGGAGTCAGACTGAGGACAAAGCCAGTAGTTCGGGTGGAAAAGTAAAGCATCAGGGAGAGACCAGCCCAGAGCTGGAGTACGCCGGTCCTGAAGTCCACTCCAACAGTGGACATAGACATGGTGAGAATAAACTTCATTATGACTTGGCACCTTAATAAATCGGGGTTCCTTTGATCTTAGCTGAGCAAGAACTGGGGTGCTTCTTTGGGGAACCTCCTCACTGCTGCAGATCCCTCTGTGGTAAGCACACCTTCCCTGTGACTAGTCAGTGTGACTCAATGATTGATACTCCAAGTTGATGCCACAGAAAAGTCTGTCTGATTGACAGGCATGTACAAAGACTTCGCTTGGTCCATCCTGGATCTCCTTCAAAATGATGCACTGGGACGGAGAACAATGGGCTTCAAGACTGGAGAAGAGAGAGAAGCCACATAGATGCCCCCAAGATCAGCACTCCACCTCTGCCTCCAGGGGGCCCTCAGCACTCCACCTCTGCCTCCAGGGGGCCCTCAGCACCTCACCTCTGCTTCCAGGGAGACTCTCAGCACCCCACATCTGCTTCCAGGGAGGGGCCCTCAACACTCCACCTCTGCCTCCAGGGGGACCTCAGCACTCCACCTCTGCCTCCAGGGGGCCCTCAGCACCTCACCTCTGCTTCCAGGGAGACTCTCAGCACCCCACATCTGCTTCCAGGGAGGGGCCCTCAACACTCCACCTCTGCCTCCAGGGGGACCTCAGCACCCACCTCTGCCTCCAGGGGGACCTCAGCACTCCACCTCTGCCTCCAGGGGGCCCTCAGCACCCCACCTCTGCCTCCAGGGGGCCCTCAGCACCCCACCTCTGCCTCCAGGGGGCCCCTCAGCACCCCACCTCTGCCTCCAGGGGGCCCCTCAGCACCCCACCTCTGCCTCCAGGGGGCCCCTCAGCACTCCACCTCTGCTTTCAGGGGGGACCTCAGCATCCCACCTCTGCTTATAGGGGGAGCCTCAGATCCACCACTTGGCATTTGTCTTAGAAAAAACCAGAAAGTCCTCAAGGTCCAGACTGCCAGGGAACCTGAGTTCTAGCCACAGCTCTGCTGTTAGTGGTTGACCTCGGACAAACTGTCAAATGTCCCCAATGCCATGGTCTCCTCATCTGTGAAATGCAGGGCATACTGAGGTCAGAGGGTTAGTGGAAGGACCCAGTTCACCATTCATGAGATGAACTCATGAAATCAAGCTTCACTGTTGTTAGTAATGTTATTCTCGCTATTGGTAAGAATGGAGACTTCATCAAATCATGCCTGACTCTGTGTGTGTATGTGTGTAGATGGATTTTTCTTTGGGACCACCAGCTCACAAGTAATTACACAGAGACTTATTTTAATTATGAAAGCTTGGCCTTAGCTTAGGCTTGTTCCTAACTAGTTCTTATAACTTAAATTAACCTATATCTTTTTGTCTACATTCTTTTACATGGCTCAGTTACCTTTACTCTATACTGCCTTTCCTGCTTTCTCAACAGTTGTCTGGCAACTCTGCCTTTCTCCTTCCCAGAGTCCTCTCTGTCCCCAGAAGTCCCGCCTAACCTCTTCCTGCATAGCTATTGGCCATTCAGCTCTTTATTAAGCCAATCAGAAGGCGCTTGGCAAAGACATATCTTCACAGTGTAAACAAGTATTCTGAAACTTTCCCCCCTTTCATCTAAATAGAAAGGAAAGGGTTCAACTCTAACATAGTAAAACCATATACAATAAGAGCCATGTGTGTCTGTGTGAGTATGTGTGTGTGTGTGTGTGTGTGTGTGTGTGTGTGTGTGTGTGTTCATGTGTGCATGTTTTGTGACTTATTTCTCTGACAAATAGTGTCTAGAAGTCTTAGGCAGTGCTTCCTAACAGCACTGGAAGACTGGAAGCTTCCAGAACTCCTAGACAGGACAGGGACCAATGTGTCCACTGACCAGTGATGAGGGCCTCAGGCATCTTGAGCACAGAGAAAGCCTTGGTCTTCCCAAAGACGGTTGAGACTCAAATATTCTCAAGGCAGCACATGCACTGAGGCCCAGAGCTGTGAATTAATCTGTAACAAAATCTGAAGAGGTGGGTCTTCCTGGCAGCCTGCTTTTGTGTCAGCATGAGGAGCGGGATGTCCTGAGGCCTGTGTTTGTTCCCTGCTCCAGATTCCCTCTCCAGATGTTTTGGGTGGAGTGTCATTTCCTTCTCGCAGGGAGAGGTGAGCTCTAAGAAGAGGCCGGCCATGGAGATGGAGCAGCAGGGAGCAGCAGAGCTACCTCTGACTGAGGAGAGGACTTGGTGACATGGGACTGAGAAAGGTCAAGCTAGAAAAGGTCACAGGAACAGGCCAGAGGGGAACTGGATTCTCCATCCTTGGCGTGTTTCTGCCTATGGCACTGCTGTACACCCACCAAGAACCCAGCCTGGGGAAGGGCCCGGGGAAGGCTGGTGGTCCATCTTGGCCCTCTTGCCCCTCACTCCTGTAGCCACGCAGCCATGATCAGGAAGAAGCTATGACACTGCCTGCCCAGAGCATCCCCCAGGGTCTTGGCTGTCACACATCAAGATCCACACAGGTCAGCTCCTCGAAGGGCTAATTAGCATCGTTCAGCATTTTGCTTCCTCTGGACTCATGGGGCCTCGCGGATGCTGATGATGCTGTCATAAAGCACTGTTGTCTGGTCTGATCATTCATTCTGATGTCAGAGCTGGTGTGGGGAGCATGTCCTATCCTGTCCAGCTGCATTCAGGGCAGGGGCCAGCAGTCCCTTCCTCCCTGTGAGCACATGGACCATCAGCCCCTCACAGGACTTTCTGTTCTAAGCCTATGACAGTCAAGACTTGCTTTGGCAAAAGGGATGTTAGCAAGTAGGGCACCATGGAGGCTTCAGAGTGCTGGCAGGGCTAGGGCTCTGGCCCAATTTTAGAGCACTTCACTAGCATGCTTAAGGGTTCTGTAGGGGAGTGTACTTGCTGTGTGAGCATGAGGAGCAGGGTTCAGATCCTCAGCGTCCATGTGAAAAGCTGGGCATGGCCCCATTCACCTGTAACCCTGCGGGCATACAGAGGCAAGAAGATCACTGGGGCCTTCTGGCTGCCTGCCTAACTCCAGGTTTAGTGAAAGACCCTGTCTCAGGGGAATAAGGTGGGAAATGATGAAGCAGGACCCCTGACATCCTTAACTCTGGTCTCCACATGCACTTTCTTCACACATATACCACACACATACACACACACACACACATACACACACACACAATTACACACACGCACATACAACACACACACAAATGCTGGCAAATGGGGCTCCCTCGCTTGCTCTGGGACACAGACACATATACCATTCAACTGACCTGGAGGTGGACAAGGCTCCTAAAATAGAAGTAGCATCCTAGGACATCCACACACCACCACCACCACCCCCCTACCCCACCCCCGCAACCAAGGCTACCCTAGATCAGTCAGCAGCCAGGACCACTGCCCTGGAGAGCCTGGTCCAAGACAGTAGACTTGGGAGCTAAATAATGGTTTATTGTCCTATGCCACCAAGTCCCAGAATGAACCATCAGACAGCACTGTGACAGTAGTCACTGACAGGTCTCCTGTTGGTGCTGTGAGCTGTTGGTTTTTACTGGAGAGGAGCTGGAAACTGAGGCAGAAACTGAGGAAGCTGGTGATCCTTACAATATGGGTGTCCAGCACCCTCTAGGTTCGACCCTCAGGAGCATCCCAGAGGCAGCAAAAAAGCATCAGACAAAGGCCCAGGTGCAGCTTTACTGAGCATCTAGGAGGGCAATGCTCTGTCTGGGGTCATGGTCCCCAGGGGTGAGTCAAATCTAGGTTCTGTTGCATGAACTTGTCTCGGCAGGCTTCGGGAGGGTCTGGGAGCTCAAAGCCGTGAGACCTCTTCCTTCTCTCCTCCTCCATGGTCCCCTGAAGCCCTCCTCCACCTCCAGGACTGAGTCACGCCGCCTATGGTCCTGGGAAGGAGAAGCTGGAAAGTCTCGGACCTTCCAGGTCTGTGTCTCAGAGTCATATCCCTCTGGGGAATTACCCTGACTGGGGAAAGCTGCCTCCTCCACAAAGGTATTTATCTCCAGGGCAGCCCAAATCCAGTGACTAATGGGCTATGGGTGTAAACTCTAGTCCCTTCTCCACAGTGTGGGACACTGTGAGAGCTGCCCCCAGCTCTGGAGCCTTTGGCAGTTAGTCGACCATGCCACAGTCTCGCTTCTGCCTTTGCTGAACTCAGCCCCACACAGTCTACCTACTTCCTGCGAAGGGGTGACCCCCAGAGGTACTGTCTTGGTTGGCAAGTACCAGAGCTCCCCGAGGCTGTGGCCCACTTTCAGTCCTGCCTAGACAATCTGGCCTGCAGCCCTCCAAAGCACAGATATATGCTCACGGAGACACGTTCAGGCAGGTCATCTGGCTAGACTCTCAGCAGGTTCCTGAAACTGTCCTCAGCAGCACCCAAGATCTGTCTGTCTGCTTCTGACTCTGAGGTCCCCAAGAGACTGGGAGAAGTAAACTTCCTCCATCCCCTAAAATCTACCACAGCTGGGCTCCCAGGCCAGCTGCCTCTGAGGCAGAAACTAGCCTGAAGGACTTTAAGCTGGTTCATGTTATTGCTATTACAGAAGACCTGAGACTGGGTGATTTATAAAAAACAGGTATGGGGTTGGGGATTTAGCTCAGGGGTAAAGCGCTGGCCTAGCAAGTGCAAGGCCCTGGGTTCGATCCTCAGTTCAAAAAAATAAAAAATAAAGAACAGGTATGTTTTGGTTTGTAGGTACTGGGACCAGGAAGTCCAAGACTATGATTTTATGATTTGCTCATTTGTTTCTCTCCCTCTCCCCCTCTCCTCCTCTCCCCCTCTCCCCCTCTCCCCCTCTCCCTCTCCCTCTCCCTCTCCCTCTCTCTCCTGTAGGTGTGGTGTGGTGTGGTGTGGTGTGGTGTGGTGGTGGTGGTGGTGGTGTGTGTGTGTGTGTGTGTGTGTGTGTGTGTGTGTGTATGAGTGAGCATATACACACGTGGAGGTCAGAGGTCAAATGGTTGTCCTTCATCAGGTGCTAGCTTGCTTTTTGAGACAGGGCCTCTCACTGGGACCCAGTGTTTGAAGGTTAGACAAGGGTGACCGGCCACCAAGCCCTAGTGATCCTCTCATTTCTGCATTCCCAGCACTGGGGTTATCCGTGGTTGTCACCATGTCCAGCTTTTTACATGGGCACTGGGAATAGGATCCATGTCCTCATTCTTACACAGCAAACCCTTTGCCAACCAAACCAGCTCCCCAGCCCGAGGGCATGATATCATGGCGAAGGCCCCATCCATGTACGCGGTGGAAAATGGGATAAGCAAGTTGATGCAACAAACAGCCTCCCTGTGACAAGTGTTCTTCAGGCAACTAATCCAACTCCAGAGAAGAATGGCCCCGATGGCCCAAGCATCTCTTAGAGGGCCTACCACTTCTCAACACCATTTCACTGTGAATTAAGATCAACATGAGTTTCACAGGAGATGAACTGCATCAGGACCCCAGCAACAGCCTGGCATCCAGTTGTGATAGATTCTAGGTGATGAGAGAGGAAGTTACTGTCTCTCATCCCCTCAAGGTTCCCTCTGAGTCAGAAACTCAGCAGCTCTTGGGTGCTTCTGAGGACAGTTTTGGGAATCTAAGAGTCTTAACTGGATGATGTTCCTGCCTCTGAGGGCTGCAGGCCACACTGCCCAGGCAGGGCCTGAAAGTGGGCCATAGCCTCAGAGGGCCCCAGCATCTGTACAAAATTATCTGGGGCTGCACTAGTCGGGAGACAGCAAAAGCCAAGATGACCCTGACGTTGCCAGGCTTTGTAGACGATGCTCCAGAATTCCACATCAAGACTGACTTGCCACAAGCCGGCTGACATCTGCCTAGAGCTGGGCATTTTTCTTTATTAACAGTGTGATAGGAATCAATAATCTATTTCATCTTTATCCTTCAGAGGAGAGTCCATTCATCCTCTATTTCTGCGGGAGACTGGATTCAGGAACCCCTACAGATACCAAAATCTGGGGTGCTTGAGTCCTTTTAGAAGATGGCATACTATTTGCATCTAACCTGTGCCCGCCCACCCTCCTGTGACCCTCCTGTCATCTCCAGGTGACTAAGGCTAAGAAGCTTCACATGCTGTCCTGGGAAGGAATGCACAGGAGAAAAGGATCTGTGCACGTTCAGTGTAGATGCAATATTGTCCTCAACGTTTCTCATCCACAGTTGATTGAGTCCACAGATATGGAGCCCAAGGACTCCATTATGTATGTCACCTTGACACCCTAATGGACTGCTTCAAGAGCTGCTGGGGCAGAGAAATGGCCACCATAGAGGGTCAGGCAGGAACTCTGGAGAACACACAAGCCCTCCGTGGAGATGTCGGGCCAGCTCTCCAGCCTCCTCTGGGACTAAAGAGTCTGCCTGTGTCTCTCTGCCGCTGGCGGGGTCCTTGGTGGGTTGTTGGCTTCAGATATCTATCAGTTCTTTGCACATGGACAGCCCCCTCTGCATGAAAACATGGTCTTTCCCCAAGCCAAGGTCCCGAGGAAGGGAGTCATTTGTGTGGGCTCCTGACCTTAGAAGCGACATTCTTTGTCAGTGGCCCAATTCTACTTAGTAGACATGAAACACTGGGCGGCAGGGGGCATTGAGAGACACTGAGAGACTTCATGCCACACTAGCACCACTCACATGCTGCAGGATGACCGTTCCCTCCCCTGGCTGGTGCAGGACCCCCCACCCCCCACCCACCTGCCGGAAGTTACAGGTTTCTGTCTTTGGGGAAGGGGTCCCTCACTCCCAGGGCCTGCTTAACCATCCACCTTTGCCCTTTGCTCCTAGCTCTATCCCGTCATCCCAGCTGCCTGAGGCTTGCTTTGCGTTTTGCTTTTACGTATGTAAAAGGTAGCAGCTATCTCCACAGACTCTTCAAACAGCCAGGGTGGGATCACTGACCTCTTGAGGCTGGAGGGATGGACCACTCTGGAGCCCTACACAGGCTCTAACCCCACTCACCCCCTCCCTGGGATCCTGCAGGTGGGCAGGATCATCTCAAAATTTTGTGGGGAGGGAGTCTCCATTGTACAAGACCACCACATATTTGCAGGTGGAGCCCACTGCCCATACTGTGCCCCATAGTGCCCCTCTTCTTGCAAAAAGAAACCCACCCTGAAGACTCTAGATTCCAGGGGTGAGATGTAGCATTTTCATGATTTGTGAAGACAAGGAACAGATTTAAATGGGGGGTGGTGGTGGTAGTGGTGCTGAAGAGAGTCTGACTGAGAACGGAGAGGAATGGAATGTGACCCTGAACCAGTCCAGATCCAGCCCCTCCACACTGCACACCGGGTCACCTCCCACACCCTCCTAGGAAGACTGCTCTTGAGCTGCCTTCCAGGCCAGTAGACCACAGACACAAGAACATGACCAGAGCCATGGAGAACCCCCTAGGACCACAGGCTGAATGCTGGGGAACACCTAATTCCTCTCACATTTGAATTCCCCTCAGATTAGGAATGTGTTTACTTCCCTAATGCATCCTAATTAGTGTTACACAGGGAAACCACAGCCCATGGGCTCACCATATACACAGTGCGGTCAAAGGTCTGGCCATTTCTGAGCCTTTCCGTCAAGATTGCTCTGGCCCTACTGCCCTCATGGTCACCACAGCATTTGGTACGGGAAAGCCTCTGCTGGAGGCCGTCAGAGATATGTGGATGACACTGGAGGAAATTTCTGTTAGACCCCGTGACTGGGTTTCTCCTGCTTTGTCTACTCTTCTGTCATCTCAAGGACCCACATTTCCTCCAGGGGTCACCTCTAGCTCTGGCCTGCATCTCAAAGGCCTGCGTGTTAAAGGCCTTGGTCCCCCGTGTGCACTTTGGGGAGGTTGTGATACCTTGAGGAAGAGGGGAGCCCACGAGAAGCTCTTGGGCAGATGGGGCGTGGTGCCTTTGACAGGTTGTGGAACCTCAGCCTCTTCCTCCTCCTCCTGCTCTGCTGCCTGGTATAAGACCAGCAGTTTGCTTCAGCGGACATTCTCATTATGACATGTGACCCCCAACCCCAAAGACCCAAAACAATGGGCCCCGCTGCGTGTGGATTGGAACCTGCAAAGCAATGAGCCAAATGAGCCTTTTCTGAGTTAAATCTCAGATATGCTGCTGTGGTGACAGAAAACTGACTATCATACCCTTTCTGTGAGAGGCTTGGCTTGGTTCCCCCAGGGGATGTGATGTCATAGAAGGAAGGTCAGCCCCTAAAGAGTCTATGCATGGGGCATTTCCATTGCGCACAGTGGGCTGAAGCCATTGAGACACGGGCCTCTGACGTCCCCACTTGAAATAGGCACTTAGACTCAGACACACCCATTCTCATGGGTGATGGGTGATGGGGCCACCAACTTCCTAGGAGGTCAGGACTGTGCCTGCACAGGAGAGAGCATGTTTCCAAGGTGGTAGGAAGAGAACTAGGCAGACAAGGGATTCTGAGTGAGGTATCCTGGCCTCTGCTCAGTCATGGGAACTCAGGTTTCCTTATCTGTGAAATGGGACCAGTGTTCTCAGTGCTTACGTGGAGGGACAATGTGTCACATGGCACTTACTGGCACACAGTAGGGGCTTTGTAAATGCTGGATCCCCAAGTGGTGGCTCCATCTGAGGGCCACGGTTGAAACAGCTGTCTCGGTTCTGCATGACACAAAACTAGCCTGTGAAGACAGGCCAAGGCACTGACCTGGAGTGTCCCAGCCACGACAGTGGGGGACCACACTTGCCTTCTCGACGCCGGCAGCCAGGGCCTATGATGATCTACAGAGTCACTGCTACTACCTGTGCATGTGAGTGAGCCACTTGGCCCTCTGGCTGGAGCAGCCACCTGCTCCCAGCCGCGGGAGGTCTGGCCGCCTGACCTTTCCCTCTCCACGTCATTTTCCGATCTGCCGTGTCGAGGACCAGGCTTGGCAAGATGCTCTGAGAGAGTGGAGAAGGGTTGTCTCAGATTTGACATTGTGTCAGGATCAGCTTGCTAAAGCTTCAAGCATCAGATGGAAAGCAGAGACCGCCCCCGCCCCCCGAGAATCGGATACTCTCCATGGGGCCTTGGGTGGACGGCATGAAGGGCAGAGGCTCTCCTGGCCCATCTGTGCCCAGAATGCTTCAGTCTTACCCTCCTGCCAGCAATGAGCTTCGGTTTTATAGCTCAGGCCAAGTGCCAACTTGGCATGAGGCTCTGGACTCCAGCCTGGGTCTGCCTTAGCCAATTTAAAGGAGATGGTGGTCACCCTTCTTGGGTAGGGACCATGCAACCAGTCCCACCCTGGGGCCAGGAAGGAGGTTTCCACGCCTGGGATTAATGCTGGGCTTAAGGCTGCCCTTTCAGATCCAGGCCAGGCTGTGGAAGCAGAGAAGGGAAAAACCGAAACTCAGAGCTGTTTTCCAGCCTCCATCTCCATACCCATAAGATAGGCCAGGGCATGTGCCCTCCCCCCTCTCCCCCACCTACTTCCCAATGGCCACCTTTCTCCACTGCCTCCCGCACAACCCTGTCCTGCATGGAGAAGAGGGGGAACCACCCACTGGGATGGTCAGCAGCCTAGGGAACAATTAGCTGTACACGAGGGTTACTTTCCAACATGTTCAGGCTCCACCACAGAGCCCTGCTGAGCTCAGGGAGCTGGCCGACAGCTCTGTCTCCCCATGTGTGCTGGCTTGGGTTGCAGCCGGAATTCTGTTCCAGGCTGTCTGCTGGGCATTTCAGGTCGAGCACACTGTCCAGCTACATCTGTGGCTGGCAGGAAGCTGTGGTGCTGTTTGCAGGCCCTGCTGGTGTCTTCCCAGTCTCCACTCCCCTGCGAGTGTCCTCAGAGGAAGCTCTTCCACCCTTCTCTGTAGCCTGCCACCTTTCCAATGGTGCAGCCTTTGAGTGCCTCAGCAGAGTCTGCCTGCCCGCCCTTGCCAGGCCACAGCCTTGCTTCGTGAGCATCTGCATTGATGAAGCAGGGACTGTATACGCAGGTAGACAGAACATGGGAATAAAGCAGATGCATGAGAACAACCTTTGGTCCCCACACCAGCATGGGAAAAGCACCTTCGATTTGAGATGTAATCACTGGATTCTCAGTCACTTCCAGATGTGTAGGATCCAGCCCCATTTCCACACGAGAGAGTGGGATTTTGTGGGCTCATGCGATGGTGGCAGAAGTGTGATTAGCATCCAGCTGTTTTGAAGTCATCATTTTTTTTTTCATTATGTCATATGGCAGTTGCCACCGCCTCCTCCTCCTCCTCCTCCATCCTTTTTTTTTTTTTTTTTTTGTGGTTTGGAGACAAGTAAGGCTAGAGGTCTCCTGAGCCAACAATGCAGACACAAATGAACTAAGGTGTGAGCACAGCTCAAGCGTTCCAGGAGAGCTCTTAGGGGAATAGTCCTCATCAGGAGGTGAGGTTCTGAAGCCTGGGAGCCTAGCAGGGGCATCAGGAGGAGATCACCTAGGGGCTATTCCAAGAGGACAGCTCAGGTGGCTGGGGGAGGTGGGAACAGCGCACAGGTACGGCCAAGGGTCACATCCTATGGCGGATCAGGCTGGGCAGGGAGGAGAGAGCAACATGGAGGCTTAGGAGAGGCATCTGAGCTAGGCGGGTACTTCTGCAGGTTTGCCCTGGAAAGGGGACTCAGGAAGGTATCCAGTGGGGGGTAGTGAGGGGAGAGTGGAGAAGAGTCAGTCTCCAGTCGTAGCAGCTGCTGCTGCCCACGTAGGAGATGGCATAGCCTGGAAATTGTATTTTAAAACTTGGAGTCAAGGCTGGGTGATGGTGGTGCACACCTTTAATCCCAGCACCCCGGGGGCAGAGGCGAACAAATCTCTGTAAATTCAAGGTAAGCCTGATCTACAGTGCGATTTCCAGGACAGTCAGAGCAAAATAAAGAAACCCTGTCTCGAAAAAGAAACAATGAAACAGCAACAATGGAAACAAACAAAAATCTTGGAATCAACCGGATGATTCAGCAACACGGGTGGCATGTCTGTCCGCTAACAATGCCATGCTACACACGTCTCTGTTCTAGGCTGGCTCCTTCTGGTGCCCTGAGTCAGCAGCTTTGGGAGAACCACACAGACCCTTCTGCATGTGGCTCTCATGGGATTCCCATACCTGCCCTCACAGGCTGCTTGCGGTCTCTGCTCCCAGAATCCTCTCTGGTAGAGCCTGGCTGATGGTCAGTGTTGATCCGTGAATTGTGAATAGATTTTTCCACAACCCCCTCTCCCCTCTGCATCCTCCGCTTCGCTGTTGTGAGCCCTTCCCCTCATTCCCTCCTCCTCCTCTTCCTCCTCCTCCTCCTCCTCTTCTTCCTCCTCCTCCTCTTCCTCTTCCTCCTCCTCCTTGGGCTCCTGTGGAGAGTGGAGGAAGCCATGAGTGTGAGCATGTGGAGGCCTGAGTGGGTATGTGCCGTTGATAGGGGCACTAGCCTCAGGCCTATGAGAAAATGCCCATGGAGACTGCTCCTACTGAGGTTAGCTGAACCTGTCTTCCTGGCCTGGCTGTGCACATAAACCCTGCCTCCTTGTTTATCTGTACATAGTAATGCTGCCTCCTTGTTCAGCTGCATGTAGTAACCCCACCTATTTGCTCAATATAGTGAGCACACTGAGCTTCTGGGGCGTTGCAGTTTCCCTAAAGAGAACCTAGTCTGGCCGACTCCAGCTTTTCCCCTCCTTGCCCCCAGTCAGGTCCATCACTGAAGGCTCCTTTCCTGAAAATCTATTCTGCCTCTGAAAAGATGAGAGAGTAGGTGCTCCTCCACCCTTAGGGCTGACAGGTCATCTTGGTCATCATCTTAGTCGGGGACAGAGCTTCTGGAATGTATATAGTAGACACATGATAGACACAAAGAAAAGGAAAACTGGTTAGCACTATCTGGGTGGATTAACGTGTGGGTGGATGGGTGGGTGGGTGGGTGTGAAAGTAGGAATGCTCTCCCAGGTGGAAAATTGTGAGGCGACGTCTCGTCTCCTTGGTTTGGGGATAGGTGGAGGAGGAGCCTCCTAAGAGAGGCTGAGTCACCTCTCACTGCTCAAGTGTTTCTTTTTTGGTCCTGCAGGGTTGTAAGTGACAGGAAAGCAAGCTGACTAGCATGACCAGGCCCTTACTCTTCAAAGATTCATCATTTTTTATGGGCATGTTCAAAATCCTTTCTTCCTGGTGTGTGTGTGTGTGTGTGTGTGTGTGTGTGTGTGTGTGTGTGTGTGTGTATGTGTGTGTTGCTGGGGATTGAACTCAGGGCCTCATGTATGCTAGACAAGCACTCTACTACTGAGTGACATCCCTCTTTGGACTTTTGAAATCCGTGGCACATTATCATGTCTGTAGCTCCCCTACTGTGCAATCACATGGAGACAGTTTTTAAGAATGTGAGTGTGAGTGTGTGTCAGTGGCTGAGATCTGAGTCCTCACTCAGAAGGTCAAAACTAAAACAGAGTTCACCTCAGTGGCCTGGCCTGGAGGCCTGCCAACAAGCCCAGTGCTAAGTCTGTGAGCATGTGGTGACCCAGCCGTGTGAGGCAGGACTTCCTGTTAGAGCAGGATGATGGCCATTACCCAGGACTGGCTTCCTGGTCTATAAATTTAGAGTAGGGCCTTGGACTAAGCCTGTCAATCTCATAACTGACTGTACCACTTCCACATCTTCCCTCCAAAATGGAAGCCACTCTCAAGATGGTGGCCTTTTCACGCCACTGTTGGCACAAAATCCTGAGTCGGGGCAATTTATCAATAGCAGAAACTCATTTTCTCATACATAGTTCTGGATGCCAGGAAAGTTCAGGGTCTAGTGAGGACTTCTCCCTGCTGCCATCCCAAGATGGCAGCCTGACCCTACATCCTCACACCTTTCATGGGATACAGATCCAGTACACCGAGACTGAATCCTTGGGCCCACCGTTAGCACTGTAGCCTTGGGGATTATCTTCAGGGAGGACTCTGTAAGGATGCAAACATCCCAAATACTGCTGTGACTGCCCCATCAGCCTGGTCCCTGGACAGACAAGAGAGAATAGTCCCCAGGACATGCACTGTGAGCCAGAAAATCCCTTCTGCTGCTAATGGTCACAGCTATTCAGACATTCTTGTTACCACGGCATTTACCTGGTCTACTGTGACATGTTTAAGATCCATGTTTTGTCACCAATCCCAGGTAAATCACCTCCTTTTCCATTGGCCAGCATAGCCCCGAAGTAATAGTTCGGGGCCTCCCCCTCCCCCATGCCCCCAGCCAATCCTCTCCCATTGCTGTGCACAGCCCAAACCATTAATACCTCCAACCCTCCCTCCCCCAGACCTGAACCACTCACTCTGCTTGTAGCTTGTTGAGAAGGTGTGAGTGTGATGCCAAGCCAGGCTAAGGAGCCACAGTGACTAGGTGGCCTCCTGGGAAGGTCTCCCCTGGAAGCAGGTCCCCAGTTGGCACAGAAAGCTGTTTTCACACTTGCCTTATTTTTCACAGCAGCTGGGGAGCTGCTGGCCTCCCCTGACTGGGAAACAGGCAGGGAGAAATCTCTCCTGGGGAATGCAGCAGGGAGCAGGAACCGCTAAGTACATGTACCCTTCACAAGCCTGGCTCTGCCTCTCGGGTCATCTGGATCCTTCCCCACACCCTGTGGATGGCCCTAAGTGCCTCCTGGGCAGGACAGGTCCCACAGTGAGCAGCCCACAGCTCCTGGCCTGCAACGAGCTGCTGCTGGGAGGTGGTTTTTTAACAGCCTCCTGCTGATTGATTTCTGCATGGGAGGGGGAAGCGGTGGCCACTGCTCTGGGAACCTGAAAATTGATGCTGCTTTGTCCAAATCTATTTCCTTCTGGTTCTCAGCAGCGTGACCTTGGGCATCTCCCACTGGTTCCTTCATCCCCGAGAACACTTACTAAAGCCCAAGAGGGCCCTGTGCTGCCCTGCCTTACTAGCACAAAGGAAGAAGCTGCCTGGATAGATACAATTCTCTATTCCCATTTTGGGGCATAGAGAGGTTAAGTCATGCAATGTAGGACACACAGCTAGTGGCCACACATGACAAAGAACCTCCTTGGCTCACTGCCTCCCTTTGAAGACCTGACTGCTCACACGTGTCTTGCTGAGACCCATTCCTCCTTTCCCCAAATGGCCTTACCACAAACCTATTCGTCCTTGGCCTCTGTTACGTCACTTCTTCTGGTCCCCTAGTGGAAACACCACAAGGACACCGTGGTCATGTGACCACAGCTGCCATGACCTGCTGGGTCAGCCTCCTTGATGTGTTTGAGACTTTGCCTGCTGGTGGGAAGGAGCCACTGAAGGAAACCATGGCTGGGTAACATGTCTGCCTACCCAGAGGAGGCATGGGGACTAGGCTTATTGAACAGCTGAAAGTGGAGAAGACATTTCTGTAGTGACCACATTGTACGTGACATAGAATCCAGGTATAGACACAGCCCAGCACAGAAGTTTCCAGAACTATGGTGTGTCTCCTCCTGTATGGTACCTCGGCTAAGGCAGGAGAGTGAGAATGCCAGCTTCTGGGGGCCTGGGCTAAGCCCAAACAACAAACCGGAGGAAGGGCTCAGGGCCTTCTGGGAGAGTTGGTGGTGTCTTAGTTTTGTTTCTGCTGCTCTGATAAAATACCCTGACAGGGACTACTAACAAGAAAAAGGGTTTATTTGGGCTGACAGTCCCAGAGGGGTGGAGTCTGTCATGGTGGGGAAGGCCGGTGCCAGGACCATGAGGCAACCGATCAGCAGCCTGGAAACAGAAAAAACAAGAAGTTCGGCCAAGCTATAAAACCTGTCCCAGTGCCACACTTCTCTTAGTAGGTCTCCGCTCCCTAAAGATTCCATCACTTTCCAAACAGTGTCACCAGTTGGGTACCAAGTTAACACACACACACACACACACACACACACACACACACCCCTATGCATTGCACATTTCATATTTAAACCACAATAATGCGAAGGTCTGTGACCTCATGGGAGTGAGGAGGAACAGTCGTAAGTCACTGGACTGGGGACCCAGCTAAGTGTACAGAGCCCTACCCAGAATGTGTGTGACTCTATCCATCTCTTGTGGGGTCCCCACGTCTTGCTCCCTATGGGTTAGTGATAAGACCCAAGTAATCAGTGTGGCCTAAGCCCTCACTCAAGACAGGTAAGTCCACGGTCTCTTCTCTCATAATTGAATAGGCAAGTTATGAGAAGACATGCAGTCATGGAAGCCACCTCAAAGATGGCGAAGGAGATAACAGAGCAGAGGATGCCTTTGGTGAACCCCCGTGTGCTCGTCCTACAGGCTAGCCTGCCCCCATCCCCACTCTTCACTGGCTCCTGGTTAGGAGTGGTCAGTTCCCTCAAGTTCACGTCAGAGTCCTGCCGTGACCCTCTGGATCCTCAGAGGAAGGAACCAATCTGGCAAGAACACTGCAGGACTTTTAAGGGAAAAGCTATGACAACTACAGATGGGAGCTGGGACAGGTGGAAAGAGGCCTGGGTGTGATGCAGACCTGAAACTTGGGAAGAGAGAGAGGAAGGACGGAACCAGGGATCCGGTAGGAAAAGCCTCATTCTTACTACATCCCCGAGAAGAAATTCCCACCTCAGGCTGAGTAGATGGGCAGCCTTAGAAGGAGGCTGGGCTTAGAAAGACAAGATGGTTCAGGTGCATGGCCCGTGGTCATTATTATCTGAGCAGTGCAGGGAAGCATGGCAGTGAGGTCTGTGTCAGGGCCGTACGCAGCTGCTCCAACTCCAGCAGGCTGTCTAGTGAAGGATGCCCATGATGAATTCTCCTGCGCTAGTTTCTTGCAGTGACCAAACAGCAGATAAGAACCAAAGTAAGGGAGAATCTATTTGGACCCACTCTCTGAGGGGATTCAGTAGATCATGGCAGGTAATGCATGGCAGTGTGAATGTGAGGTCACACGGTCCGCAGTCAGGAAGTACGAATGCAGGTACCCAGCTTGCTCTCTCCTTTTGATTCAGTCCAGAACCCCAGCCTGCATCCAGAGGAGATCTTCCTCCTCAGTGTGTTGCCATGGTGAATATAATCTAATCAAGTTGACAGTTCAGATGAACTCTCACAACCTCCCGTCAGTTTCCAGGCCCTGGAGGCCCTCTGGGCCTCTCACTGCCCCCCCCCCCAGTGTCCCCCCAGCTGTGGAGTTTCTGTACCTTGCTGACTGCCATCCCTTAGACAGCTAGCTCTTACTACTGGGCCCTGCTCCCATCCTTGGGTGTTTCTCCTGCCTCCCAGCTGCCTAGAGATGAACAACCTATAGCATTTTACCATGAGTAGGACAGGAATGGTCTTCTATGGATGTGTCTGGGACCCAAAAAGCCTGGAGATGAGGAGGGGACACTAAGACCTCATTGTGACCACACTCACATTGGAGCTAGCTAGAGTCCTAGGGTGAGATGGGGTCAGATGGAACTCAGATACTGGCTGGGGACCCAGGTGGAGAGGTGTGAGGCTTGGGGACATGCTGGCCTCCCTCCTCAAGAGGCCATAGCTCCTTTCTAGTTCTTTGTGGTCTTGCCTCAAGTTGACAGCGTGAGGGGAAATGGAAGCTGGAGCGGGTGGGAACCTCGCTGCACATGGATCCCCAAATCCTTCAAGCCTTGGAAGTGGGGAAGCCACGTCCCAATAGGGTGCACAACTTTCAGTGGGCAGACACCACACCCACCCTTTCCCCTCCTGAGGGCTATTTCAGCAGCTTCCTGGCTTGGTTCCTTTCTTTCTGCCCCACCCCCATCTCTGTACTGGGTTAGGCCTGCATAAGCAGAGGCTGAGAGCCACAGCAGTCTGAGGCCTGGAGAGAAGTAGAGCTTCTGGCCTTAGGCTGCTAAATGAAGGTTGGTTTGAAACTGTGGCATTCTGATTCAAATGGAGAATTTGGGGGTTCAGAGCTGGGCGATCCACTGGGCCCCACCCAGGAAGAATGTTTGCTTAAGGTTCTTCCCTGGACTTGGGAGAGGATTCTCCCACCGCAGGGACACCTCTGAATGTGGGGACAGACGGCCACATGTGTCAGGCTTAGAGGGAGCAGGAGTTTCATCATTCTTCCCCTAGAAGGGGCTCAGGTCCAAGAAGGAAGCTCATTGCCAAGTGGACAGGGCCCCACCTCGGAAACCACAGAGTCAAACACACAGCAGAGCTTGTATTTTATGCTGACCTGCCTGCATTCATGAAGACTGTCTCCCACCCCTGGGGCAGCCGAAAGTGGGCTGTACCTTGCCTGCAGTGACCCTACAGAGCCACTTGGAAATGACTTAAAACAGGGGACACCTCTTTGGGCTCAACCATCTTCTGAACGTCCATCTAGAATCCCTAGGTGTCTCCATAGCCACACAGTTGAAGTTAACAGCCCTGGGACGACCTATGATGTCCACTGGCCTTCTTTTGGGCTTCGTTTATCTCCACAGTGGTTACGGCCAATAGCACACGCCACCCTGCATCTGGCTCCCCCATTTGGCTGGTCGCCCCCTCACACACACACTTACAATGGAAGTGTGGATGTCACAGGAAAGAGCGATGTCTGCTTTGATTACGCTGTAGCCTCTGGACCTGCACTGTGCCCAGCATGCCACAGGCACTCAATAAATATTTCTGGAACAAATAGAAAGAACACTTTCTTCAGAAGACGACGCTTTCCATCAGGAGCAGAAGACCTCTGGGGACCCCCGTCACTCTGATGGGCTCTCCTTGAGGGACCTGCTTTGGGCTAGAATAGAATGCAATTCCTTTCTGGTCCTCACTGAAACCGGGGCTAGCCTGAGCCTGCTCTCCCAGGTTGGTGACAGGTCCTTCACCAAGCTGTCCATGAAGTCCTGAACAAACCAGCCCCATGTGGCCACGTCCGTGTGTGCCCCCATGTCACTCCTCAGACTCTGGAGCATATTAGACACTCTGAGCCCAGCGGGACCAGAGTCTGCATTTTAACTGCATTTAACTGTTTGGTTTGGGACTGCCAGGACTGCCCACAAATGTTCTCTTTGTGCAAGACGAAGGGAGATGCTTTGTCGAAGCCATCTTGATGCCTTTCCCTGAAGCTACTGAAAGAGTCAGCCCTGGCAGCTGAGGGGAACAGGCCTTCGCCTTCCTGCACAGAAGCGCTGAAGGGCCAACCTACAATTAGCATCTCAGAGTGGGGAGGCGAGGCGGGCACAATAGAAAGGCGGAGAACAGCAGCTGTAATTGCAGGGTGTGCCAGCCATGGTGACGTGCAGGGGAAGGTGGCATTATCATCAACCACCTATGCGTGAGCGGCTGTCGGGGTGGGGCCTGTGAGGACCAGCACGGGAGGAAAGGGCAATGGCAATACCAAGAAAAGCCTGAGCCTGGCAGCCAGAGGCTCTGCACACCTGAGCCCTGTTCTTGGTGGAGCACACCTGAGGGACAGTGGCCCCAGAGTCCTCAAAAGCCATCAGGAAACTCTTTGAGAGCTGAAGGGTGCAGCTTCCTGGAAACAGCCCCATCGCTGTACCTAATCGTCTGTTTTAGAACTTCATGGTAATCTTCAAACTGAAGGACCCCGGCCACCAGGCACCCATGGAGACAGCCACTCACCAAGAGAAGGTCACCCTGGTGGACTTCCTGCCTTTGCCAGCCTGCATGCCCTAACCAGGCAGCTCTGTGGTGTCTGCCTTGTCTTATAATTCTGAATGATTAGTCACTGAAGACTGTTCTCACTAACAAAGTAAGGGCACAGAGGTACACCCCTGTAATCCCAGCACTCAGGGAGGCGAGACAGGAGGAATGTGAATTTGAGGCCATCCTGGGTGGGGGGAAGAGGGGGGAGGGAGGGGGAGGGAGGGAGGGAGGGAGGGAGGGAGAGAGAGAGAGAGAGAGAGAGAGAGAGAGAGAGAGAGAGAGAGAGAGAGAGAGAGAGAGAATATTAGCTGGGTACACCTCCTTGCAGAAAAGCAGGTACATGCCATGCACAAAATGACCTTCCATGCCAGCCTCTGAAGGGAAAGCTCCCATTCACTGAGGAGGTCGTCTCCTCTGGCAGATTCCTGAAGCTCCAGATCCGGGTGCTTTTACTGACCTATATAAAAATATGAGGAAGGTGGAATTCAGGACACTCATGACTCACCTGAAGACAGGGAGGTTAGAGGTTAGAGGGTGAGCAGGTTTGGCCCTCAGACTTGTGGGAAATATCAGCATGGATGAGCCCCTGGACCATCCCAGGCTCAGTGTGACACTGCCCAGCCATCTCTCAGGCTCTTCTCTCTCCTTGGGTATATGCTATTCACTGCCAGCAAATCATTGTTTGTCAGTCATTGTACCAGGTGCTGGGATGAAGCCCTGAGTGACCCAAATGTCGCTCACCAGGGGCTCAGAGTTCATGCACACAGAAAAGGGTATTTGATTTCATGCATGGTTAGTGCTTTGATGGAAGGAAATCTGTGCGGGGGGCAGGGGGGCACTAGGGAAGGCTTCAGGTGTCTAGATGTCAGGCTGCCCCTACTTCTTATCTGCTACATCCTCTCACCTGGAACCCCTGTACCTGTTCCACCCTGTGAAATCCAACCTGCTCAGTGTTTCTGGCCAGGTTCACTGCTTCCAAGGAGTTTTCCGTGGACTGGTGGAGGATACAGATGACCAAGTTCGGCCCCTACAGTGGCGCTGCTGCCCTTGCTCTGACCTGTCCGTCGAAGGTTCAGCGGTCCCAATATAGTGTTTATCTATGCTAAGACCACATAATGAGAGGGATTTGAGTGTGACTTTGGGGAGGTATGAAACTTCCCCTTTCTTCTGATGTCACGTGGAACTATGACACTGGAGGATCTCACAGTGACTCCCCTAACTCCACTCCAGGTTGACCTCTGTAGCCCAATACTCTCCCTCCAGGCCAAGAGTCTATCCATAGTGTTTGTTTGTCTTTTTTGTCCTCAGTGGCAGATGGGCAGCGTTGTCCTTGATCTGTGGAGTGGGCAGCAGGGCTGAGCCTACTTGTTTGTGCCAGGACTGCATGCCAGGGCCACCTTCCTAGAAGTCATCAGAGTCATAGGCCACATGGTCAGTATCCCATCCTTTTTCTTGGAGAACTCCTTTGTATTCATGAGCTGCCTCGGGCTTCCCTGTGTGGCTCTGGGATCTGCCAACCTTAGCGGCTGTTTCTTCCCAGTGCAGTGTGGGTACATATAAATACCACCCTTCCCTGGGATTTCATAGCGGGGTGCTAACGTGGGAAGAGGACCCCAGAAGCTGAGAGCAGTCTCTCGTAGAAGGCTACCCTGCTTCCAGGAGGGCTTGTCCTACATAGCAGAGTGGGGTCCTGGGCAGATGGGAGAGGTGTTGGGCCATGGAGACTGAGGTTCTCTCTGGGTTCTGTGTAACCTGGACAGGGTGTTCCAGCCCTGCCCACTCAGCTTCCTGTGCACCAGCCCCATCTGCACGTCCTCAGGGCCGATGGCCTGGCTAGGAGAGCAGCAACCCTTGTAGTCCTCTGTGTTGCGCATGGGCAGTATCCGGCGTCATACTCCAGACCAGTGGGAGCATGTCCTGGGATTCAGGCAGTGATGGTGAGAGATATCAACCATGGACAGGACATCTTTAGGAACAAAGCTGGTCTGGGGGATCAGCTCCATCTCTTCCCGGGGAGCCCAGTGTGCTGGGGGCTCTGCTCTTTAGGGACCCAGCACTAGGGATGGAGAAAACACCAGCCATGCACAAAAACCCACATCACCAGACAGTAGGGGTCCATGCCAGAGGGACCAGACAGCCAAGGGTGACTCCTGCCCCCAAGAAGGGAGTGGCTGGGCTGTCCCCACCTCTGTGTAGACTACCCTCTGAGCACACTTCCCTCAACTACGCCTTCCGTTTGGGCTCCCTCTTCCAGTTTTTTTCTGCTTCCTCCAGCTAGGACAGTTTTACACATAGAAGGTTCATAGAGACCCGGAGTCAGATGATGTTGACACTGGAGTCAGCTCCGCCCAAAGCAGAATAAGGCGGAGACCATACCGACCCATCCACCCTATCCTTAAAACCTCATGCCTGGGAACACAGCAGCTTTGTACTTGAACCCAGCTCTACTTTCTCTGGAAGCTAGGGGAATCTTCAACCGAGTAGGACTGCCTTTTCCACCCACTGATCAGCGTCATAAAGCCCTGAAAGTCTGAGACATTTTCTTGAGTCATGCAGGTTCAGGGGAGTCTGAGAAGAGCTGTAGGGGAACACAGTCTCTCTGGCCACCTCCAGATGAACATGCTCAGCACACTGCAGAGAGACCCATCATTGCTTGGCCAAGTAGACTGGATCACAGTATTTCAAGATCCAGATTTCCAGTCAGTGGCAGGGTGGTTCCCTGCTTTGTGGGTGAGGAGGCCGACTGCACCAAGGCTCCCTGGGCTCCCCTTAGTCTGTGCTGCTAGGATGAAAGCAGACCCTACATGTCACCTGAACCACCATGGGCCCAACTCCACGTGTCCCCAGCCCCAGGCCATGGGTATCCCAGCTGGAGTGGGCTGGAAGCTCCTGTTTTGCACGCACCCCCCAGCCAGTTCTAAGGAAATCAGAAATAATGAAAGGAGGTAAGGCAGGGAGGGACCTAAAATAAAGGCCTCTGAGGATGAAAGCCAGAATCCAGTCTTTGCTCTGGAAAAGACTGTCATTTCTTGAGTAGAACAAAGAGAACAGAGCATTGTCATCATGCATTGGTTTCATTTCAAGCCTTTGCTTTGCGGGTTTGGTCTGGTTTTAAACTTTTCTCTCTTCCCTATGGCCACTGTGCATGAAAGGCTGGGGTCAGGCCTGGCATGGGGCTGGGGAGTGGGGGCTGCCGGCTCCTTTTTGATGTCCCCAAGAACAGCTGGAAGCTTGTTCTACCTGGAGATGTCTGACTGTCTCCTTCCGGCTAGTCCCAGACTTCGCTGAGAATAATTCTTCCTTGAAAAAAAAAAAATAACAATCCCCATTAAATGTTTCAAATTGCCCACGCCAAACTCAAAGCTCAGAGAGAGCCCTTTGAAGGCTTTTCAAGGGAATAAAAATAAACCCCATTCTCAGACGCTGGAGAGCTGTTGCTGAAGTAAAACCCCGGGTTCATGAAATGTGGCTGAGATAGGTGAGAGCCGGGGTTGGGGAAGGTTGGACAGGTGTATGGAAAGGATTATGTGCACCACTGAGTGAGGTTGCTTCCGGCGACTTCACACGCATTGAGCCTGTGCTGACCCTGTGTCTGGTTATGTCCATTAATGAAACAGATAATCCCAAACAATGGCTTGTCCCCAAAGCAGGGGTCTCTTCCTTCCTTCCATCTTCCAACCAGATGACTGGGGGGGAGGGGCTACCCAGGCAGAAAGCTCACAGGCAGGTCTGAACTGAGGTCATTCTGGACCAGACTCCACACCTAACTGTGTCAAATGAAATTCAATTCCTTCATCCACTCAGCACATTTTTTTTTTTTTTTTTTTTTTTTTTTTTTTTAGCATTTATTCGATGTCATCCTTCTTTTAAGTGCTGAAGAGGCAGTGGTCCACAAAACAAAGACTTCCTGGATACATGGATTGCATGGCCCAGCAAATCCAGGGGCCACGTGATAGGTCCCTAGAGCAGCACTTCCCAACTGGGATGAAAAGACTATCCTCCTCCTCCTCCTCCTGTTCTTCCTTCTCCTCCTCCCCATTCCTCCTCTTGCCTAAATTTCTCCATCTATCTTGCTATCACATCTTCTCAAGTCTCAGAGTTCCTCCAGATCTGAGATGGTGGAAAGATAAACAGTTCTTCTCTGATGTCACCACTTGGGGTGGGGAAGGCAGGGTTCTCTCTAGATTGCTGCAGGTACACCCCATCATCCATGGCCTCTAAGCAGCCGAGAAGATACAGCACACAAGTGTGGACCCATGCCATCACAGGGGGACCATGACAATCATAGAGAAATGGAAAAGGAAAGGAATGGACTTGGGATCAGGGGCTGCCTGCTCCATTTTGATCTCCTCCAAGAACAGGAGGATGTTTGTTCTAGCCGGAGCTGTCTCAGAGTTTGGTGCAGACCCTCTAGAGTCCAGACCCTGAGTCTGACTGTCACCTCAGCTGCTGGAGACTGGGTAGCCTCAGGCAAGAAATGTCACCTATCTACTTTCTCTCCCTGAAAAAAAAAATGGGGTTCATGATAGTGCCAACTTCTAGGCTTGTGTTCTCTGCTTCTTCGGATCCAATTTTGGGAAAGCCTCTAGAATTTTAACTTCAGAGATTCATGATTCAGACTCTGCTTGTGGTGGTCATGGTGACATGTTATCAGTTATCAATGACCCCGACATTGGGGTCCACCGGGCAGGGCATGGATCATTCCCAGGGAATTTTGAACCTCCTTACTGGGCAGTGACCAGTCTAAGGATTTGGGTTTGTGTCTGACATAGGCAGTTATGGCTGCCTCTCAGAGCCTTCTGTCACCTCCTTGTCTCCCACACCTTGCAAGAGGAATCCTTGGCCCAGTGCACATCTGGATCTACCACTGATTGGATGCGCAACCTCGAAGAGACTAGACAGTTCTTTCAAGGCCTTTGGGTCCCATGTTTCTCATGCATAAAATTAGAATGGTGGCATCTAAGGATGCTTGGCTTAGTGCCAGGTAGGACAGAGTTGTGCCCCCCCCCCCCCCCCCTCCCACCCCAGAGGACAGGGCTTTGGAATAGCAGAGTTGACTTCACCCCAGTCCAGTCCTACCCACAATCCACATAAAGACATAAAGGCTTCCTCTTCTACAGTACCACTATGCAATTTTCATCCTCTGCTTGATCTGCCCCACTGTCTGCCTCACGCTCTGTTCTGGTCTCCCACCCTCAGCTCCCCTGTAGTCTCACTCACCCAGCTATCCTCTCCCCGGCCCAAACACCCCTCCTCAGCTGTAGGAAGAGGACAGTCTATCTCCTAGCCACAGTATTAAGTTATCTGATTATCTCCAGCTGACTTTCAGATTTGCAAAAAGGTATATTGGATTAAAAACAACAACAACAACACATTGCTATTTCTTGATTTTTTTTTTTTTTTATTCCCACTGTAACTTCACTGCTGGTGAACATCTCTGACCAAGGAAAGACTGGATGTGAGGGTGTAAGCAAAAGAAAAACACAGGGAAGAATCCTTTAGACACCATCTTTGTGTGGGGAACAGGAGGCGGCTGTCACTTAGTGCAGGGTGGCAGGCGGGGGAAGGGAAGGAACCACTCTGGTAACCCAAGAGGGTGGCCAAGGTTTAACCTTCAGAGGGTGTCGTGTTTGGAGCCCAGCTGTGTGCATTGATGAGGCCCATTTAAATATTTAGAATAATCAGCAAATTCATTTTTGGAATAGGAAATGCCTGTATGTTATTAATAATAATAATTATTATTATTTATTTCTTCTCAAGTGGTGCAAACTGAAATGGAGTGAAATCCTAGGGTTACTCGAACCCCAAGCTTTTGCTTGACTCCCAGGAGAGCTGTGCCAGGTAAAGCATTGGTTGCCTGGAAGTGTTTGTCCCTTTGTGTCTGGGTGTGTGTTGTGCAGATCCTGTAGCGCATGTGTTTCTGCACCCCCCGCTTCCTTCCCTAGGCTTACGTCTTGGAGCGCATGCACCACCTGCCCCATTTAGAGTTACCTTGGGGTGGATGGTTGCAGGAAGTGGAGAAGGAGGGCCTTGGTGCCTGTGCTGGGGTGCAGGGACTGAGCCTGGCACCAGATGTTTATGAAACACTTGGATGCCCCTGGGAATGCTACCTTCCTCTTGGACCTGTTGGTCCAGATTACCGATTAATATTTTCAATAATAATGAAAAACTCAATCACTCAGTCCAAAGAGAGTTCATCTTTATAGTAGGGGCATAGCTTTATAGTAGGGGCATCTGGTCTTGGTTAACATCCTTCCAGCTGTTCCTACACAGTCCCAATCAATGAATGCATGCCTTTTAATATCACCATTCCTAAGCATTTCCCTGTAAGATGTTATTGTTTTGATTTGCAACAGAAAAACTGTATCACTATGTTTTTCCATCACCCAAGCATCTATGGAGTTGATCTTTTTGCCAGAGTTCTCTTGCTGGCATTTAAATACAATGAAGAATGTGAAGTATGTCTTCTGAAAACTGCCGATCAACTTTGAGAACAGCTCAGTTCCCTGTGACTCTACATGTAAAGATTTAAGGCAGCAAGAGTCTCACACACCCCTTCCCCTGCTCCAGAAAACAGACCACCCCAGCCCATCTTCGTCACACATGCCCTTCCTCAGAGGCTCTTGGCAGTGGAAAGTCTTAGTAAACTATGTCAAAGGCCAGGAGCCAAAAATCACGCCCCGAGCTAGCCAGGAAAACATTCTCCTCCCTAGCCATGCCCTCTTCTCACCAACTCCGATCCCCCCAGGCGCCTGGTAGAAAAATCACTGAGCAAAACCATTGGGTGCCTAGATGGCTACCTCTTCTGGGCACAACATCCACTGAAATTCTTACTGGATCCATTCAGAACAAATTGCAGACGGTCCTCTGGGATTTCACCCTAAAGATGAAACGCTTGGTGCAGATGTGGGTAACCAGAGTCACCGTCACAAAAAGCAAAGAGTGGTGCTGGGATTGGCCCAGTCTGAAAACAGCTGTGAGAGGCCCGAGTCCCAGGGCACATCCCATGGTAAAGTAGAGTGGTCAGCGCTCTTAGTCCTGGATCCTGGAGAAGAGCTGAGCTGAACAACAGTGGGAGCATCAGCCAAGGATACTGAGCTGCAGGATGGCAGAGTTCTGATGACAGCTATTCCTGGACGTATGGACTAAATACAAGCCCCGAGAATAACTGAAATATTAGTGCCTTCCTTCCTTCCTTCCTTCCCTCCTTCCCTCTTTCCTTCCTTCTTTCTCCCTCCCTTCTTCCTCCCTCCCTCCCTCCTTCCCTCTTTTCCTCCCTTTCCTCTACTCAAAGCCCCTCCTCCACAGTCCTCATAACCTGCAGAAAGACCCGACCATAGAAAGGGATAAGGTTCTGAAGGCTTTGGAAGATGAAGAGAGGCTCATCTCGACCTAAGAGAAGTTTCACAATCTCTCAGCAGCCATTCTGGCTCTCCCCGAGGTCCAGTCACACCCACTCTGACATCTAGCCCTCTCAGCCTCTAAAGGTCCCATTAGAGTGCCAGGTAGCTGAGCTCCAACCATGGGGACTGGATCATGATGGTTCATACTGGCACTATTAAAGTGAAAAGGTGACTGTACATTATGTATCTCTGACTCAAAGCTTGGAAATCCCAAATACTTCATAATCCTAAACTATTCGAGTGCCAACATGGTTCCCCTAAGCTGATTCCATGCCTGATCTCACACTTTGGGTCACAGTAAAAATAGATGCACTACAAATATTGATTAAAAAATACCTTTGGGCTCTGTGTGGGAAGCACAGCATGTAATCCATGAATGAATGTTATGTTTAGGCACAGGTCTCATCCCCAAGACATCTCTGTACACATATGCAAGCATTAAAGACTTGCAAAGCACTTCCCAGATATGTCAGAGAAGGGATGCTCAAGTTCAGTAACAGGTCTAGTCAGCAAACCACAGGCTTCCATCTCTCTGCTCTGACTTACATGCCCTCATTGGTACTAGAAAGTCTGGAGGTTTGTTAAACAGGCAGGCTTTATTCCCCACAAACATACTCCTTGTAGGCAAGTACAGATTTCTTGTCTATAGGCTAAGCCTATCATGATAAACCACTTTCTTCCTGGTTGTCCTCCATGTACATTGTCAGAAGAAAGATGGAAATAAATGCATTCATAAGCATGGTCATGTTTTGGGCAGTCTTAGGGTAGCAGCATTTCATCTCATCTCATCCCAGGCCTGTGGGGAATGGGAAATATTACCCATTTCAAAGAACTGGAGACTCAGAGAGCCCTAGAGAATAGGTGGCAGGGTCACAATTCTAACCAGATAACCAACTGTGCCAACTAGTCTTATGTTAACTTGACACAAACTAGAGTCATCAGAGAGGAGGGGGGGCCTCAATGAAGAAAAATGCTTCCATAAGACCTGGCTGTAGGGCATTTTCTTAATTAGTGATCAAAGAGGGAGGGCTGAGCCCATTGTGGGTGGTGCCATTCCTTGGCAGCTGGTCCTGGGTTCTATAAGAAAGCAGGCTGAGCAAGTTATGAGGAGCAAACTAATAAGCATCCTCCTCCATGGCCTCTGTATCAGTTCCTGCCTCCAGGTTCCTACCTAAGTTCTTATTCTAGCTTCCTTTAGTGATGGACTACAAAGTTGTAAGTGTAAGCCAAATAAACCCTTGCTGTGGAATAATCCTTTTGTACACTGTGAAGATGTGTTGCTCTCATTCATTTAATAAAGAGCTGACTGGCCAATACTTAGGCAGGTAGAGATTAGGTGGGAGAGTCAGACTGAGTGAACACTGGGATGAAGAAGGGTGGTCACCAGCAGGATTTGGAGAAAAGCAAGATGAAGTTGACATGCTGAAAAAAGGTACTGCCATGTAGTAGAGCATAGATAAGAAACCCATGTTAATTTAAGTTGTAAGAGTTAGTTAGTAACAAGCCTGAGCTATCAGCCGAGCATTTATAATTAATAATAAGTCTCTGTGTAGTTATTTGGGAGTTAGCTGATGGAAAAGAAAAGTCCACCTACAAACCCTTTTTTTTCCAGCTTGCTTTTGGTCACAATGTTTCATCACATCAATAGAAACCCTAACTAAAAGACTAGCTTATCTGGCTTCATTTCTGAAGTTTTTCCTTATTCATTTAAGGAGAAATCATTAGTATCAAAGGAAAGATTGCATATATTCAAAAGACCCTTTATCATTAAGTCAGTGTCCTTCACAAGGGCCTCAACTCGAGGCTAGGAGACATTTCACCTTTTCCTGCATAAGCATTTTCCATTTTCACGTTGGGCCTTTCTGACGTCTCTCATCAGCAGACTGCTTCTGACTGGGTTTGGTAGCTGCATTTTTATTTACATGCAAATTCACAGCAAGCAGCTCACATGTAAATACTATACTAATTATTAAACTTGTATGGCTCATCAGAATGCTGGATGCTAATTGGCTACAAGATTGCCCATAACCCACAGTAGTCTGAATTGGAGCCTCACCAATTTTTGCATCTGCATAATAAAAGAAGACAGGAGGGTGAGAAAATGTACACCTATTTTATGGAGTTTCTTCAAGGTCAAATAATCTTTTATTCCCTTCCCAATCTGCATATTTATAAAAACCCGTGTACGATTAATGAGACGGAAGATTAAATGGTTGCAGATTAAGAACATACCCTACTGTTCTGATTAGAGTGAAAGTAACTTAGACAATCAGATTAGAATTCCAAATTCAAACCAGCTAAGAGAGGAGTAACGACCTAATGGTCCCCTCAGGAATGCCCCTGGCCTTGGGGATTATTTCTACCTTTCCAAAGCCCCCTCTAAATGCTCCTGAAGATGGAACCAAGGAGAGGGAATGGAATCGAATCCTATCATGAGGAGGCACCCTATATTGTTTGGCTCTGTGGGTCATAGAAAGAGAAACGGATTATGCACATTGATTGTGCAGACTCCTCCTTGGCGAGGCTAAAGGGTTTTGACAAGCACTCCATGCGTATGGATGACATTTTAGGCATGGGGGCTGGCTGTGGAGATCTAAGATGTGTGGTGTCCTCTCCCCGTCCTCATGGGGAGGCTTGCGGCTTCCTTTGGGATGCTCAGAGCAGTGCATATGTAGATAGTCTCAAAGTGGGATCCTCGCCTGGGCTTTTACAGATCCTTTGACCAGGGGTTCCTGAAATGTGGTCTTGAGCTCTGTATCTGAATGACCTGGGACACTGGCCAAGCCCCAATGAGCCGGTCAAGGCTGGTCATCTGTGTTTTTGATGAGCACGTGGTAATTGTGATGCACGCTACAGATTGGAAATCACAAGTGGTTGGAACCAGACAATTCAGGGACTCCAGGAAAGTGTGCACATTTTGTAGATGAATTTCTAAACAGTCTTATTAAATAAGAAACACAGAGCCAAATACAGAGGAAATAGCCAAAGAGATCAGAGAACAAGTGAAGAGCCATGACAACCTTATCTTACCACCTCACCACCGTTGCTTCCCCAGAGAGAGCTTCTTCCTGTCTGACCTGTGTTTTTATTGTCTTTCTGTTCTGCCTTCTCATTGGCTCTAAGCCCAGCCACATGACTTCCTCATCACTACCTGTCTATACAGACCTCCAGGTCTCTATGGTTGGTACTGGGATTAAAGGCTCGTGTTACCATGCTTGGCTGTGTCCTTGACCACACAGCAACCCTGCATGCATGTAATCAGATCAAGGGCATGTGCCACCACTGCCTGACTCCTGTTTATGGCTATGTGACCTCTGATCTCTAGGCAAACTTTATTTATTAACATACAAATAAAAATCACATTTCAGCACAATTAAAATACCACCATACATTTTATTTATTTATTTAGTGTGCACATACATATGTGTGGGCACGTGCATGCATGTATATATGTTTGTCTGTGTGCATAGGCAAACATATGGAGGCCAGAGAAGGATGTCTGCTAATCTTCATCTTCCTCAATACCCTTTTTTTTTTGGGGGGGTGGTAGGGGGTGAGAAGGGTCTCTCACTGAACCTGGAGTTTACTGATTGCAACAGGCTGGCCAGCAGGCCTCAGGGATCCTCGTAGCCTTGCCTCACCCATGCTGGGATTTCAGGAGAGCCTGGCTTTTTTCATGGGTACAAGGGATCTGAAGGCAGGTTCTCGTGCTGGCAAGCACTTTACCACTGAGCCAGTTCCCCAGCCTGACATTTTATTTTTGTGTGCATTTTTCGAGGATGAGGTCCATAGCTTTCAGCAAGTTCTAACGAAGAGAATATTAGTAATCATCTTGAGACAGAGGAAGATCAAGAGAGCAGGATTCAGTAAATCCTAGGACATTGGCCATAACAAAACCAAGGTTTAGAGCTGCCCCCAGCTCGGTATACTGCAGCAACTCTTTCCTTCCAACCCTGGGGGCAAGGCTCAGCATAGGAGACTGCCAGCTCGCAGGAAAGCTCTCCCAGCAGGAACGATGCCCCTTTTCCACAGAGGAAGAGAGTACCAGTCTCTTCCCAAGTCCCACACTGGTGGGGTGTAGCCTCTTCTTCTGAGCTGGCCGCTTTTCTTTCCCTCTAGTGTTCCCACCAGACTCAGAACTTTGTCCTGTTTGCACATGGAGGACAGCTTGCCTTCTCTGGCTTCAGGCTTCTTCACCTGAAGGAGCTTTCTCCAGCCCTTCTGCCTGAAGGCTAATGACATGACACCTGCATTTGGGGACAAGTAGGTTCTGCTGGACACATCACCACCACTGTCTTTCTGCCCGGGGCCTCACGTACTGTACAGGGTCAGGGCAGCCAGCCATGGGGTCAGTCACCATCAGACTCACTAGCAGACATGGCCCACCTGAAGGGCACAGCTAGGTCCAGGACAGCGCCTGGGCCAGTCTGGATCTCAGGTCTAGACGACAGGAGTGGATACAGCTCCTCCACATAGCTCTGAACAGTCTTGAGGACACTTTACACAGTGTTGTCCATGTCTTAGAGCAAAGGTTCTCAGGTTTTCTGATGGCCCCCGAGGCTTCAGCCCGGCTCATCACTCCAAGCACAGCTTTCCCCAAGGCCAGGGGAACCGTGGAGGGAGGCACAGATTATCTGTCTCAGCAGGGCTGTCTCCCACATTTGGTCAGCCTTTAAACTGGAAGCCAGCACCCCTGCCTTTTGCCCATCTCTCCCTGTGTCTCCCACTGCTTTGGTTCCCTACCAGCCTGGGGTCTAGATGACCAGCTTTTGGGGCTATAGGAAGGAAAAACCAGGAGTGTTTTGGCAGTGTTGAGATATGCTGCCAAACCACCCACCACCAGAGTAGCCACAGCTACTCTCCACACAAAGCCTCGCCCACCACCCTCAAGAGGCCCCACCTACCACAGCCAGTGGCCAACCAGAAGATCTGTGTGTCTCAGAACCAGGTGCCCCACTCTCTTTTCCCAGTTGCTTTTCACCATCCTGGCCTCTAACCACCATGTTGTGCTGCCCACCCCCGGCTTCCTGCGGCCTCACACCTGTTCTTGCCGCAGCTGTCTCTGGGCCTCTAGGGTGTGCTGGGGCTTTGGGGGAAGTCCTCCAGGAGGGTTCTGTCCACACCCAGCAAAGAAAGAGCCTGAGCACCTGTCCTTTGACTTTGATGTTGGTCCAAACCCAACGCCTCCCATGATACCTTTCAAATTATTCTGTGACCATCTCGAAAAGAAGGCTGAGAATAGCTGTCTACACCTGGGTGGTAGTCATCAGCCTCAGATGTGTGTGTGGGGGGAGGGCGGGGTAAAAGAGACACCAAAAAGGATCCATACCTCTCCCGCCCTAATTTTGGGGTCTAGAGAATCAGAGACAAGGAGTCCTACACCTGATGGTTCGGCACAGGACAGGCACAACCTATTGAGGTTAGTCTACTAACTACAGAGCTAGTAGTCTACCCTAGCTGCCCTCAAAACACCCCAGACTGAGTGCCTAGAGCAACAAAAGCTTGCTTCCTAGCAGTTCTGACTGCCAAAGTGCAAGTTCAAGATGTTAACAGTGTCTTCTAAGGTATCTCTTCTCAGATAGCCGCTTCTTCCTGTGTCCTGGCATGGTCTCTGCCTCTCTGTCTCTGTAATTCTGTCTCCTCCTTATACCGTGTCCATCCATAAGGACACCAGTCAAATTGGTTTAGCAACCCCCTAAGGACTTCATTTGAATTTAATTATCTCTTTAATTATTTCCAAATATGGTTACATTCTGAGGTTCTGGGAGTAAGGACCTCAACATGCCAATCTTGAGAAGGAACACAGTGCAGCTCATGATAGGATTTCAGGAGCTCCCCAGTTCCTTGGGGCTTGCCAAATTCTGAAGCAGAGCCTATACCCCTTTCTGGAAAGCTCCTGCCTCTGGGTTGAGAGTCAGAAATGGAGGGAACACGTAAGCCTGTGCAGCCCAGAGAAAGCCCTGTGTCTTAGAGGTGGGAGAGCAGGAAAGAGCCAGTCTGGTCCATGATCCTTTGTTTTCAACTTTCCTCACTTAAGGATCCAAGCAGAAGTCCCTGAGAGGAGTGAGTGTGCAGCTTGGATTTATGAAGTGGGTTCCCTATTCCTGTTTCACACAGAGAGAGACAGAGTTTATCAAGAGACTGGGGGCTTGGTATTTAAACCCAGACCATGTATTCCTGAAGCTCATGCTCTTGACCATAAACTTGGGGAAAAAAATGGTGTGTGTGTGTGTGTGTGTGTGTGTGTGTGTGTGTGTGTGTGTGTAAAAACGTTAAGCTACAGAAGGCCTTCTAAAACATAAATCCCAAAACGCTGACATAAACCATTAGTATTTAACATCATGTGAAGAAAGCCTTTCTGTGGCCCCAAGTGACAATAATGGCTGCCACCACAGCTGGGAGAATGAAACAAAGGAGAAGCCAGATAAGACCTGTCTTTAAAATACACCAAGCATCTCAAGAGCAACGGGAAAGAGTCCGACAGCCTGCAGGGGCAGCTGGTGGAAGGGAAGGGCTGTGAGGAGATGGTTCAGGGAACAAAAGCAAGTGGCAGCTTGCATGCAAAGGTTACTCAAGGTCATCCACAGGTGAGGATGTGCAGACTGAGTCTCCTCTCACACATGAGAACAGGGAACTGAAGAAGGGACGGCGGTGAGGAAAGAGAAGCTCTCCGTTGTCTGCCAGCAACTCAATCAAAAGGCCAAGGCAAACACTGCTCTACCCAGCCGTGGTAACTCAAGGTACCTGCCCCGCAGACAGAGCCTCATAGGTGTGTTCATGGCACCCACTTGAAAACATTAAGCCCCAGGAGCAGCCTAAATGCCTCACACTGAAAGTAACCAATGCCCCAACAACAGAATTCAACAGGGCAGGAGTGAGATACACAGAAGACCCGGCATCCAGGTGGGAGGTGGGGATGGGAATGGAGGCTGACACTGGCCTTGAGTTCAGTGCACAGCAGAAGGGAACCTTGAATTTCTGATCCTCCTGCCTCTATCTCCAGAGTGCTGGGATTACAGATGCGTGTGTCACACCTGCTTTACGCAGTGCTGTGGGTGGAGCCCCGAGCCCAGTGCCTGCTAGGCAAACACTCTACCACTGGGCTATCTTCCAAGCCCTGCCATTTTTAAAAATAATAATTTTGTTTGTTCTGTGAGATCATCTTATGTATGTCAAGCTGGCCTCAAATTCTCTATGTGCCTATGGAAGACCTTGGCTTTGATACCGGGTCCTTCTGCCTCCACCTCCCACTGGCTGGGACTACAGTTGTATTATATGCCTGTCCAGCTCTTTTTTTTTTTTTTCTTTTTCCTTTTTCCCCCCTCAAACCATAGTCTTACTCTATAGTCCAAATTGGCCTAGAACTCATAGGCAATCCCCCTGCTTCAGTCTCCAAAGTACCCATGGCCGGCTCCTTAGTACTACAAATTATAAAACTATCCCCGGGTGGTAGTGGCACATGCCTTTAGGCCCAGCACTCAGGAGGTCAGCCTGGTCTGCAGACCTAGTTCCAGGACAGCCAGGGCTACACAGAGAAACTTGGTCTCAAAAAACCAAAAATAAACAAACAAATAAATGATAAAACGAATCCGTGGCCCAGCCCCCAAGCTGACTTGTGCAACTTCTCTATGCCCCACTGCAGTGGTTGGTTCGTTGTTTTCGCCTTGTCAGTGAGGGGGAAGCCACTCCCAGTCCGAAGCCCAGTCCCTCTGCTTTGTTCTGGTTGCCCTCTGTCCCCAGTGAAGTCACCCTCTCACAGGAAGGACACGTCACAGTGAGAACAAAGCTCCTAGAGGCTCCCGGACAATGAACAGACCCCCACCTCTTGAGCCTCTTGTAGGAGATCAAAGTTCCAGACTCCTCCCAGTGTGGGCTTGGGGGAGCACACAGCACAGGCTCCGCTTGTCCACTCTGCCCCCTTGGTGACAAGGACCGACAAAACCAACAGCTGGGATGCCACCTCTCTGAATACAGGCTCTGGGTTCCTGGGACAAGCTGCAAATGTGGAGCCTGGTTCCTGAGAGCCTGGGGCCCCGATATTTGACTTATAAAATGGACAGCCAAGCAGTAGGCCAGGGGGCGGGGCAGAGAAGGGAGGTAGTCAGGACCCCAGGGGGAACTTTCAGGTCACCCCAGCAAGAGGCCCCTCCTCCAGGAGTTCAGATTATCAGGGCGAGCCAGAATCCCTTCTCAGAAGTTCTGGACAGGGTCTCATTTCCGTAAGCTTACGTGAAGCACAAGGGATCCTACCCAAAGGCTCCTCCCTTCCAGCACCCTGGAGAAGCTGGAGGTCTCTGCACAGAGGCAGGGACATTTTGGGCTTTGTTTCCTGCTAATCATGAAGTAGCATGAAACGTGTGCTCACACACTGCTGAGTGAGTGGAGGTGGGCCCCCTGGGCCACCTATGAAGAAAGTCCCAGCCCCCAAGAAGGGCTGTACCCTCGGAAATGCTCTCCTCTCCCTCCTCCCCCCCGCAAGCCTGTGACCCCATTCTCCTCTCCATTTTTGACAATCTCCCTCCATTTCTGCTTTCCAAAGAGGGGGAAAAGCATTTTGATTATGAAGCATTTCTAGGGCCGCTTAGGTCTGCCAAGTGCTGAGCTCTTTGTTAGCCCCCTTCTCAGCCTCTGCCTGAGTGGAGACAGCGAGTGGTATTATCTCTTCATTACAGGTGAAGGAGTGCTGACCAAGAAAGGTCATAAGACTGTCCAAGGTCAGACACCCTGCAGCCCGGGGCATGCCAGAGGCCCTGGCTGATTTTCAAGCACAGAGCCTGGGAGTATTTGGCCCACAGGAGTGGGGCCGGGGCTCCAGTCGTCTCTGGAGCCAGTAGCTGCTGGAGGGAGGCCCTGGCACCCACCAGAAACAACCCAAGTGAAGTGATGAGAATGCAGATGTGGTCCACGGGAGGAAACCAGGCAGATAAGAGCTGAGGACCCGGACAGGCAGGCTTCAGCCTTGGTCCTTTAATGAGGCTTTTAACTCACAGTCCTGTGCAAATTTGATTCCTATAGGTAGTCAGAGAAACTTCCAGAAACGGAGGCTTGCAAGTACAGGGACCCATCCACAGGACTCACCAAAAGTGACCTAAGTGAGTTGCGCAGGCATGGACTCTTCTCTCAGTGGTGCTGTCTCTTTGGATACATTCTCCACTTTTTGGGTCCAGAACACTCTGGAGTGGGAGGCCCTATTCTGCCCTCTAGCAGCCTGTGGGCAGGGTCACTGTGACCTGGCCATGGAGTGTTGGAGGAGAGCCAGCCTGGAGGTATCTAAGTCCACTGTGGCCAGCAGGAAGCCCACTCCGCTCCTGCCCCAGCTCCTGCCTCACCACCTGGGTTGTGTTTCCAGCAGCTGGGCTCTGGGGAAACTGGGACCTGGAAAGAATCCATTTGACCAACGAGCTGCACGTGGCAGGGTGCCGGGGCGCCTGGGGAAGTGTGGTGTTCCAGACGTGGTCACCGCCCTGTCTTCTCGCCACTTCCTGCCTGAATGCAGAAGCTGAGTCTGGCTGGGGTAGGCATCTGGTGACTAAGGACAGAGTGGATGCTAGGGACAGCAGAATGGGGAGCTCCAGGTTGTCCAGGTCCCTAGTGCTCCCTCCCACAGCTCCATCCACCTCCTCGGCATCTGGCCTTGATCTGTCAGAAGTGAATCTTCTCTGAGGTTAAATGCCTGCAGCCGGCTGTGGTCAGGAACAGTAGAATGGAAATGGAAGATGCAGGGTGGAGAGTCAGTCCATTAGAAGAAAGCCTCTTGGATATCTTGACTTCTCAGTCTTGGATCTGGCTATCTGGATGTTGGGATTGGCTCTTTATCTGGTACAACCCCACAGTTAGGCTCTGGTGTATACCCCTTGCCCCCCAGATGCCGGGAGCTGTGAGGTACACCCACCCACATCCTGACCTCTCAGCTACAACACAAACCACATCGACCAAACCCTCTTCTGCACAAGCTCAACCGTAGGCCAATGGGAAGACAGCCCAGCAACTTGTTCTGTCTGTTCCATTCTCCCTGGTGAGCAAGCTGGACCCTCTTTGTGGGGTCTGGGGACACCGCTGTTCTCTCGGGGTTCTCTCCAAGTTCTATGTGAAGCAATGACTGGCGACATGACTTGTTGGGGAATATGGGGAGATGGAACTCAAATTGGAGGTACACAGCCCCATTCCCTGGTCCTACCCCACGGCTGACTTGGCTAACGAGAGAAAGCTCCAGGAATCTGCATCCACTACCATATCTCCCAACAGCCAGCTTGGTTCTGGTACACACCAAAGCCCAAGAAATTCTCTCTAGTCAAGTAAATCTCCAACTGTGATGTGTTACAGGCAGTCATCGTGTTATGGAGTGACCTTCAGGTTCTAAATGGGAACCCTGAGTCAAGCCTTCCAGAAAGTTTACTCTATCCTGGGACAGTTGAAAATACTGATGCCTCCTGAACCCCCAACCAGTGAACCCCAGATTTCTGAGAGTAGGACCAAGTCACGCACATTTTAAAATTTTAATTGATACCCCAAAATCTAAAACTTCCATATATTAATGGTGTACCATGTCATGTTTCAATACACGAACAACTTGCTTAGTGTTTAAATCAATTAAACATTTAGCTCCTCAAACATTTAAGCACCAGCACTCTTTCAAGTTCCCTAGGTGACTCCAGGACTGAGAACCACGCACCCGCCCGCACGCTTCTCAAGCCGGCAGGGATTGCATTCCCACAGGAGGGCTGTGCAACACAGACCATCTTCTTGAGGTTTTTGTTTTGCTTTTTTGGGTGAAAGGCTTAGAGAGACCCAAGCATCTGCATTTCGGAGGAACTCCTGGGCCATATTGGTGCTGCTGTCGAAGCAGAGGAAAGAAAAGGTGGAGGAAAAGCCATGAGTAGATCCAGGTAGCCATGGTTAAAGTGGGCCCGCTTTCTGGAACAGGCTCCACCTGGCGTTACGTGCAGCTCCCCAGGGATGGGTTCTCCCACGCACACCAGCTACCCACAGGAACTCTTTCTTTGAGTATAATCGCTGCCATATAGATGGAGAATTGGGACCTGGTGCTCAGGGCCCCAGGGGAAGGCTGGGCAGGCTGCACACTGCACACAATCAGGAGCCACCATCACGTGAGCTTGAACTATGCCCCCTTCCTCCCACCAGGGATTGCCAAGCCTAACAGGCTTCTAGCTGAAAGCTCCGCAGGTCACCATGGAGATTTTCACAGGGTGCCTTTGAAAATCTGCACAGAGTTTGCTTTAAGCCGTTATCTGTGCCCCTCAGTGTTTCTGCAGGAGCTGTCTCTTCCTCGTGGCCCCCCAATGGTGGGATGACTAGGTGGGCCTGATCCAGCTTGTGTGGCACGGGTGGTACCCACCCGAGTTCATCCTCCATCCTGCTCAGCCTGGCTGACCCAGCCGACCCTGGCACAGGGCCCTTGGCTGGGGAAGGGCCCAGGGCCTCCCTCCCTGCCACTGCATGTTTCTGATTCTCCCTCCTCCCCAGGGAGATAAACCTGCTGGAGGAATTTGTTTTCTCGGGCATCCCACAGAACTACAGGCTGAGTCACTGCTGGTTTCCTCCGGAGCCACCTCCCTCCCGGCTTCTCCTTTCCGGAAGGCGCTTCCTGACCTGACTACGTGTCCTGGGTGTTTCTGTCTTGTGATCCAAGCCCAGCTGCCACCACATTCCTTCCATGACACTTGGCTGGTGTGGGTGGGCAGCTGTGAGTGGGCTCTTATAAGTGGGGCCCCACCACCAAGAGAACTAACTCTGCAGCCCAGGAGCCCAGCTGGTGGGGAACCGAGGTCCACACGCAGCCCACAGGAAGAGGGCAGATGGGGGTGGAGGACCATCTGACTTATGAGATGGGTGCTACCTCTACCAGGTGTGAAGTTGAGGGTGAAGAATGCACAAGTCAGCCTGTGCCTCCAGCCCACCACAGCCGAAATCAGGGTTCCTGAAGCCAAACAACTGTTCCCCTCACCAGCACTCCTGACTGCCCCCCAAGCTGCTCCTCCCAACGCCTCATCGGCTCCACCCTTTCCTCGCTCTAGAGATCCATCATAACCATGTCCTTTCCTTGATGAGGAGGCTTCTCTCACTTCCCACATCCAAAACTCCAGTGCCTCCAACTTGCTGCATCGTTTGTTTTGGCACACCTGAGTTTGACTGGGTGACTAGGCACCATCACCAGGAACTCTAGCCAGAGCCAGATGGGCATGTGATAAACTGACAAGCCCTGTCTCTCCCCGCCCCCCCCCCCCAAGCTGGCAGAGGAACCAGCAGTGAGCAGGGCTTCTCCCCTGGGAAGACAGCATCATTCTCTGACCCCTCCTCCAGGGTGGAGGCTCCCGCAGGGGCCACTGATAGACCTGAGTAGGATACAGGCCTGGCAACATCTTTCTCCAAACGCTGCATTGGGGAAGACCTAGAGAAGCCTGATAACTGGGCTAGGCCCAGAAGTTTCCCGAAGATGTCAGGGAGCTGTGCTCTAACTGGGTGGACCCACTTTCTTGCAGATCAAGCCTTACAAGTTCCATCCTGAACAGAGGCGGAAGAGATGAAGAAGAAAGGCATACGGACTAGGTCCCTTGGTGGCAGATGGGCCTTGGGACCTGCCACCAGCTGCAATTACTTGCGTCTGCCTATAATTTTATGTGGAGAGGCCACAGGTGATGGAAAAGGAAATTGGTCCCCACGGGCAGAACATTGTTCTGATATGCATTTATTATCAAAGCAAAGGGGTCGCCAAGCTGAACGTGCAGTAGCTGCCTCTGGAAGTGAGATGCGCATGCTGAGTGGGAGATAAGAAGTGTTGCCTCGGGGCGGGGCAGTGTGCTAGCCGAGAACCTTTACTGTAGACTTCAGAACATTTTTGCTATCTCCTGACTGGTTCTTCCTCTTAAATCCATGTTGCTCTCTCAAAGGGCCCATCCGAACAGAACTGAATCCTCTTTGCTTCACATAGTTGATGTATGTCTAAAGACTCGTGGGTTATGTTAAGTAGCTTTATTGTAAATTAAATATGGTTTTAATTGCAGAGTTTGAAGCTTAAGATAATTTGATGGCGAAGGCTTTGTTTTCAAAAGCACTCAATGCTCATTATGCTTGAGTTCATGGCCCCTACCCTAACCACCTCGAAAACATGGCTGGGACAGTTTCTGATTAATGTCATCACGGAAATTCACAGATGGAAGGAAACTCAGGTGTGTTCACTGTGGTTTCCAAAGGCTTTCTGTTCCCTTTTTAGCCAGAGAACTATTTTGTCAAATAGAATCCTGCCAGCTATGGATGAATTAGACAGGGGAGCGAGTCCAGCTGACTTGGGGTTGAGAACCCCAAACTACACCTGCTTTGGGTACCCATGCATCTCACTGTATTTCCTCTTGAGGCCCCTCAGCACTCCATGGGACCCCCAGTTTGGATGGCATTGCCTTCAGAGTGTTGCAAACATTCTCTATAAAAAGATAATCTGACTGTCGTGTAAGTACAGATGTCTGTGAACAGATAGGGGAATAAGATGCCAACCTAAGCAAGTATGTAAATAGAAGCCATAAGTCTGAGGGAGAAGAGACTGTCTATAACCCTGCTCTCTAGCTGATAAGTTGATTTCCATGGGGTGGTGGCCTAACAATTCAGAAATGAGTGTATGTATACTAGAATCAAACAATCATGGTCATGAATGTCAGGGTCATTGTTGAAACAGACAAGCAAAGGAATGAGCCACTGGGGATGGATTAGGGCTGGAGACCGCAGTGTGGATTCATGCTTAACCCATAGACATATTCATAGACGTGTGAGGACATGCAGGTTAGTATGCCCACACAGATTTCCTTACTCTTTTGTGTGTGAGGCTCAGAAGCAACGACACCCCAGGATCCCACTCAGTGTCTGGATGTTGATCTCCAATGCTACTTTCTAGCAAAAGTAACCAGGTTCCCTGGTGGAAACAGCACATTCTACACCTGGAGAGGGGAATGTGAGATGATCCTGGGTCATGCTAATGCCCAGAAGTAAGAAAGTACTCAAAATCAAGCCCAAACCAACCCTGATGATAAGAAGGTGACAAAGGAATGTGGTAGCCACAGGAAGAGTTTCTAAGCTAGAGGAAGAAAGCGGTCTACTGATCCACAAGTGATTGATTGACAGGAAGGTGGAGAACATGGATAAATCCCACATGTGGGAAAAAACCAAGTAGATACTCTTTCCTCTAGGAGAGGGACTGTAACTCCTCACCCTGTAAATGTGGGCTGTGTCTCCTTATTACCTTTCCAAAGACTCCAGTGTGGAAGCAAGAGGGGGTTAAGGAGGAGGGTGGGATGGGACATGGTGTAGAGAAGAACTACCACAGAAAGTCTGGCTGGCACTGTGTCAGCCAGGGGATGGACATTAATACCAACTGTGTGTGTGAGTGAGGAAAATGGTGCTCAACAAGATGGGGTCTTTTTCTCTAAAGCCTGTAATCTCAGTCTAATAATGAGAAAAAACACCAGACAAGCTTCAGCTGTGACATATCCTGCCACAGAAGGGTGTGAGGAAGTATCACATCTATGATTTCCCTAAGGAGATGTGGCGACCTAATTTAATAGAGTAACCTGAAAGAGTGGTGGTGGACAGAAGAAGGTCAGTAGTGGGGCTGGAAGTGTGGCATGCGTGACATTTGTGAGGAGGCCATTGGTTCTTCCCCAGGACCAAAATAAGACGGAAAGAAAAAAAAAGCACACAAGGCTAGGACTGAGGAAATCAGAATTAAATATGGACTTTCATTAATAATAAGGTATCAGTACTGGCGGACATGCATTACAAATGCACCGTGTTGATGTAAGACGTAAATAATCAAGAAAACTGCATGTGAGGTATATGGGGAAACCTCTTCACGACTTTTTCATAGTTCCAAGTCTGCCCTAAAATTAAAAGGTTATTTTTGAAAGGAAAGCAAGAGGGCTCAGTGGGTAGGTAGGAGTGTGTGCTGCTGAGAGTGACAACCTGAAGAACCTGTTCCTGTGTCAGGACATGCAAAATCACCAAAGGCAGAATCATTTCAAAACAAGAGGCTCAACCCACCAAGTTGTAACATTCAAATGCATATGCTCCAGAGAACAGTACTACAAAAATTAAAAAGAGAGAAAAAAATAAAAAGGACAGGAAGAATGGAAGAATAAATAGGTCTAGATGGGAATGAGTTCAGCAACAGATACACCAGCTAGACAGAAATGCAACAACATGAATAAACCCAACAATACTGTCACAATCTCATTGACATTTATGAAACATTTTATTCTACAGAAACTGGGTATACATACCTTACTAGAGCCCACAAAATGGGAAACATGGGTCAAGACAGACTACACCTCAGATACAAAACAAACTTAACATTCTTAACCCTTGACAAACCTAACAACCTCTTCATGCCTAAGCAACTCAACTGATTAGAAATAGGAAGGAAATTGCTCATCTTGACAGAGAGAGCTCAGTGCAGACTTCGAGTTTAATCATGAAGGCAGAATGTTTTCTGTCTAAGATTAGGAACAGAGTCCCCTGTGGTCATTGAGTAGAGTCCTGAGTGTTCTGACCCCTGCAATAAGATAATGATGTACTTTTATATGCAGAAAAATCCCAAGACATTTACCAAATCATAGCAAAGCCAAGACCCTTCTAGAATAGTAAGTTCAGGAAGGTTGCAGGATCCAGGATAATTGTACAAAAGTCAGCCGCTCCTTATACTAATAGTGATCACTACTAAGTAAGCATGGACTGCACTTTACAAATATTGAAAAGAGGAATTTATGCCCATTTCATGAGACATGTGAGAACTGTGGGCTGAGAATTACAAAGCTCTGATGAAGGAAAACCAAAGATCAAAACACAGAAGAAACAAAGCATGATTGATTATAGTATTTCACTTTTCCCTATCTGATAGACAACCATAGCATAGTTCCTATAAAGATGTTGCCAGTGGCTTTTTATAGAGATCAATACATTCATTCTAAATTTATATGGAAAAGCAAATTAATTCAAATACCTAAACTTCTTTTTAATATATAGAAAGGATAGCTTGCCCAGTTTTAAGCCTTATTATCTAGTTACACAGCCATACAGAGTGGCATTGGCAAAGGGTTACAGACATAGATCAATAGAATAGAACAGAGAACCCAGAAATAGACCCACACAAAAATGCCCGACTGATAGCTGGGAAAGGCGTAAGGCAATTCAGTGGGGAGATGAGCCTTTGCACCAGATGGTGCTAGAGCAATTGGACGCCTGTGGGCAGAAGAGTAACCTTTGACCTAATTCCTCATCTAATTCACACAGGATCCAAAATGGACTGTGAACTTCAATGTAAAACTGTAAAACTTTTAGGAAAAAAAATAGGAGAACTTTTTGGAATTTAGGATTGAACCAAGAGTTCCCAGACAAGATACCAACAGCATACCCCATCAAAGGGAAAACCTGATAAATGTGACTTCATTAAAGTTTAAAACTTTCCACAAGATTTTGCTAAGTGTGAAAAGACATGCAAGGCTAGGAGAGAATCCTTGTGAAACACTTATCTCATGGTCAACTTGTATATAGAATATGTAACAGCATCTCAAAATGTAGGGGCAGAGGAACTAAAAGCAAAAAAAAAAAAAAAAAAAAAAAAGCCAATTAGAAAATAGCATGAAGAGATGGGCTCCAACACTGGGTGTTAGGGACATGAAAAGTGAAATCACAATGAAATTCCAGTACATTATCTATCAGGATGGTTCAAATTAAAGGTGGGGACCTACACTCAGTTCTCTGCATAGGGATAAGGATGGTGCTAAATGCCAGCAGAGGAACCGGATTGCTGGTGTGTGCTGTAGTAGAGGTGTAAAGGGCTTAGCATACAGTATACAAGTAGGCATGCTTCATTTGCAAAAAGAAATATGGATGGAACAGGAGGTATTGTTAAGTGAAACCACCAGGTTCAGAAAGACACCTGCATGGTTTCATTCATATGTGGAATATAAAATGTTGAACTCATAGAAATCAAGAGAACAATGGGGTTACCAGAAGTTGTGGAGAGAGGAAGACAAAAAGGGGGATCAGTGGGCACTAAGTTACTCTTGCATAGCATCAGGGAGTTCTAATGTGCTAATGTTCTACCACACAGTAGGTGCCCACACATGTTGATAGTATGCTGTATGTTTCAGAAGAGAGTATTTGGGGTGTTTTTATACCTGAAAATGATATTTGATTAAATAGATATATTTGACCTGGTTTGACCATTGTACAATTTAAATAGGTATTGAGATCATATATGGTATCCACTAATAAGTATGTTTTTTTGTTTTGTTTTTTGTATCTGTTTAAAAATAAACATAATAAAAAATTTTAATATATAGAAAGTAAACTAACATAACATGCAACTGTCTCATGACCCAACATTGCACCCTGGGTTTTTATTTTAGAGAAAGAAAATGTATAGTCTCATAAAATCAGCACACAAATATTTACAGCAGTTTTATAAACCAGATATTCTCCAATGGTGAATGGTTAAACAGACTATGGTACATCCATTTCAAGGACTATTAGCCAGCAATGAAAAGGAACCAACTGTTGTACATACCACCTGGGTAAATCTGCAGGTAACCATGCTGAGATAAAAGACAGTCCCCAAATGTTACATGCTACGCTGTGTGGCTCCATTTGCATGATATTCATAAAGCAACAAAACTATAGAAATAGCAGTCATCTTCCTTATTTCTTGGGGGCAAGGAATGGAGTGTAGGGAGTCAGGGTTGAGATTGGTAGGGAGCTAGTTATACCTTAAAAACAGCCAATGGGATATTGTGGGTATCTCTTGACTGTTTCCATACTAATCTCCTTGTGAAACTGTGTATAGTTTTGGAGGATTTTACCAGTGAGAAAAACTAGAGAAGGGGTATATGGTATTTCTCTGCTTTTTTCTTACAGCTGTTGGCAGATCTACAATGATCACAAAGCAAAAACTTTCATCAAATTGGCTTTTCATTTATTTAGTTAGTTAGTTGACTAAGTGCATGTGTGTGTGTGTGTGCTCACACACATAGGCACACGGTGGCATGTGTGTGGAGGTCAGAAGACAACTTTCAGGGAGCTGGATCTCTCCTATTTTGTTTTGAGACAGGGTCTATCTTGTTTCCATGCATGCACTGTGTACTCCAGGTACTCCAGGTTAGGTGGCCTTGGAGCTTCTGGCCAGTGCTCCTGTCTCTGCCTCCCACCCAACCACAGGGTCACTGGAATTACAAACGTATCCTACTGCACTAGGATTTTTACATGGGTTCCGAGAATCAAACTCCAGTCATCAGACTTACATGGTAAGTACTTTTACTCACTAAGGCATCTCTTTGGCCCAGCATGTTTTCTATTACACTTAATATATGCGTGTGTTTGTGTGTGTGTAGGCACATGCTTGCCACTGCATTCATGTCAAGGTTAAAAGATAACTTAAAGGAGTCATTTCTTACCTTCCACCATGAGAACTCTGAGGCTGGAATTCAGGTCATCAGGGTTGATGCAAAATCTTTACCCAGTGAGCCATCCATCTCCTTGGACAATTGAAATGACTGTTGTTAGAGATCAGCTAACTGACCTGCACGTCCTCTGTACCCCTGCAAGTCAAGCAATGGCTGGGAGCACCCCACGAGACGAAGCAAAGGAGCCCTTGAGGAATCCTTGAGGCACAGGAGAGCACTCATGTGGGGTTCTTGCTACAGCATGTCAACCTTAAATGTGTTTGCAAATTCAGACAGGACCAGCACTGGCCAAGCCAGGTCCACTGGAAAGAGTTAACAGAGACTCTTCAGGGGAAGGGGAGGGGTTGGAAGGAACACTTTTAATTTTAACAAAACACCCAAGCAACAGCAACAAAACCAGTTCGTTTCGGAGGCCAAGCAAAGGCTGGGCAGCAATGAAAACAATGGCCACATTCACAGAGCTGGGAAGAAGTTCAGAGCCTGGTTTCAAACACCGGCCCTCTGACTCAGATCCAGAGTGGCTGAGGCAGGAAATGGGCCGGCAGAGGCCTCTTCCAGCTTGCACTGGGGTGGGTGGGGGCTGCAGATAAGGAACTCTCTGGAGAGGAAGAAGCCAGGGCAAAGAAGACCTGTTCGGATGTGGAGAGCCGGAAACAGGCCTGGCTGGGGTTTTCCCTGGCTCCTGGTGATGTCTACAGCGGGGCTGGGAGACCTAGACTGGAAGGGACATCTAGCTATTATCTGAGGCTGTGCACACTGCACCTGCCTCCCAGGGTCTGGACCATCCAGGCAGGAGGCCCACCGTCATCGAATTACCAGGATGTGGTGTGGTCCTGAAATCACAGCCCAGAGAACCCTTGACTGCTGGGAATCTGGGGAAGCCATGGCAAAGAGGCCATGTGTGACTTGGAAAAGGATAAATAGGAGTGCAAGGTAACACAGAGGTGGCTTCCTAAGAGATGGGACAATGGCCTAGATGCAAAGGGTCTCCTACAACCAGCTTGCCTGGCCCACATGACTCAGGAAGCCGAGCCATAGCCTTGGGTCCCTTGGATGCTCCACGGAGAGTCATTGAGAACTGTGGAGGAGTCTTGCATGAGAGTCAGAAAAAATTGCGTGCTTCTGGATGAGAAAGGGGAAGAGGTGGAGTGGGCTGCAGGGCTGGCTGTTCCTGCAGCAGCCCAGGGAATGGCAAGAAAGTATGGACTGGAGAAATATTTTGCAAAGTATATTTGAAGTACATCTGAGAAACATTTTTGGCCAGAGCAAGGACTAGGTATGGGAACCTGTTGATTTGTGGTCACTCAGCAACCTCGTTCTCCTCTCTGATTCTAGGGACCGACTTCCTTGGGTGTCTTAGTTACAGTTACTATGACTGCAATGAACATCATGACCAAAAACAACTTGGCGAGGAAAGGGTTTATTCCGCATTACTGTTCATCATCGAAGGAAGTCAGGACAGGAACTCAAACAGGGCAGGAACTTGGAGGAAGGAGCTGATGCAGAGGCCATGGAGGAGGTGATGCTTGTTACCTGTGACTTGCTCAGCCTGCTTTCTTATAGAACCCAGGACCATCAGCCCAGGGGTGGGACCACCCACAATGGGCTGGTCCTTCCCCCATCAATCACGAATTATGAAAATGCCCTGCAGACTTGCCTACAGCCAGATCTCATGGAGGCATTTCTCAGTTGAGGCTCCTCCTCTCAGACGACTCCAGCTTGTGTCAAGTTGACATAAAACTAAACAGCACAGCCGACTCCTTATCAACTTGACACACAAACACATCACTGTTAATTCACAACCTTTCCTTTCTTGTTCATCCCCAAGATCACAAATTAATAAAGACACCACATTATAAAACATTTTATAAACTTAAAAAGTCTCACAGCCTTACAATTCAAACACTTTAAAAGTCATCTCTTTAAAAACATCCAGTCTTTTAACATCCAAAGTCTCTATAAAACTCCAAAATCTCCTTTTCTTTCTTTTTTTTTTTTTTAAGTTTAAAATCTGTCAACTCTGGGCTCCTATAAAATCAAAAACACTTCCTTACTTCAAGAGGGAAGAACCGGGGCAAAGTCACCATCTGAACAAAGAAAGCAAAAATCAAACTCCAGCAATGTAAAACACTCACTGTCCAAATCTGGGATTCACTCACAATCTTCCAGGCTTGGGTTACTTCTCTGGCTCCACCCACTGCAACCCACACAGCTTGTCTTCCATGCTCTGACTGGCTCCCCTCCATCCCTGCTGCTGTTCTTGGTGGTCATCCCATGGTACTGGCATTTCCAAAATGCTGGGGTCTTTTGATGCAACTGGACTGCACTTGCACCAATAGCCTCTCCTGGACTCTCTTCAGAGATTCCTGCCCTGCCACACAGTGCCAAGCTTCAGCTGCTCTCCATGACCCCTTCCTGTCTTCAAAACAAGTACCATCTGGGTGACTCTGACACTACCAGGTTCAGCTGCCGCACAAGGTATGGCCTTGCTAGCCTCTGGAACACAGCTTGCATTTGCTAACTCTGAGGAAACACCTCCAGAAGACTTCTCTTCTGGAGAAGATTCTTCAGCCCTAGCTGATGAGCATCCATTATCCCAGGAAATAAAGGTTTTACTTTAACAGTTCTGGTCTCTTGCTAGTCATGGTTGATTCTTCAGCTTCAGTTGGCCAGACACCACAGATTCTTCACACAGTGGCCTGGTAGAAACTTTGCTTCCCTCTGAAACTTCATAAGCCAGGCCACCATATACACTGTTCTCAGCATCCTTATCCTCCAAGCTCCTCCAGAATGGCCCACTGAGCTCTCATCACTCAATGACTTTTCTCTCCCGAAGTTCCAAAGTCCTTCCACAATCATCCTAAAAACATGGTCAAGTCTGCCACAATACCCCACTCCCGGTACCAAGTTCTGTCCTAGTTAGTAAAGGTTACTATTGCTGTGATGAACATCATGATCAAAAGCAAGTGGGGAGGAAAGGGTTTATTTGGCTTATGCTTCTACATCATGGTCCATCCTTGAAGGGGATCAGGGTAGGAACTCAAGGCAGGAACTGGGAGGCAGGAACTGAGGCAGAGGCCACAGAGGAGGGCTGCTCACCAGCTTGCTCCTCATGGCTCACACAGCCTGCTTCTTTATAGCATCCTGGTCCACCAGCCTAGGGGTGGCACTGCCCAAGCAAACTGGACCCTCCAGTATCACTAAAGAAGATGCAACACAGGCTTGCCCACATGCCAGTCTGATGGGAGCTTTTTTTTCAGTTGAGGTTCCTCTTCCAAAATAACTCCAATTGTGTCAGATTGACATAAAATAAGTCAGCACATAAAATATATTTGTATTTGTGTTGTGATGAAAAAACAGAAGGCAAGAATGTAAGTTGGGGTTGGGGATCTAGCATAATCAGTTAAATGCTTATCATGCAAACACGAGGACCTGAGTTCTGTCCCCAGTGCCCATGTAAAAAGAGGGGCATGCCGGTATGTGCTTTTTCTCCCAATAATGGAGAGGTAGAGTCAGGTGGATCCCTGGAGCCCACTGCCAACAAGTCTAGCCTACTTGGTGAGTACCAGGCCAATAAGAAGCCTCACCTCACAAAATAAGGTGGACAACACTTGAAAGATGACACCTAAGGTTTCCCTATGGCCTCCAAACATACACACACACACACACACACACACACACACACACACACACACACACACACATCAAACACACATTTGCACATACATATGCATTTATACACATGAAAAAGCACATATGTGAACAAACACACCCAAACATCAGTGGCTTTTTCAAACGATGGAATAGTTTTCTGCATTTTCTGGCACTTTATATGTCTGACTCCCACCTCTCTTGAGGTGCCATTGTTCAACTATATGTTTGTTCCAAAACAACACCCAGTTTCTTCCAATCAATTTCAGAGTCTTATTTGAAGTGGGCTTCTAGACAAGTATGGATGATGAAGATGTGTCCTTTTGAGACACACAGAGATAGCTTTATACTCTGTGAACCATCTCCCAGCATCCCAGGGTAGGATCTCCAGGGGAAGAAAGGGATCAGCCCTCTCATATCCAGGTCAGGTAGTAAACCTCATTCTAACACACTGTCTCTGCAATATTAATTTTGTCTGTCAACGTGTCTGGGCTAAGGAATGCCCACAAAATTGGCAAAACCTTCTAGATGTGACTGTGAGGATGCTTCGGGAGCTTAGCATCTGCGTCAGTAGATAGAGTGAAGACTCTCTATCCTCACCAACATGGCAGCAGCAGCTACTGGTAACAGCCTCTGAACAAAAGGCAAGGCACGGTGAATTCGAGTTTCCTTTCATCCTTGACCTGTAGTCCTTCAGAATAAGGCCTCCCCCTGTCTCATTCTGCCTACTCCCACCTCCAGTGCTCAGTCTTGGCCTCTGAGGGAGACTTACTCTATCAGCTGCCCTGGTTCTCAGGCCTTCAGACTCAAAGTAAAACTATCCCAGTATTCCTGTTTCCACCTGGCAGAAGGCAGACTGTGGTACATTTTAACCTGCCGAGTCACACGAGCCAGGTCTCATATTATGACTTCTTTTAAAAATATTTTAAAATCATATATATTTATTTGCTTATTGTGTGTATGTACTCGAATACACACATGCATGCACATGTCTTGGTGCATGTGTGGACAACTTGTGAGAGTCAGTTCTCTCCTTGTACCGTGTGGGTCTGGGGATTGAATTCAGGCCATCGGGATTGGCAGCAGGTGCCCATATCTGCTGAGCCATCCCACTGATCCCTTGATTCTCATACATTTCCTGTTGGGTCTGCCCCTCTGGAGAACTTTAACTATGTCTCTGTCAGTGCAGGGTGCTGTAACAAGACCCTACAGCCTTGGGCGAATTAAAGAGCAGACATTTCTTCCTCATAGTGCTGGAAAACCCCAAGATCAAGACAACAGCAGATTCTGTGTCTGGTAGGGACCAGATTTCTGGTTTGAGGACAGCTACCTTCTCTTACATCTTCACATGGGGAAGAGAGAAAATTCTAAACGTTCTCCTACAAGTCCATCATGGACTCCACCCTCGCCTCCTCATTTGACCTAAACACCTCCCAAAGGTACCCTCCCATACCATCCATTTGGGTTAGTTACCACATGTGATTCTTTGGGAGGCACAAGTGTAAATTCCATACTCCTGGGCAGTGAAAGAGTTAAACTCTAAGGACATTGATCACAATAATTAAGCCCTATCAAAATTAAGCAGGCATCACTCTCCCTATGATAACTGGACCTTTCAATGTCAGGCCCAAGGACTCCTACTCAGCTTCTGGGTGTAATTCATCTGTCGAGACAGTTCTGTATTAACCCACTAATCTATGTATGGCTAATGACTCAGGACGGCCCATTGACCTTGACTTCACTTGAAGGTTTTCATTGCGGCTGCCCTCCCAAATAAGTGCAGGGGTTGGAGGTGGGTGGCTTGGCACGGCGCTCTTCTCCCCTCCCCAACTTGACTCAAGTATAGAAAGCATTCCTCTTCTATCTTTTGGCCAGGATTTTACAATCTTGCCTTGGAGCCTCTCCATAAAGTCCCGTGAGCCTTCACCAGCAACCTCTCGGCTCAGCTTCCTCTACAGCCACCTCCCACCCGTGGATCAACCACTTCTGACACCAGGTGCCCAGACGTGGAGGTTGAACACTGCTTCACAGAGGAGACCCCAAGAGACTGCACCGCATGTTGTTAGACCCACACACAGCACCCCAGGAAGACCCTGGGGCGGCAGAAGGGGCAGCTAGAGGGGCTGTTTGAAGTCACCTTCCTCTTTTCTGGAGGAGAGACATGGACATTACCAGCTGCTAACCATGGCTTTTGCCCCTTTCTGCCAAGGCCCATAAATGGCCACCGGGAGCAGATGATCCCTGGTGGGCTGTAGGCACCCAGGTCACAAGTCACTGTGACCAGAGCCCAGAGGACCACCCTGGGGTTGGTGTGAGTGGCCTCACAGTAGGCTTTTCCTTTTATTGGAAGCCCCCACACAAACCCCAAGCTTCCAGAGGCATTCATTAAGCTTCCCCTTTCTTCTTTGTCTCCTTAGACACTGGACCAAAGAGCTACATTTAAAATTTTCACTGACTGATTTATACCCTGCCTGCTTCCAGAAGGGATGACAATAAACCGCAGGTACAGCGCGGCCAGGCATATGCAACCAAGACAAAGGATGGGGAACAAAGGCAGAGAGGATCATGGCCAGCCTCAGGCTTTCAGGACAGCGGAGTCTGAGATTTCATTCTCCAGGTATCTTTAAACTTCCCCAAGATGTAAAAGGTTACTTCCTTTATTTCTGAAACACTCTCCTCCGGCCCCATCTGAAAGGCAGCCCCGCTTTTGTGACTGAGCAGGGAGGGCTGATTTCTGCTTACAGGAATTGTTCAGGGCTGGGTTGGCTGGCACAGCAGCTGAGGCCGAGGCTGGCTTCCTTGCTGTCACTTGACAGCTTTCAGCGCGCCGCCTGTGCCCACAGAAAGCCTGGGCAGGATTGTATTTCTCAGCTGAGTCTGCACACTGGTGACATGCTGTCCAAGCCGGGCCTAGCCTAGCTTACAGTGTTCTCTCGTGTTCCTTACAGGAACAAAGGAACAAACCTGGAGCGAGTCCCTGTTTGAGACCACTGCACCTGGCCCTGTGGGCCATCCATCCAGCAGAGGAATGCATATGGTGCCCCCTGGAAGAGGCAGGCAGGATCCCAAATCATGTCCGGAAGTGAAAGGGGAAGGGAAGAGGTGAAAAGTGCTGAGTGTGGGCTTTGTAGCCTTGTCTGCCTGCGAGGTTCCCTCTTTGGGGAGGGCCAGAGGAGGCTTTGGCTAAACTCCACCCACTTCTAATCACTCTCTGAGCCTTAAGAACAAGCCCAGCAACTTGGGAGGTTGAGGCTGGGGGATAGCAAATTCAAGACCAGCTTGGGCAACTGAGTGAAACCCGGTCTCAAAAAGTGGAAGAGTCAGGCAGTGGTGGTGCACACCTTTAATCCCAGCACTTGGGAGGCAGAGGCAGGTGGATCTCTGTGAGTTCGAGGCCAGCCTGGGCTACCAAGTGAGATCCAGGAAAAAGGCACAAAGCTACACAGAGAAACCTTGTCTCAAAAATCCAAAAAAAAAGAAAAAAAAAAAAAAAAAAGTGTATGGGGCAGGTGAGGTGGGGGTGGGGGCTCAGTAATATAAAATAGGTAAGTAAAATGAAAGAGAACACAAAAACTTCCATTGGTTCCTGTCAATAAATCATAAAGAAATTTGTCCTCAAAAGCTTGCATGGATGGGCTGTGTGGATCCCTGGGGTAGAGCACAAGTCCAGTGTGTGCAAGGCCTGGAGATCCATCCCCAGCACCCTGACCAAGCAGATCCCTCACTGGTGTCCTCTTGTGCCTTGGTCAGGGTCTAAAGACAGAGCACAGAGTTGGAAAACATGGGACTGCCCTTTGTATCTCTGCATCGTATCCGAGGACATCTTCCAGTACACGCTTTCTTACTTACAATATGGGGAATTAAATTAAACTACAGAAATAAAAAGTCACACATGCAGATGATTACAAAAACATTTACATGTGTGAGGGGTGTGTGTGTGTGTGTGTGTGTGTGTGTGTGTGTGTGTGTGTGTGTTCTCCTCCCTGAAGGCCTCCATCCCTCACCATGCATGGCTCGGGTCCTTTGGGCAGGGACAGCTGCCAGAGGCAGGCTTGCCTCGCCCTCTCTCCCCAGCTCCACTCTTCCCTGGCAGCAGCTGATGCTCTGATAGGTCGGAGTTCCCCCAGGCAGCTGGTCCTGGTTGAGACCTGGGAGGCTTGACCGCTCCCTGTGTGTGCAGGGGTGGGGTGAGGGGGCAGGACAGGAATGCTAGCTTGTGAAACCCCAGCCTGCTGACCTTTTGGGCTGGTGAAGCCACCTGTGCCTTAGAGGCGGGGGAGGCACGGAGGCGGGGTGTGCATGGAGAGCCAGGAAGATGACAGCTGAATATGGCTCTGTCGTTCACCCTGGCTTCCAAGCCACCTTCCCCAGTCGTGTCCTTCTTCCCATTAGCATGCTCATCCCACGCCCCACGGCCAGCGGTCAGAGGATGCCAGCAGCAGCTCGCCCTGAGTGCTACACACGGGTTTTGGGGTTTTCCTGTGTCTCGGCAGATCCCGCTTGCCCGCCTGGCCCGCCTTGCTGGCTGCTCCTCGACCTTTTACTCTGTAGCCCTCCTCTTCCCAGCCTCTGCCTAGCTTTCCATTGGCCTTAGGGCTCTCTGGCCTGCACGACACCGTCACCTTAGGAGTTACCACCACCTGGCACCCTGTGAATACGTGCAGTTATGTACGCCGTGTACTATCTAGAATTCAAAGATGGGGGGGGGGGTGGGGGTGGGGTCGAGGCCCGACACAGGGAATGCTCAGGAAACGCATGTTGAAGGAACACAGGGACGAGAAAACAACTTCAGATAGATGGAGTCACTTTGCCCGGTGCCGCTGCCACGCAGCCGGGTAGGAAGGTTGAGAAGCTACTCTGAATATGGTCTGGTTCCCGGACACCCTGGAAACACCACCTCCACGCCGCATCCCCTGGACAGACATCCCTCCCTGCCCTTATCCCCACAAGAAATGATTCACCTCTGCTGTCAATCACCCCCCTACCTCCCACCCGGATAATATCACCCAGAGGCCTCAGGAGGATCAAGGGACCCCATTAACCCAATGTGTGTTCTTAACTTGCGGAGGAAGAAGATGGCCATGTCCCCCATGGGCCACGAGGGAGCCTCCTTTTTGCGGGATGCTTCCGAAATGGTGTCTGGCAGCCCATGGAAGATGGGCGGGTGAGCAGGCTCTACCTGTCTTTAGATTTGGAATCTAGGTCACTCTCTCTGCTGCTCCTCCCTCCTCCCTTAGAAGATAAGCAGGATCTTTCCTAGGGTCTCCTAGTGAGGAGACAAGGGCAGTGCTTCCCTGGAACCCACACCCTGCCCGGGGCTGTCAGGAGTATTTAATTTTGGAGCCAATATAATTTATGAGATGTAAATGGATTTAGCATTTAAAAGAGGTGGAGAGGGAGTGGGGGGGGGGGGCGACTTGGAAAAGGAACAAAGTGCATTTTACACCCTCTGCCGAGGCGTGTTTGGGGCTCCATTAATCATCTCAGACTAAAGAGATTTAATCTCCGGCCATCCAGGCTGAAGAGCCCCTGCACCTCTCACCCAGCCCAGGAGGCCAGGCTGGGCACAGTGGGCGCTGGATGCAGGCCTGGCCTCCTTGCAGGCTTCGGCCTCTGGTGCACAGCACTTGTGCTCAGCTCTGTTCTGAGTCACACAGTAGATGAAATTACAGAGGTTTCTGCACACGGTGAATCAGAAAGCAGGATCAAGCTAAATATTTGGACAAGCCTTGCCCTGCAGGGCTAGGGAGCGGGCTGAAGACCCTGAAGCCAGCATGCAGCCTGCCAGCCAGCCAGCCGCAAGCCTGGAGATTGCTTCTGACAAAGTGCTGCTGCAGGGCTGGCTGTGGCTTGGGAGGGAATTAGCTCAGATCCAGAAAAGCAGGTTGCAGTCAGCTCTCCCGGCCAGTGCTGAGGAAAGAGGCTGTGAGCATCTCAGGGCTCTGAAGCTAGGCTTCAGTGTTCTATCAGGTGGAAGAGGCTTGCCTGGGTGCAGCCTTCATGAAGAGCGTGGGTCGGGAGGTGATGGCTCCCTTTGAGTCATCCTATCTCTTCTCTTTCTGGAAGACCTCAGGGCAGCAGGTATGGTAATCTCTTACCACACCTACCTAGGCCTGGTAGGAGACACTTGGAGACGGTGGCCACAAAATCTGAAGTGGGGCAGCTCAGTCCATTCCTAAGACTCCCCTGCCGTGACAGCTTCCCTAATTGCTACCCTTTGGAGCCTTGGAGATACTTTTTTTGAGCATGTTTGGAATAATACAACCAGTAATAAAAATGCTACTGAAATCTATCTTGAGTCCTTAAAATAAAACAAAACTCACCTTTAAAACAGCCCAATACCCTCAGGTTTATTTTAAATGATCCCCCCCCCCCCCCCCCCCACCCCCACCCCCACCCCGGCGCCGCTGCCGCCACCCCTTGCAAGGAAGCTTCCGAGTAGACAAGTTATCTGCAATGAAGAAAATGAAATGTCTCTTGATGTAGATGGAACCTACTTGTGGACTGACTATGTGCTAGGTTGTCTCCTACTTGATATTTCACCTGATAATGTCTTGAGTGGGCTCCTGAGGTCCTCTGGGTTTTCCTATTTTCTCATTTTTGCAGATGAATAAACAGTCTTGGGAGGTTATGCAACTCTCTAGGGTCACATGGCTAGCAAGTATACAGCTAGAATTTAAACTTAGGCAACCAGACACCAGCTTATATTCTGCCTCCCAGCAGCGCTAATGATATTTGAACCTAATAGCAAAATAACCATGGGAACTAATTCAAGCAAAGCCTACAGTTTCTAGCCCTCTCTAAGTGTCCAGACCTAGAAGGAAATTAGCTCAGATCCAGAAAAGGGGGCTGCAGTCAGCATTCCTGGCCAGTGCCAGACTCTATGGCTGCCTTCAGGCTCCTGGCCCATACTCCAGCTCAAAGAAGGTCTACAGGGGAGATAGTTTCCCCAGACACAAAGTGGTCCTTAACTAGAATCTAACATGTCTGTGCTTGCCCTGCTTCCCCAATGATGAGACTCTGTCAAGGTCTTGCCTGGCACCCTCTGAGACAGAAAGATTGTGGAGCCTGCGCTAGGTAGTGGAGAGGAGGCTGTTCTGGAGATGGAGAAACTGGGCTCGGAACTTGGCTTTGGACATCATCATCTGTGAGCACATCCTTCTTGCTTCAGAGAGCCTCAACTTGGTGGGGTGAGACACCTGTTTATCATGGTTGCAGATTGTGTAGGATGCTGCTTGCATCATGGTACTTGGGTCTCCTTTGTGAGCATTTGCGATGGGATGGATAATGACTTGACAGCTGGGGTTGGAATTATTTGCAGACAGCTTTGCTCAGATGTCTAGTATGTGGTCCTGGGTATTCAGCTGGATCAGCTACAAATGATGGATCTATATGTGGCCTGGGCTTCCTCACAGCATGGAGACCTCTGGGTAGTTAAATTTGTTACAAACGAATTCTATTTGTTTTCTAGGGTTGCTTAACAAAATAACACAAACTGGGTGACCTGGAATCAGAGAATGAGGTGTTTCATAGTCCCTGAGAAGTTGGGATCCTTCCATCCTTGCTCAGAAGGGGATGATTCATTAAACTCCCAGATGAGCAGTGGATCATACATAGCACAGTGAAAAGAAAACACTTTCACATATGGCGCTACTAAGATTTGGGGCTTATTTGTTACTGCAGCAGGGCCTATCCTATCCTGACTATAACAATCATTCAGTGCTGTTCTCTACTGAGATACATAATGTTCAGCCTTAGCTGCCAACATCCATTTCAACTGGCATTTGTTGAAAACCATAGAACTTGCTATTGTTGGTGTCTATGAGACTGAGCATATCCACATGTAGCTGCCAGTTTGCACAGCCCATCTGGCCACTGGTGACTGTGTCTTCTTGTTGTGTGGTAATGAACCACTGCCTTGGCCCATTGCCTTCCATGTTCTACTCAGGCCATATTCATCTCAGGGGAACAGGCAGTGAGGGCTCTCCGCCCAATGTCTGCGGCATAATAGGAGACTCTGATAAGGCTTCATCATTCTGCTTAACTTTCATCCAGGTATCTTTTCAACAACTGCTTCTCCCTCAGGCATCTGATGAAAATTTTCCCCTACCTTTAGGTTTCTCCAAACTCATCTAGAGGGCTCTTTCTTAAAACCTGATCTGTCTTGGCAGGACAGAGAACAGCGGCCTTCTGCTGGCCGTTCTTCTCCCCGAGCTTCAGCAAGCTGGGTCTGTCTGCATGGTGCACTGTCCACTGCCCACCCACCCCATTTTTTTGTTTTTGTTTGTTTGTTTTTGAGATGGATTTTTCTGTGTAGCAGTGGCTGTCCTGGAACTCTCTTTGTAGACCAGACTGGCCTCAAACTCACAGAGATTCACCTGCCTCTGCCTCCCAAGTTCTGGAATTAAAGGTATGCACAACCACCACCAAGCTCCTCTTCTCATTTTTTTTTTTTGAGAAATAAACCTTATGCCCCAACTTAGTTTCTCTCTGAAATTCAGTAAATCTTTTTTTCATTTCTTTTCAGAAAAAAGCCCAGATTCCTAAGATTACTTGTCTCTTCTTGATTTAAAAACGGATTTTGAAAATCCAAAGACAAAAGTTGGAGTCATTGGTCTATGTTTATATTTTACATCTTCCCATCTGCAGGGAAAGGAGATTTTTGGAAGAATCAGGGCACTATGGAAAGTTTGCAAGGGATGGATGGAGAATCTTGAACGTTTCTTTCTGAGTATGGTTATGCATAAGACTAGAGGACACTTGCATCATAATGAGGTGTCTCAACTCACTCCCCATTCACAGCACCCTGATGTAGAGATCAAATGTCTACTTTGATGGAGAAAGGGAATTAGGAAGGCGCTGTGGCACCTTGCCCAGGTTCAATGGCAGTGCTTAGGCCTGGTGACTGTGAGCACGTGTCGGCACAGCTAGAAAATGGAACATCCAACTGCATGGAGCCGATGCAAGCTGGGGTGAGTTCCATGAGTGAGGCCACACCTAGCATGGAATCAGAATGTTTATGAAGAGCCCCTGCTGCATATTCAAAAGGAGAGACAATCACCAAGAGTGTAGACACTGTGCTGCCCTGGGCTGCAGCCCTGGGTTCCAGAATCAGGCGAATGAGCAAATGGATGTGCTCTCAGAGAATTCACTGTGAGGCTAAGAAAACCCATTTCATAAACAGGGAAAGTTGGCGATCAGATTAAGCACTAACAGAACTCAGCAAGCAGGGCTACAACCAGGACAGGTACCAGCCTGTGGGTGAGACCACCGTGATGTCTGAAGCGTCACCCTTCTGAAGTGTCTCAAGCGTGGTCTCTGTGCGGCTTCACAGAAACCCTCCTGTGTTGGAGCTCAGTTTTCTGTTGATAGCTGATATGAGAACTGTTCCAAGGCAAGACTCACTTTGTTGGGGAAAATGCATTTTTAAGCAAATTAGGACAAGGAGAGAGACTGAAGGGTGTGCCCAAATCTCATGAGATTGTTGCCCCAGAAAGGGGATTGGGAATTTCCCAATAGAGAAAAGCCAGCCTCTGGTGGAGACTCAAGGCCCTTGTCAGAGGTGGAAATGAAAGCAGAGGAGGGCAGCAGGCACCCCGGGGAAGAATCTTCTGCCAAGTGAAAATAATGTGCACTGTATGATGGCCCTTCGCCAGGCACCATTGACGCCTCCAGGAGCCATGAAATGCCCGGGTAGAGTGGGCTTCTTGTAGCAACACTGGAGGTTGCAGGACTTCTAGTTCCTGCTTAGAGGAAGCTGACACGGTCAAATGTGTGCTGTGCTTGGCTCCTGGAACCTGTCGCGCCCTGAAAAGTTGTTCTCTCTGAAGGTGCTCTGGCCTGAAGGGGAGCTGGCGCAGGGGCACTTAATCAGAGTCCTGATGGATGATGGGATTTTATTTTTCATCCCAATTCTAGGTTTATCCAACACAGTCCTTTCTCTGAAATGCTACCGAGTCATAAAACGCAAAATGAATTTTATAGTACCGACTGCACAATAAAAGCAAAATGAAGCAGAGCACAGTTGCCAAGCTTAGCCTGTAACATCACCATGAACAACAGGTGATGGTGGGGACAGGGTGGGGGTGTGGGGGGAAGGAGGTAGGTTCCATGAGGACCCTGTAGAATTGGCTCACTGATTTCAGAGAGTAACAGAGACACGGGGATAGGGAAAAACAACCTTTTATGGGGTGGAGGAACCCTCCAAAGGTGTTTAAACCCTAGAACTTGAAGAGAACTCAGCAGGGCACATGGTCAGGCCTAACAGCACAGCTGCTTGGTCCCGTCCCCTTTCTGTAGATGTGGCCCAGCCACAGCAAAGGCATGACTAGGTTGCCTGACTAGTCCTAGGTCATCTGTGGAAAACAGTGTGCTGCCATATGGAGGCTCACTTGTCCCAGCGGGCTCTGCTACCAGCCAGACTCTCGAGAACTGGGAAGGGTGAAGTTTCTAGCCAGAAAACTACAGGGCACATTCCCGAATCAACAGTACCTCTGCAGCCAGACTCCTCCTGCAGAGGAAATATCTCAACTGCTCTCTTCAAAGCCTGTCCCCGATAAAGGATCCTTCCCTACAGATCCTCATCTGTCTAGAGAAAAGACAGAACTGAGCAGGGGAACTTAAGTTACAGAGGTCCGCATCAATGGCTCTGCTTGTGGGGAGGATTTGGAGCTGGAGGGGTTCCTGTGGTGAGGAGATCAGGAGATGGAGACCTCCTACACATGGGGGACCCGTGACTTGGAGAACGAGACCTCCTCATCATCCGTGTGGGTGACCTGCACCACATGGGAGGCTGTGGAAGCATTCTCCTGGGTGGGTTGAATGGCCAAGAGAGTGGCGGAGACCGGGCTGGGGGCGTGGGGGGCACAACACGGCAGAAGCTGCGCTCTCTTGGCCACCAATTGCCCTCCATCCATGTGCTTTCAGCGACTTCTCCCTTTCATCTGGATTCTCAAATTCCACATACACCTAGCCTTTGGATAGATGAGGATGCATCCTTTCTACAGGCATGTCAATCATTTTTATTTTCATGGCCATCCATAGAAAATATTCCCATGATATGATCCTTGATCACACTCCTGGTGAGCCCTGCAATGTGCACTTGGGTGAGTTGAGGTGAAGGACCCCACCCTTTCCTCTCCTTTTCATCTCTTTTAGGTGGCTTAGATTTGGGGCACCATGCCGCCTGTTGTCATGCCTATGCTGAGAAGGGCTCGGGGAGCCTGAGGAGCTACCAGAACTGGAGCTCTGGAATGTGCTGGAGCTTTCTGAGTGACTGGATGCAGAGGAAGAGCTAGAACCACTGCTTGAGCCTATGCTGGTACTGGAGCCCTAGGCTGAGGCTGGGCTGGACCGAGACATCTTCCCCAAGCTGCCACCACCTTTGGCTCTTCTCAGGCCCAGAGGCCAGTGCAATCAGGATGAATGGATTTAACGACTACTTCGCCAGTACAGGATCTAATCCATTGGAGCAAACGCATGGCAGAGATGACAGAATTCTCCCAGGCTATACCCATAGCAGACATTGCCAATGGATTGCCACAGTCTTTCTTACGGAGGCCAGACTCTGAATCTTCCTCCTCATGGTTTTCCAGTCAGCCATGACCAACGGAACCTTGGTTGAGATTAAATCAACCTTCCTGGGGTGTCACGAGAATGCCATGGATGGACCACCCAGAAGCCAGAGGTGGCCTGGAGATAATGGTTTGCTGTTTGTGTTTTCCTCACAGAAAGTTTTGAAAGGTTTGACATTTCAAAATTGGGAATGTTAAGTAAACATCCAGGTGTCCAGCTTCTCTTGAAATATTGGGGTGCTTGGTGCATTGAGGTCATAATTGTGTTCCATGTGGCCCTTGCAGGCATTTGGGGTTGGTTCCCATACCTGCCTCTCGGCCTTAGCCAGCTGAAAATAGCAGGAGCTCCCTGAAGTCTGCCTGAGTTAGCACCCCGCTTTGCCACATATGTGTCATGTGACTTTGAAAATGTCCAGTGTCTTTTTCCCTGGCCTTAATCTTGCTCTTCTGTACACATGGATATAATAGAACTTACTTCCTGAGCAGATGCAAAGATTAAATTAATTAGAACAATGCCCCACACAGGACTCATCCAAGTATGCAGAACTAGCAGTTCTTGTTCCCATAAACGTTCTAGACACTTTCTAGAATGATGCTAGTCCTGCCTCACAGGTAAGACAATGCGGCAGGGAACGGGCAGGGAGGTATCTCCAACCATCCAGACAGGCCCAGGCACTGCATGGTCCTTGGCGGGTGAGAGTCTCTACATCTCACCCCAGAACTTAAAAGTGGACCAGAGATGAGTATCTACACCCTCGAATATGTTGAGCGAAGGCACAGGTTTGATCTCTAGGGAAGGAAAGAAAATTTTTGTCTGGCCTTCCTGTTTCAAGAATTTAAAGGGTGAAGCTAACTAGAGTAGACATGCTTGCCTGATAGGCGTACTTGAAGCTCTAAGTTTGAGGGGCCAAGGCCTCTCTAATGAGAACCAATCTCTTTCTTCTCCCTCTCACATATTTTCAGGTATTCTAGGTTGGCCTCAAATTCAAATTCAGGATAGAGCCAAGGATGCTCTTGGATGTCTGAGCCTTCTGTCCACCTCCCAAGTGCCAAGATCTCAGTTATGCACACCACACTGATATATGCAGTCTTCAAGATCAAACCCTATGCCCTATGCTTGCTAGACAAGCATTCTACTGACTGAGGCACACCTACGGGCCTTTAATGTCATACTTTAAAGGGGGGACATTCTTAAAGACATATGAATGAGTTGTTGGATGTGATAAATGGCTGACAAGAAGTACCTGAGAAGAAGGCTCCATTTTGATGGTAGTTTAAGAAGGGACATAATCTCTTACCCAAGGGAGACACTGCAGCAGGCCTGTGAGGTGGCTGGTCACATAACATCTGCAATCAGGAGGCAGAGAGAGGTCAAGGAATGCCCCTAAGGACCCACTTCCTTCCGCTAGCTCCCGTCTCTAGGCCTATGCCCCCTGGAGATGGAGTGTTCAAATATGTGAGACTCTTAAGGACGTTGTATCTTCAAAGCACAATAGGAAAAATAGTAAAAATAAACAGGCAAAAGCCCCCAGCTACTTTCAGTATCACCAACACTATCCACTTCCTCCCCATCCCCCACTTGGCAGCTTCCTTGCCTTCCTAATGAAAAGGCTAACCACACTCATGTTGAACTCTCTCTTGACCTCTAAAGCAGCCTGTCTGAGGCCCCACCCTACCCAGGAATAACCAACTGCCCCTATGTGATTCCTCCCTCTCCTAGGAAATCCATTGCTGGGGCCCAGAGTGTCCACACTGGCCCTGAGATCACAGTGGAGATTATTGGTGGGGACGTACTCAGGGCAGGGTCACGGGGTTGGTGGCAGAGGTTGGACCAGTGGGGAGGGCATCAGATGGACATGAGAGTTGTAGAGGGGAAGGAACATTGGGAGAAAGGAGCAATCCTCCAGGATGTAGGGACCCGAGCCTGCCTATATCACAACCCTGGGCATCGCCCCTCTCTTCTTTGTCAAAGCATGGGTCACCAGGTCTTTGGTCCTCTCTCCAGTGGGTCCAGCCATGTCTTAGCAGGTTTTGCAAGGATGAGGGTGTGGCTTGGATACACCAGTGCTTCGATGACTTTGCCCAAATCCCTCCTCCCAGAACAGGCTCTAAGGGCCGTCTCTGTGCCATGAGTATATGCAAGGCTGAGCCCCAAGGAGTGAGAGGTAGCAGCAAAGTCAATGGAGGAGGTAAAAAGTGGAGTCAGCCCAGAAGAGGGCAAGGACTCCAGCGGGGAAGGGCTTGGGGAAGGAGAGGCGCCATTTTGTCCTTTCTGCTTTGAGAGTGGGAGAAAAGAGAAAGAGGGGCCAACACAAGTGTCGCGGGGTCCAGGCGCGTGCTCATGTCTGAGATTTCTGGGAAAATGTGAGTGAAGCAGAGACCATCTCTGACTCAATTTTGTCTGTCGAATTGTGCTACTTTGGACTCATCAGGACTCCTGGCCGGAACCATGTGAGCCTCTGACCTCCACAACACTGCTGAAGGCCAAAGGGATGTGGAGAGATGCTCCAGGAGGAAGGAGAGCAAGAACAGATAAGCTAGAGGACTCTCACTAGTCACACCCGGCTGTGACTTCAAAGAGCCCCAGCTGGTCAAGGGCACAGAAGCGTTGGGAACACAGATGTGAAGCCCATAGATGCTCTGAGCTCTCAAATCCCTGGCACCATTCCCAGGTGCCACAGGGGCCAGTTTCCTCAGATTGGCAGCAGACACTCAGCCCAAGCCCCCCCAGGGGCTGACTGTATGGTTGAACTGCTCTGAGGTCACCTAGGTAACCACAGACTTGCCCTTATCCTCTGTACCCTGTTATGGGTGACAGGATGAATGTGTAATGCCCACATATTTTTCCTGGAGCAGGAAAAAGTGGGTAAGTTGGGTAAAGAGGAGGTGGCAGAGAGAGCAGGCGTATGGGAAGTGGGCTGCACTGTCTGGAGGTGAGTGGCTTTCCAAGGCCCTGGGCGGGCCTGTCGGCAGTGACTACATGTGCGTGTGGCATCGTGCCCAGGGAAGAAGTCCGAAGGAGTTTCCTCCACAGAGTTGTGACTACTGCTTCTGGGCTCCACCCAGATCTGAAGCAAACAGCTGCAGGAGCCAAGGAAAACTTGCTGGTATTGACTCCCAGAGGGGACGAGACAAAATCTCTTGGGCCTAGGTATTGGTAGTGGGTATAAAATTCCTAAGACTCGGATGTGCAGAAATGTAACCTTCCTTAATTTCTACTAAACTTCCTTTGCTGAAGGCTCCTGTTTTGACTTGTCAGTCTAGGAGGGCAGGTCATACTGTAGTTACAAGTCTGACCGCTGTGGGCAAACTCAGAGTCTTTGAAGAAATGCTGTCTCTTCATAGAACATAGCACTGCCCATGTACCCATCTGAGAAAGGGGCTGGGTGCTTCACAGGATGTGACACACTGGCCTTCTTTTGATGGTAGGGTACAAGCTTAGCACCTTGCATTCTGGGATTCCCGACCTAGTGAGGTCCCTATCCTTCCCCCTCCAGTGACAGAGGTACCCAGGCTACACACTCAAACCTTGACTCTTTCATCCCACGCCTCTCTGATCCCCAGAATCCACACTTTAAGAAGCCAGGTGTGAGCTGGGCGGTGGTGGCACACGCCTTTAATTCCAACACTCTGGAGGCAGAGCCAGGCGAATCTCTGTGAGTTCGAGGCCAGCCTGGGCTACAAACAACTTCCAAGAAAGGCGCAAAGCTACACAGAGAAACCCTGTCTCAAAAACAAACAAACAAACAAACAACAACAACAACAACAACAACAACAACAAAAAAGCCAGGTGTGGTGGCACACATCTGTAATCCAGTTGCTGGGGAGGCAGACCCAGATGGATCCCTGGGTCTTGCTAATGACCCAAGAGGTCATACACGGTGGTGGTGGGTCTGAGCCCATGAAGATATCTGGACTCTAATCCTGGAACCTTTGCATATGTCACAAAGGGAACAGTAAAGATATGGTTGAGTTGAGTCGTTAAGCACAGAGATTGTTCTGGGATATACAAGAGGCAATATACAGGGGGCAGGCAGCTCCATTTCCCTGCCTTTTTACATGTCTCAACCATTTTTCACGTATGTGACATTTCGCGTAAAAGAATTCTAAATGGTGCAGCAGAAAATTCACTCCCCACACCCCCACCCCCACTGGATGAAGACCTGAGCTCCTCAATCCATGGGGAATGGCTCTGGGTTGGGGTAGGCTTCAGGTTTCCACAGACCCTCCCCTTGTCTATTTCTAGTCTTCAGTGTGACTTTTCTGGGGGCTCTACAGGAAGCCAAGCAAGCCTCTGCCTCTTTAGCCCAGAGAGGGGTCTTCCTGTCACATCTTTGGGCTTAGGCTTATCAGGTTTCCCTCACATGCGAATCCCTCCAAGGTCTTTGCAAATAAGATTTTCTTGATGCGTCTCTCTTTTCTCTCCTTGCTGTAGAATTGAATTGTATGCAGCTGCCTTCCACTCCTATCAGAAGTGAAAGTCCTTTCCTCTGCCCTTCAACAGGTGAAAACAGAAAAAGCACATAATAGGTAGTAGCCTCTCAAAAAAAAAAAGAAGAGCCTTTATTTTGGGGTCTCCCAGAAGGTCCAATAAAGCATGCTTCTTCTCCCCTCAAATTCTGAAGCAGATGAAAAGTGCTTAATAAGTAATAAGACAGATAGGACCCTAGCTGCCCCTTCATTATGGACAAGTGTCTTCCCAGGTCTCAAGGCTTGAAGTCCAGGGTCAAGTTGGTCATAGTCAGGTTCTGAGAGTATCCTCTTTTGGGTTACAGGCCACCCCTGTCTCACTGTGTAACCACATGGTAGACAGGGGGTAAGGCAGCCCACAAGGCTTGTGTTAGCATGCAGACTTAACCTTCATGGCCCAGTCACCTCCTGTCCTGGTTAGGATTTTGTCAGCTTCACATAAGCTCGAGTTGTCTGGGAGGAAGGAGCTCAGCTAAGAAAATGCCTTCGTTAGACTGTTTATAGGGGCATTTTTTTTTATAATGATTGATGTGGGAGGGCTCAGCCTTTCAGGAGGTGTGTGCCAACCCTAAGGGGTGGTTTAAGAAAGGTAGCTGAGCAAAGTATGGGGAGCAAGCTAGTAAGTAGCATTCCACCATGATCTCTGTATTAGTTCCTGCCTCCAGGTTCCTGCCTTGAGGTCCTGCCCTCCGCTCCCCCAGTGATGGAGTGTTCTTGAGACATGTAAGCCAAATAGCCCCTTTCCTCCCTAAATCATTTTGGCCATGGTGTTTATCAGAACAAGAGAAAGAGTAACTAAGATACTTCCCAAAGTCCAGATTAAATGCCACCACTATGGACTTTTGGGATCTCAACATAAAAATTAAGGAGTAGGATTCAAACATCAGGCTTTTTATCTGTGGGCAATACCTTTTATAATACCAGAACTAAAGGTTTAATGCTGAACTCAGTTCTGGGACTCATAAGCTTAAGACATGGAGTGGGCCACTCTAACAGAGCAGTTCATGGAGGGCTTTCTAAACTATCTACCAGAGAACCGAGGAAGAGGTTGATTGTGTGAGACAATGGTAACAAGCACAAGGACAGGAGGATTGTCCCACTGTGGTGAGTCGGGGGATTTTAGCTGGAGACTCTTTGAGAGTGAGGGAGCAGGATGGAAGTGAAGGAGAGCAGGGCCAGAAATGAAAGTGGGTGGAGCATCAAAGAGCCTGAGAGCGAGGCGGGCGGGCTGTGATGACTGCTGGCTACCAGAAGAGTGGAGCTAGAAGGCACAGAGCGGAGAGGTAGGTCCTGAGATTTGGGGCCTTGACCCCATAGCCACGGCCTGGGTGCGTCTTTCAGACACTCAGCTCAGTTCCCATAAGCAACCACAGGTGTGTCTCTTCATCATCTTTAAGGAAGACGGGCAAGACTTCCGGGTCTCTCTGTGTAACCCTGCCCACTTTCCCAGCTTCCGCTCTCAACACTTGGTTTCCATCCTGCCTTTGGTATCACTTCATGACTCTCCTGTGACACCTGAGACTGGGCCCAGGAAGGAGGGGAAGCCAAAGGCCAACCGTTCTTGCGATACAGGCTGGTCAAGACAACCTACCAACATGGGTGAGCCTAAGGCAGAGTCAGGCCATATTCCAAGCTTTGAGCCCGGAGACAGGTTTGGGGTTTGGGACTAAACAAACAGAGGCTCAGAGGAGAGATTGTTTAGGATGCTGGAAGCCTAGGAATGGTCCCCCACCACAGCATCCCCTTTACTATGTTGGACCACAGATGTAGCCACTACTGGCCTCCCTGCTCATAGACCATGAAGAGTTAGCTTCCCCAGATCAATAAAACTGCCCTGACTCATGGCTGGGCCTAGGAGACAGCATCTCCGTTCCCAGTATGCCTCATCCTATTCGTGGCCTGTATTTTCCTATGAAAAAATGACCTCTCTCCTCTTTAGGGGTCCTTGGTCTACCAAGGAGCTGTTGCTGCTGGCCCTACAAGGACACCATGGCACCTCTTGGCATCACTTTTTAAAAATATGATAGTTTTATTAATTCTTTGAGAATTTCATACATGCATACAAATGCTTTATTTTTTTTGTTTTTGTTTTGTTTTGTTTTGTTTTTTTGAGACAGGGTTTCTCTGTGTAGCTTTGTGCGCCTTTCCCGGATCTCGCTCTATAGACCAGGCTGGCCTCGAACTCACAAAGATCCACCTGGCTCTGTCTCCCAAGTGCTGGGATTCTGTGCCCTGGCACAAATGTATTTTTATCCTAGTCACCTCCTATCCCTTCCCCCTAACTCTCTCCAGACCCACCCCATCTCCCCCCCCCCATTCCAACTTTATATCCTCATTATTAAAATACAATTTAATGAATTTGTTTTTTATAATCTACAGGTCCAATGTGTGCTGCCTGTATAAGCCTGTATAAGCATGAGCATGGGGCCATCCACTGGAACATGGTTGATCTGCCAGGGCTACACCCTTAAAGAACACGAGTTATCTCTCCTCCAACAGCCATCAATAGCCATCAACTCTTCAGCTGGAGTGGGGGCTCATGAGCCCCTTCCGCTTCCAGGGTATCACTACTTAATGAACCTTTACCCTGCTCACTCTTTTGCTATTAGCCCATGTGGCCAGGAACACTGTGTGTGTCACAGAAAGTGTATTAGTTGATAGGGCTGGTTCTGGGAACCTATTTACCAGTCATCAGCCTGACCTCTGACCTCAGTTGTCAGGGCTTCCCCCACTGGCCTTTTTGGAGCTAGCTCCCCTCAGGAGTGGGCCTCCCTAATGCTGTTAATAGCTGAAACCAGCCCAAGTAAGACGCTTTCTCACTGGGGCTTCAGGAACTTCAAGGACCTGGGCTGGACTCCAGGACAGCCTTTGGTGGCCTTAGGGGACAGCCTGAGCACAGAGCTAGATGGATGTTTCAAGGATGCTATCTGCTTGCCAAATAAGGTTCGGAAGAGCAATCTGGAGGGAAAACAGAAAGGTCCCCAACCTCGCTGAGGCCATCTGCAGAGCGGGAGGCTTGGCTTCACAGACTTCCAATTTTGCTGACTGGGGCAGCCCCTTGTCTGGTCAGCGTGGTGTTAGGAAATACTTGGAAAATATGACTTTCGGAATGCTTCCAGTACAGCAGGCAAGAGCTCAAAATCATTGTGATTTAGAAACTGATGTTGGATGTATTGTCCTGGCCGCATGGTGTGTGCACAGACCCTGTGGGACAAGTATCTCCTAGGGGACCATGTGCACAAAGGGACTTCCCACATAGACTGTCAGACCGGAGCAGGGAGCCCAGCAGCCACCTGGCTTTGGCAAAAGAAACTTAGAAGAGAGTGACACACCTTTAAAAATGTGCTAAGCCCCAAGTAGGGTCTCCTTCTGGGGTCAGGTGAGCCCTTAATCCAAGTGAAGGTAAGGATAGACATGAGAAACCAAGGTCACGGCAAAGAGGAAGACGGGCTGATGTGAGAGAGAGACAGAGACAGAGACAGAGAGACAGACACAGAGACAGACAGAGACAGAGAGAGAAAGAGACAGAGACAGAGACACATACACACACACACAGAGACAGAGACAGAGAGAGAGAGACAGACAGAGAGAGAGAGAGAGAGAGAGAGAGACAGACAGAGAGAGAGAGAGAGAGAGAGAGCGCTGCCTTTGTAACTGAAACAAGAGCAGGAGCTGCATTATTTATGAAATGGCCAAGCTCGGAGTTAGCAAGGAGGAGGTCTTTAGAGGGGAAAGTGGTTTAAAACATCCGTATCTTGCTGAAAAAGAAACATACAAGCTATGATTTAGAGCATGCTGAGGTTTAGAACCGGAGATGTCTCTAGAGCAGTTAGAGACCTTGGGAGGGAAGACAAGGGTCTGCAAGGGGAAGGCAGAGGGGTGGAGCGGAGGGCTGAGGCCTTGCTGAAGGCTGCGGCTGAGACTCCTGGTATAGGAAGTTGAAACCAACCTCTAGCTTTTTAAAAAGATGAACACAGCTCTGCAGTGTTCCATTGGATGGGGTGAGCCAATTACATGTGCTTGTGTAACCAACATTGGAAACAAGGTACAAAATATATTTGTTCTGGAACATTCCCTCATATGCCAACTACTTTTGAACTTCTATCAGTATCACTCCCTTATAGAAGTGGAATCCTTGCAGTCTGTGTTGTTTGTTTTTTCTCAGTCTGGCCTCTTTGCTCAGCATTGTTTTAGAGATCCACCCATGCGGTGGGTATAATGATGAGTCTTGGTGATGCTGAGTAACATTCCACTAGCTGGACATGCCGCTTAGAGTTCTTATTTGGTTGTCAAGCCCTTGGGTGTGTATTAGGGTTTCTATAACTGTGAAAACAGCACCATGGCCCAAAGCAACACAGGGAAGAAAGATTTGTCTCAGCTTATAACTCTCAGGTCACACTCCATCATGGAGGGAAGCCAGAGAAAGAACTCAAGGCAGGAACCCAGAGGCAGGAACGGATGCAGAGGCCGTGGAGGAAACTGCTTATTGTTTTTTCCCATGGCTTGCTCAGCCTGCTCTCTCATACCACACTGGACCATCTGCTTGTACCACCCACAGTGAGCTGGGCCCTCCTACATCAATTGTCAGTGATGAAAATGCCCCACAGGCTTGCCCACAGGCCGGTCTGGTGGGGGCATGTTCTCACTTGAGGTTCCTCTTCTCAAATGACTAGCTTGTATCAAGTTGACAAAGAAACAGAAAAGCCTAACCAGGCCAGAGGGTTTCCAGTGTCTGAGTATGCCTGCTATGAACATCCTTTTTTTTTTATTTTTAAATTTTTATCTATTATTATGTGTGCATGTACCCCCCATGGGCAAATATGCACACCTGGTAACACCATGGTCTGTATATGGCAGGCAGAGGAAAACGTCAGAGAGTCAGTTCTCACCTCCCAGCGTGGGGGATTCAGGGACTGAACCCATATCGTTGGGTTTGCTTGGCAAGTGCTTTTTCTTACTGATCTATCTCTACAGCCCTTGCAATTTTAAAAAATTAATTCTTTCTGTATTTTAATGCTATGACACTCTTGCTTGCATGCACGCGCGCACACACACACACACACACACACACACACACACACCCCTCTGTGTAGACATAAACTTCTGTTCTTTAAGGTTGGTAACTGAGAGTGGGATGGTAGGGTTATGTGGTCCCCATGTGCTTACCCCTAAAAGCAGTTGTTGAGTGGCTCTTTACATGAACACACGTGTCATATCTCCCGTGACTTCTCAGCCATCTCCATACGCTGGTCAGCATTCACCGTGTTATGCGTGAACTGTGTTTTATCATCCCTTTAGTTTACAATTCTCTAATGATCATAGATAGCGCATACAATTTTCTTGTACTTGTTGGCCAGTTCATGCATCTTCTTTGTGAAATGCAATGGAGTTCCTTTGTCCACTAAAAAAAAATTAAGACTGTTTCTTAATTTTGCTGTTATTGACGTATAAGAATTTTTATATATTGTAGACCCACCAGAAGAGGTTTACTTATTGTTTTGAAGTTTTAATTATATGTAATAGTGAGTTTCATTATGACAAGCTTCTATATAATGTATTTTGATTGTATTGACACTTCATTCCCCTCTCTTGTGCCTCTCCCACGGATCTTCTACTGCTTCCCAACAAGCCTCCTTCTACTTTCTTGTTTTTTTTTGTTTTTGTTTTTGTGGGGGCAGGGGTGAAACAATGAATTTAAATAGGTTACTTACAGAAGCATGGCTGAGGGCTTATTTACAGGAGCATGGACCCTTTCCCAAGGCTTTTGAAAGTAAAATGACAGCCACTGATCTTGCTACCACTGTCCCCTAAGCAGACGCACGGTCACCTCTCCCAAGCCACTTCATATCACATCCGTTTCGGGTGCTGTGCTAGGTTCAAACTGCACGGTGACCCAAATGGGTGGAACTCTAAGTTATACTTAATCAAACTCATGAAGCTCTATTTCTATTGAAATTAAAAGGAAAAAAAAAAACCCCTAAACAAATGAACAAATAAAAGAAAGGAATTTTATGGCTCCTGAGTAAATTCTCTCTCATTTAAAAACTTTAATCTCCTTGGTATCATCAAGGATTTAATTGAGTTGATCAAAGTGTTAAAATTCCTTTCAGAGCTCTAGCCTCTCAAAGCAGGCTTCCTGCCCCCAAGCACAGCCAGGAAATGGTTTCCACTCCATACAGAGCAAACCATACTCCAGGCCTCCACAGTGGCCTGGAGTTTCCACGTGTGTGGGAGGTACCTAGAGGTCACCCTGTGGGGTTCCATGGTCTTCTTTTCACTTCCAGGGTAATCTTGCCTCCTACCAGCCCCCCTCATCTTCTCCCTCAGCCATGTTAGCTCATTGCTTCCTCCCACCAGCCCACACAGGAAGCTGTAAATCTCACTCAGGCCCCACACCCACCCCACCCAGGGGAATGGGCCCACTGTATCTCAGATTTACTCTCTATCTAAATGTGCCATACCACTACTTCTTGAAATCACTTTATCTGCACGTGGATCCCCAGCAAGGCGGGGACTTGGCTTGGACTTCTAAACAGAAACTGAAGACACTTTCAAGTCCGTCCTTGGGATCCAAAATGCCCACACCTAAAATGTTCACACTCTCTCCCTGCCCACCTTGTGGAGTGTCTTTGTCTCACAATCTCCTCCATTGAAAATGTCTCTTCTCTCTGGCTCATCCCCCTCGCCAGCACAAAGTAAGTTGGTCCTCTCCTACAGGGGTTTACTAGGCTGAGCTGTGCAAGCTTTCCTTTCCTGTGGTGTGAGGCAGCAGCTCCATGCCCACCCTCCAAGAATCTCATATTTGAGGGAAATCTAGTTTAAGGCCAGAATCACTTTAGGGCCAAAACTTCGTACTTCAAAGCAGGTATGGCTACTTCTACCACGGCACTAGGATGTGTGTGGGCTTCTCCAAGAGGCTTGCTTGTACCCAGCTTAACATCTTTTCACTGTACTTATTTATTAAAGAAGCCAAAAGCTTGGGTTATTAAAGACTGTTATCAGTACAATATAGCTTTAAAAACCCTCAGGCATTCAGATGTATTTCTCTCCCTATCCATGTGTAGAAGATGGATGTTTCTAGATCCAAAAAGAAAACAGAATGAAGAGAAAGGGCCTGCAATGGGGTTTGAAGCAGGAGGAGACAGGTGCTACTGTAACAAGGTTCTGAAAAGCAAGCAAGAGGCACCAATTTGGGCCTAATTCGTGCAAAGGGGATCTTTCCAAAGGGCATCAGGTAGCGGACAGAACCACATGGAGGCCTATAGCACAAGTACAAGCAAGGAGTGAAATCACAGCACAGGCCTGGCCTGGCACCCCATCACCTCCACGCAACATCTTTGCTTCTTCTGTCTCAAGAGCTGTGAATACTACCGTCCATTTCTTCCCGAGTTGGCTGCTATGATTTGAGCCCGGGTGCAAGGCATCCTGGGAGAAGGAAGTGTTGCTGGACACACTACCTCTTGGATGGTTGCTTTCACTCTACACTAAGACTGCCACACATAGACACTTCGACCCCAGCACCAGTATCAGCACCACTGCACGTGGTGGTAGCAGCGGTGGTGATGCTCCAGCCAAAGACCAAGGTTCAAATGTTGAGACATCAAATAATCGCAAGGGTTCTTTCTGTTTTCCCATAAGACGCTCGGGATGAGGTTCTCTGGTTGTCTCCAAGATGCTCCACTCAAACATCCCAATCAAGTGGCAAGTGGGACTCGATGGAGCCACAGTGACAAGGGGGAAGAACGTAGGCGTGACCAGGGTCAAAGCAAGCACAAGGAAAGAGCCTATTGAGGAGCCTGGGGTGAGTCAGAGGAGCCTTGCCCCCAGCACTGCTGGGCTAGGTGAAGAAACAGAAGGAAGAGCCACCATGACCAGTGAGCCCCACTGCCTAATAGCGGAGCTGCTGAGTGACAGCTGCTCTCCCCAGCCTCCCTCCCATTTCCCCACATGCAATGTGACACAAACTAGATTCTGCCACACTCAGTTCTCACCAAGAGGCAGCAAGAAAGAACTCAACTCTCGGGTGTGACTGTCGGTGACAACCTGTCATCCATTGCATGAGGAAAGAAAGGTAGGAAAGGCAAGGGCTGGTGAAGGGAAGAGCCCCACGTGGACCATGATGGCAGCTCCCTGTTAGTCCACATAGAGACCTTTTGGCCTCTTTTGCACCTAAAAGCCATTTCCCCCAGGGAAGCAATTATTCCTGTGTGTGTGTGTGTGTGTGTGTGTGTGTGTGTGTGTGTGTGTGTGTTGCGGGTGGGGTGGGGGTGCCAGTCACCAGATGTCAAAGCAGACATGAGACAGGAAGAGAAGCAAGTATTTCCACACACTGTGCTTACGGTTTCCTGTCTCTGGGGTTGCTCTGGTCAGCCTGGCTGGGTGGCTCTTCCTGCCCTTTCCTAAATCTTAAGCCCTTCTGTGTCTCCTGTTACCCTGCTCGTGGATGCCACAGACTTCCTTTGATTAGAGAGAAACAGCCACATCAATATGGGTGGTTGTTAGGAGCCATTCAAAGATATGTCCATTGCATTTAAACAAAGAGAGGGCCAAAGTGAAGGCTGGGTAAATGCCCAGGATACTCAATTGGAAATGACATCCTGCCCTGGAACACAAATGTCATTTGCCCCAGGCCCTGACACAGGCATCACCTCCCAGCGTTCACTCCCCAGGACTCCAAATTCCCCATACTCAGTGGCTCAGTTATTGCCTCAGATGCAACCCATGCTACTTGGAAAGGCCAAGATATTCAGGAGGCCATAGTGTCACAAGTCAATAGGAAACACAGGGGTGGTATCATTGACCTAATCTCTTTGTTCTGAAAAACAACTCAGATTAAAAGGAATCATTTCTGAAACCCCAAAAAGGACCTGCTCTGTGAATTCTTTCAAAGGTCATCTTAATAATCCAAACCAGCCACATAACCGAGAAAGTATTTTAGCCTGAGATGGTTGAAAACACCCCTAGGCAGGTGCTGGTTGCTTGGGTAAGGCACACGTTTTTAGAGCCTCAATTCCAGATAATGGGGGTGTTCCCGTTTGCCTTTTCACAGCACAATGACTCTGAGCCTTCTATTGGGCACTCTCACCCTATATCAAATGGAATAAATCATGAACACAAGAGAAATTTGCAGATGAACAGATAGGATGTTGCACTCCATGAGTGTATCAAAGGCAGGGATGAAGCATCCAGACAAAGGATGCACTTAGCAGTGAGAGAAAAGAGGAGAAAGGTGGCCTCTCTTCCAAGGACAAAGTCATCCCAGAGGGTTTCATTGGCACCCTCAGATTCCCTTTCTTGAGGCTTCCACATGAGTGGAAGTGCCCCCCCCCTCATTCTCACCACCACAGAGCAGAGGGCTCAAGTGATCCTCAGATGCATGCATATTCAAGAGTGAAGGGTCAGTATCAGCCAGGTAGAGAACCAACAGAGTCTGAAACTCAAATGAAGACACACTCAGCAGAACCAGAGATGCTTAATGGACTGCTTAGATGGGGCAGCAGTTCTTTATGGTCAGCATTTCTGGAGAGGGATAGCATGGCTATCCCGTTCACTGAGTATAGGTGGAAATTCCAGCTCTGAGCTTTCTTACACTTGCTGTGTCCATGAAGATTTCTGCTGGGGGATGAAATGGGATCCTATTTGTGCAGATGCCCGGGCATATCAGCTGTTCATAGTACTAAAGGGTCCATTTAGAAACCCATATGACCAGAACTGGTTCCTCCTGGGTATCATTAGAGCCAGCCAGGTTCCATCGGAAAACCTTGCTTGAGCCTGGACTATCCAGGGGTGTATGTACAGAAAGCCATCACTACTCAGCCTCAAGAGTACCCCAAGCCATTGTGCAAGTGTCTCTGGCCTGCAGGGGTGCTGAACATCAGTCTCTTAGCATAGTATTTCTTCAAGTGCCTTCTGGAATAGCCCCTGGAGGTTTGGGCTTTGGAATGCATCTCACTACCTGACACCTGACTCTTCATCAGAAGCTATACAGGACATGGAGTTCCCATGTAATTAGCTCAAAATTAATTTAGCCACAATGGCTTATTATTAGATTTAATTATAAATGAAACGATTCACCAGGGATATTTTACTTTGTAAACAAGCACCTTGGAGTCTGCAGGGAATTTAGATTTTTTTTTTTTCTAGTCTATAGTAACTGCAGGATTTTTCACAAAATAGTGGCCACCCTCCAAACAAAGTCATTTGGATACAGCTTCGGAGGAAAGTCCTTTGGTATCCTGGCTTGGGATAGTTGGTTCCCTGAGCAGCCTGCTGGGTGAGGAAAAGTACTCTTTACTTTTAATACATTGTCCAAAATCACCTGACCCCTTTCCATAATCCAGGTAGCTTGTGCAGTTAAAGCAGTCACTGGAGTTAAAGAGTTCAAACACAAGGTTGGGGTTTATTGTCCCCTGCAAAAACCCTTGCAAGTGATGTATCTCAGCACACGATGATGCCACAGAAGAGCTAGACAAAAATGATCACATCTAAGTTTTCTAGTTTAAATGCTTATGCATTCATCTTAAGGTGAAAAGAAACAGAAAGCACTCCTTCCTTCTGTGACGCCATAGCCGTACACACACAGTCAAGTTAAAGGTGGGTCAGTTTGAAGAACACTGTCAAAGTTTTTGGAAAGGAAAACTTAAGGTAATTAAAAGTTAAACAAGAAACTAGGGAGACGGCTCTATGGATGAAGTACTTGCCACACAGGTGTGGGGACCTGAGTTTGGATCTGCAGTACCCATGTCAAAAAGCCGGGTGTGGCTGTGAAGCCCTGTAACTCCGGCACCGGGGAGTCGGGGGTTGGAGACAGGTAGATTTCCAGAGCTTATTGGCCAGTGTACCAGAACAGATCAGTGAGTACCAGGTTCTTCAAGAGATCCTTTGTCAGGAAACAAGGAAGGGAGTGACAGAGGAGAACGCCAACATCAACCTGTGGCCTCTGCGTGTACACACACACACACACACACACACACACACACACACACACACACACGCTCACGCACAGCTAAACAAAGCCAGGCATGGTGTTAATACATTTGTCATCTCAGCATTGGGAAACCTGAGGGTATGAGGAGCATGAGTTAGATGCTAACCTGGGCCACATAGTGAATTCAAGGCCCACCTGAGTCATGGGAGGGCCTGTCTCATCAAAACAAAACAGAAAACAAACAAACAAACAAAAAACAGCAACCATGATGACATGTGACAAGAGCCAAGACTAAAGTATGAGACGTGGTGTCTCAGAGCCCAGCCAGGTCAGGAGCATCCCCGGCAACTTCAGTGGAACTTTTGGGTCTTTGCCCCATTCCAGACTTCCCCGGGTGGAATTGGCATTTTTATCACATTCCTAGGAGCGTGGCAGGCTCTACAGAATTTCAGAAAAAGTGTCTAAGAAAACCCTGGGGCAGAATCCCCTGCCACAGTTTGGATTGCTTAACAGGTCCAAAGCATCTAGCTGAGTTCACTCTGGCAACACCGGGTAACCTTTTGATTGTCTGGGACCTGTTTCCACTATGTCAGGAGCTAGGCCACCTCAGCGGCCTTCCCTTTCCTGTGTAAAAGCATGAGCTCATCTGGCCCTAGAGCTGAGCCCAGGAAGTCTCACCTATGAGAAGACGAAGGAGCGCTGGGCAGAAGCAGGCTCCGATGGCCCAGGATGGCTTCCCAGCAGCTCACGGCTGAGCCCGAGGAGAATGCTGAGGAGGGCTGCCAGCTGCAGGGCCCAGAAGATAAGAGTGTTAATTTAGCTTGGCTGACATCCAGTAAGCTGAGCAAAGCAAGGCCTGCAAGCTCAGAGGAAAAATAAATAAATAAAATAAAAATAAGTTGGCAGCTGTTTGTCTCCCTTTTGTAACACTAGCTCCACGGACCCTGCGCAGCCCCGGTGCCCGGCAGGCACTGTGTCCGAGACCTGGCATGGTCGTCCCTGCCCCTCAGAAAAACCCTGGGGCAGCTTGCGTTGTCGCCTCCATCTCACAGGGAGGAGGACTCTGGTCATCGTGATTTGCCTGTGGTCACTCAGCCCTCTACTCACTCACCCCCACGGTTTTCTGCAGCCCTAGGCAGGAAGCGGAAACAGGCTAGTTGTTTTTAAGGCTGCAGCAGGACCAACGGACCGCTAGCAGATGCAGGATTGAAAGAGCTCTCCTGTATCCTAGTAAGGTTTCAGAACAGGAAGCAGTGTCTTCATCATCCTCAACTGGAGGGCACCATCCCGTCTCAATCATCCCTGAACTCTGATGCAGACGAGATGCACCTGAGATGCACCGTTAGCCATTCGGCAAAGTGAAGACGAAGCAAGTTGCCAAAACACCCGTCTTGAGGCAGACGCACCTGTGACAAACAGCCCACATGGCTGCCCCTCTCTGAGATACCACAAAAGATGGAATGAGGTCACTTAAAGAACGTGCATACAATGAGCATGATACATGACTGCCTTGGTCCAGGGGCTCTTACCTACCTCTGTCTCCCTCCCTCTCCCCCTCTCTGCCCCTCTCTCCCTTTCCCTCCCCTCTGTATGTGCCGGGTACATTCTGAACCACTTCTTCCATTCATCCCACAGACACCTGAGGAGACTAATTCAAACTCTATCCAAATTGGAATGGATCCTCCCACTGGCAAGGGAATTGGAGAAACTTTCCCTTAAATGCTGTGTCTCAACATTATTAATTCATCTACCCTTTTTTGTTTTGTTTTGTTTTTCAAGACAGGGTTTCTCTGTGTAGCTTTGGAGCCTGTCCTGGATCTCACTCTGCAGACCAGGCTGGCCTTGAACTCACAGAGATCTACCTGTGTCTGCCTCCCAAATGCTGGGATTAAAGGCATGGGCCACCATCATCCAGCTTCATCCACATTTTTTTGTTAAAGCAAACATTTTGTGTCCTTCCTCAATATCATTTGAAATTTCTAGTGGAATTGAACACTGTGATTCAAAGCCAAACAAATGAATTGTATAAATTTAATACATTTCGTGAAATTGTCCCCACCCCTTGAGATTCCGATATGACCTTCTAACAAAGATAGCCTGGCTGCTCCGGGTTGAGTCCTAATAGATGAAGCAACTGTCAGAATGTGATGACCGCGTAAGGACAGGAAGACAGACCTCCACTTCCTTCACGTCTTAGTACTCTAAACCGCCCAGCACCCTGTGAAAGAATTTATATCCCTCCCCTCCACTGACAAGTAAATGGTCAAAGGTGGACTCATCATAATCCTACCCGCCCCTTGGCGAAGTGATAAACTAGGAGGTGAGCACATGACACATCTGGACCAATCGCAGAACATTTCATCTCTCCCTGGCAACAAGGGTTGGGGGGGGGGGGCAGGCACATCATCACGTGATCTCATCCCGCCTGGACTTTTTGGATTGTTGGTGCCTGGGAGTGGTGAAGGAGAGGAAGAGGACTCTGCTCTGGTCTGGAATCTACCGCTGCCAAGGGGAACATGGAGGAGTGGGCTGAGACGGTGAAGCCCACCCTCAAAGACAGGCCCCGGTGAGAGGCTGAGAAGGAGGAACAGTCCAGGGAAGGCGTTGCTCTCAGCTTCTGTGGGCTCCATTGACCCAGTAGACGCCGCCAACCTGATCTGCACGACCTAATGGTTTCTCTTATAGTTAGCTGAAATTTGTTTAGTGAAGCTTCCCTTCATGCCCTCAGCCACCGTCAAGAACAACCTAGCTAAACTAAGGATGCAGAGGTCCTGGGTGCTTCTTGATGTTGGGTCACCGGCCTTGATCATTCCCCAGTGTTGTGATTTCCTGCCTCTGCCTTTTCCCTCTCGGTCTTTCCATCCCCACACTTCTTTCATTCTTTTCCAACATGTCCTTTTGTCCCTCAGCCTCCTGAGACTTCTGGGCCTTGACTGCTGCTGCTGGACACGTCTCACGATGTTTTTTCATCTAGGAAACCAAGGTGCCCACAAGCGTGCTCCCCCTCCCCCACTCCCTGTGCTCCGTGAGCTGTCTGTCTGCTGACCTGGCTGGACTTGGCCCAACTGCTGGAGGCACCCACCCTGGCCAGATGTGCCTTGGTGGGTGGAAGGACTCAAGCCACAGACAACTTGACAAATGCACACAGGAAGCGGCCCCACTTCCTCAGAAGCTGCCCAAACTGCTGCAGTACAATTTTAGCATCTGGCTATCCAAGCAAGTTGGGCCTGATACATTTATAAAAATCATTGGCTGAAGAAATCAGATTCCAAAATCCCATCTGGGAGCTTCTTTTTTTTTTCTCTCTCTCTCTCTCCCTCTCTCTTTAGTGCCGCACGTGTTTTAGGAGAAGAAGTCAATGAAAATCATCACATTTAATTTTAATTTGCACAGAGACACGAGACATGATGAGTCCATAAGCTTCAGGTGACAAATGCAAGCTCATGCAATTGGCTATTGTGTCAGCCATGGAGCCAGTGAAGCAGGAATCCAAGTTCCATTTAGCTGCATCAGCTCAGCTGAGTTTTTATTTCTTTAGCATTTCTTTCCCCATCCAGAGCACAGAGGCAGTAAAGTGTGAATTTGCGGTATAGTTAGTTCCTTGGGGATGCTGTTGTTACTCTGGTTACCTTTGTGTGTTTGCACCCAGTAACTGGTCAGTGGTACACAACTGTAGCCACAGCTCAATTACCAAGTCTGTGTGGGGCTTGTTGGATTCAGAAATGTCATAAACTGGGTTAAAATCCCAGTTAACAGCAGGGCGGTGGTGGCACATGCCTTTAATCCCAGTGCTCAGGAGGCAGAGGCAGGTGGATCTCTGTGAGTTTGAGACCAACCTGGTCTACAGAGCAAGGTCCAGGACAGGCTCCAAAGCTACACAAAGAAACCCTGCCCCAAAAAACTGAAAAAAGAAAGGAAGGAAGGAAGGAAGGAAGGAAGGAAGGAAGGATCCCAGTTAACCGTACTGTGTTATATTACATAATGTTTGTTAAAGCTGGAGGGAATGGTGACTGCTGCCTGTCACTGTCATTCAGGACACAACCACCACATTTGAAATAAAGAACTTTCTGAACCACTGGCCATCCCAGAAGCATACAAGCTTCTCCTTGTGTGGGTGCTTAAGAAGCATGAATTCCTTCTGACTCTCCACTGAAGTTTGCTCTGTAGTGCTTTGCATATTAATGAAAATGAGTTTTAGAGCATTCCCAGTTGTCTAACTAGTCAGAAGAGTAAAGCAACTAATTTTTCATGTTAAAATTTGACCAGAATAAAGGTATGGAGTAAGACTACACTTTTCACTATGGAGGACGAGAAGAAAACCTCCATTTGCCTCCTTCCCATTTAAACTCATGTTCATTATTGACTTAAACACGTAAGTCTATTTTCAGATCCCAAGGGTTAGAGCTCATGAATATATCCTTTTTTTGAAAAATATAATTTTGTGGTAAAATGGCCAAATAGTTTAGGAGGAGAGAAAAATATGACCTTGTGTAAAACACACACACACACACACACACACGACTTGGCTGACTTTTCTGTAAGGCCCATTCAGATGATTGGCTTTTTATAAGATATGAAATACTAACCCACCTATGTACATCCGGATTCTATAAATACACACACCCAACATACTTCTAAAAGGCGCATATGTGTAGTGGGGGAGATGGAGGAACCTGAAGTCCTGAGAGGGGTGTGTTTGTTCAGGTTATTAAAGAAGGGTGGCAAGCATTCCCGAGGACATGAAAATGTTAACATCATCTGAGGAAACTCTTGAATATGGTTAACGCTGCTGCCAAAAACTCTCAGCTATGTTATGTCAGAATGTTCAGCTGCAAGCTTCACTTTAATGAATGGGAAGACAGGGAAGCGGTGGGAAGTTCCTGCATCGACACATGGCAACCTTAAACAATCCGGTTCCCAGCACTGACTCAGCTCATTCATTCAGGGCCTGCACTGCCCAGGGGTCTCATCTATTGGCTAACAATTGGGCCAGCCAGTTACCTCCAAATGAGGGCACTTCGGAAGACTGAAACAGCCTGGCTGCCTTCTCATTCTACTTAACATATAGATGGAAAACCAACTTACTTTGCTCTTTCTGAAAAAGTGGGGCTCTAAGAAGAGCAAGTCTAGAGTCAGAAAAGCAAAGCAATCTCTGCCACCCCACACTGCAGGCTCAGCTCCCCTTCTTCCCGTGCAGCCTGCTCGCAGAGCTGCATTGCTATTTTTATCAGCTCTCTTCAACCCAGCTGTTGCTTCATGTTAACATGGCGAATGGTGTGAAAATCCCAGCAGAGGCGCGTGAATCCCAGAGGGACCTGTCTTCTGTCATTTCTAGAACAGATGAAATGTCATGGGCTTCATTGGGGGGGGGGTGGGGGGGTGGAGTAAGAACATTTTACCACAGAAGCAACAAGAACATAGCTGACATTTAAGTGACATGGCATCCAGGGCCAGACTCCCTTCTTATTCCCGACCAAAAGCATTCCTTTTTTTTTTTTCCTTCCTAATGGCTGCTAAGGTCACACACCGATCTGCACAGGAAGCCTGGAAGCAGCAGTCTCCCCATTTCAGGGCCAGGCCATGGCTGTCCTAGGTGCTAGACTTTGTGGCATCATGAGGTTGAGACAACTGAGTGGAGTCCAGCTTGGAGGTGGCCTCAGAAAACCCACTCCCTCTTCCTGACTTTAAATGTGACTAGTAATTTTAAGCCCACTCTTTGTATTTCCTCTGTGAAAATAACAGCATTTGGCCAGACTGTATGCAGAGGGGAAAAGTGCCACATAAAACTCAGATGATTTAAAAATACAACTCTAATTGCAGCTTTGTTGTGCCATGGTTTGGCAAATTGGGGTGGGGGGGCAAGTCAGAGGGGCACTTGCGGCTTGCCCCAGTTGTGACAAGGCTGTCCAGTTACACATCTGCCTCTGTGGTGGGTAAACTCTTTCAATGCCTATGAAAATATGATTTTAGGAGCTTCCACCTAGAATAGCAAGTGTTTCTACAAGGAGGCGGGGATGTTATTTGGTTCTGAGTGCTCAGTGCTGAATATGAACTCCCAGGACTCCTCTGAGCGTTTCCCCCTAACTTTTGTATGAGGACAAAGTGAGTTCCCTCCTGCTCCAAAATCCTCGGAGTGTGTTCAGCCTGGATGGGAGCAATCCCTTTCAGGACTTTAGGGGTAAGAGTCAGAGAGTCTACACTTAGGTTCAAACTTGAATCTGCTCTCGGTTTTACAGTACTTTCAACATTATTAAAAGGTTTTGTGGAAGTGGGGGTGGTGGCACACGCCTGTCCTCTCTGGACTTGGGAGGCAGAGGCAGAAGAATCTTGGGATTCAAGGTCAACCTGAGCTGCATTGTGAAATTCTATCTCACCGCCTTCCCCCCCCCAAAAAAAAAACACAGCAAACAAACAACAACAGAACCACTGGGGGAGAACCAAACACAACAGCAAAAGGAGGAAGAGGAGAGAGAAGAAAAGGGAGAGGTGAGTTGGGAGAGGAGGGAAGCAAAAAGCCTGATAGAAAGTTGAGTGAGTAGTGAGCACTGACTCCATTTGCTCAGTACTCACTCAGTTGCTCTGTTTATACACAAGACTAAAAGGTTGTCAACTTTTGTGGCTGTCAGGATAGCATCAGTGCTGGCAAGCCTGATGTCCTGAGTTCAATCCCTGGGACCCATGTGGTAAGACAGCATAAACTCCTGCAAGTTGTCTTCTGACCTCCACATGGGTGCAGTAGCACATGCATGACCTCTCTCCCTCTCTCTCTCTCTCTCTCTGTCTCTCTCTCTGTCTCTCTCTCTCTCCCTCCCCACTTCTCTAAGTGTGTGTGTTTTTTTATTTAACTTTTCCAGAATCCCTTGCAGCTCAACTTTTGGGTGCCACTCCCTTTGATCTATTAAACGGCCCTGCATAGTTTGGAAGACAGAAGGTGCAGACCAACCCTGTTTCTACTGCTGATAAACGATACAGAGGCTGTGTTGGATTCTGCCTTAGCCAGTCCAGTTTCGGTCTTTTCCTGCAATGTCAGGACACAGAAGGCTCCTTAACTCTTTTTGTCTCTTTGCTTGTGGGCCAAAGACTACCATGTGGGAGCCAGCAAAATGGTTTGTGGTTAAAGTGCTTGCTCTCAAGCCTGGCAGCCTGGGTTTGGACCCCAGAAACTATAGTGGAAGGAAAGGAAAAACTGACTTCTGCAAGTTGTCCTCTGCTCTCCACATGTGCATAGTGACTCCTGTGTGCACACACCAAATCCATCCATCCATCCATCCATCCATCTGTCCATCCATCAATCAAGTATAAAAATCTTCATTTTAAGACCATCCCTTGGCTTGTGAGCTCAGGCTTCGGCTCTGATTCTTGGCTCACATAGGTAGTGTATCTATCACAGTTTCTGGATGCACTCCCCCAATCCCTCAGCTCCACACAGCTGTATTTGTAGTTCCCATCTTGAGGTCTGTGCTTGGAACCTTCCAATGCTTTTTAAAAGCATACATCCTTGTATTAAATTCCTTTCCATTCAAAATAGTGTAGTTTCTGATATTGACAGTGTACTCTGACCTAGAAAATGGAGACTAAACTGGATTCTGGTCTGAGCTATTTCTTTAACAGCTGAGACGGTTGCCCTTCCTTGGCCCTATGCCCCTCCATAACCATCAAGATCATAGTAGCCTCCATCTTCGTGGGAGAGATGGGAATATTAACTCCTTCAGTTTCTAATTTTCACTTGTACCTAAATGAGTTCCTTGCAGGGGGAAAAAAAAAGAAAGCAGATATGGCTGTTTTGGGAAACCTTTCTAAGAGCCTTGAGTGTTCCTATAAGGTTGACCTTGGGGGTCTTTCCTGGCACACACCACAGACAGCTTCCTTCAAACCCCACTCAGTACCCTTCTCTCCTCCGTGGTCGCTGTGGCTCTCTCCACCATGCTCCCTCTTCTCCCTCTGGCACCCCCAGTCACTCTAGGACTCAGAGGATGGTACTCAGGCCTCTAGGGCACTCCATAAAACTAGACACCCGACTCAGGGACGTTCAGATAGGCCCTGAGCTTGAGAGGGGAGTTTTTCTGTCATTCTATCTGCTGCTGACATGAGAAGGTGTCTGGTGAGTAACATGTATCTCTTTATATTGGGAGGAAATATATAAACAATCCAGGTTGTTAGCAAAGCGTATAAATACATACCCAAGTGAGTGATCCCTGACAACGACAAGAGAAGAAAAAGCTTAAAAAGGCAAGAGGCTGTATCTACCCATTAATATATACACTGGAGGCATGGTGGCACACATCTTTAATCCCAGCACTCAGGAGGCAGAGGCAAGTGGATCTCTTGGAGTCTGAAACCAGCCTGGTCTACATAGTCAGTTCTAGGACAGCCAGAACTACATAATGATACCCTGTCTCAAAACAAACAACAAACCAAAATAAACAAAAAAACCAACAAAACAAAAATAATATTGATATAAAACTCACAATATAACATTAAACATTTGTGTGCAGGAGCAAGTGTAGACACCAGAGGCCATGTTGAGGCCCATGGTCTGGTCAGGCAATAAGAGCCGTGAGTCACCCATGGTCCTGATATGGCCAGGAGCTGCGTTGATGTCTGTGGCCAGTATTACCACAGAAGGTCTTGCAGATGCACGCGGTCTGGGCTGCCAGCTGAAGCCATGTTGATGCCTGTGGGCTGTCCTGAGCTGGCCCCATTCCTCTTTAGCCACTACACGTGGAGCTAGCTGTGGTACGGGTGCAGGAGAGCTGGCCCTGACTCTCTGGTGTCCACCGCACAGAGGCGCAGGCAGCGGTGTGGGGCTCAGGAGAGTTGGTCCTGCCCCTCACTGGCATGGCATGGTCGCAGGGTAGAGCCAGCCTCACCCTTTGCCAGCCTCTGCATGGCTCTCCACAGTAGATGGCTTCTGTCCAGGGTGCAGGTGGAGAAAGATGCACCTTTCCTTGGGGTGGCTGGCCACTAGGAGTTTAAACATGCTCTAGTGTTAAACAACACAAAATGGACTGGGTTTTTTTGTGGGGAGAGAGGGAGGGTTACAGTTGAGGGAAGTGGACTGGGGTGCATGATGTGAGAGTCCCAAATAATCAATTAAAAAAATTAAACATTTTAAAGTGGACTCGGTGGCATTTTATTACATTTTATTTATTTATGCATGTCTTTTGTATGTGCATGTATGTGTGTGTGCATGTGCCATGGTGTGTATGTAGGAGTCAGAGGACAGCTGCTGGGAATCCGTTCTCTCCTTCCATCACACCAATTCCAGGTATGGAACTCAGATTGTCAGGCTTGGTGGCAAGTGCCTTTTCTCATGGAGCCCTCTCACTGGCCCTCAGTGATATTTGATGCGTTTCCAACATTGTAACAACCACAACTTCTGCCACGCATTCACAACATTGTAAAAACCATAACTTCTGCCTTCCCACCATCGGGAAATAAAATACCAATACTGGTTAAGCAATTACCCCCAATTTCTCTTAACCCCCAGTGCCTGATAATCTCAGTCTGATTTTCCTTCCTAAGGACTTACCTGTCCTAGACGTTCAGAGAAATGGAGTCATTCAATATGTGATCTTTTGGGTCTGAATCCTTTCACATAGCATGAGAGTCTCAAGACTCATATCCATTGCAACCCGTATCAAAACTGCATTCCCAGCTGGTGGACTAATACTCCATTGCGTGTATCTACCACAATCTATTTACCCATCCATTGGCTGACGGACAGGCGTTTGGGTATTTGCAGCGTCTGACTATTTTGAATAGTGCCACCATGAATGCTCTTGTGTAGGGCTTTGGGTATCTGTTTTCAATATTTTTTTTTTAGCATATACCTAGAATGTTATTGTTTGATCATATAATGATATTACATTGAAATTTTTACCTTTTTTTTATGAATTTTCACCATGGCTAAATCATTTTAAAGTCCTGTTAGCAATGCATAAGGTTCTGATTCCTCCATATTACTGCTCCTGCTTATTTTGCCTTTTTTTTGGCGGGGGGGTCGAGACAGAATTTCTCCATGTAGTTTTGGTGCTTGTCCTGGAGCTCGCTCTGTAGACCAGGCTGGCCTCGAACTCACAGAGATCTGCCAGGCTCTGCCTCCTGAGTGCTGGGATTAAAGGCATGTACCACTGCCGCCCACCGCCCAACTTATTTTGCATATTTTTTATAGCTGTTCTTGTTATAGCCCAATGTGGTTCCGCTTTTGATTTTCACGGAGAGCATCTTTTTGATGTATTTCGCTTCTTTATCTTCTTTGGGGAAAATGCTCATCCATTTTTTTTTTTTTTTAATCTGGAGTTAATGGCCCTTGGAACTACATTGACTTGAGTGAGCCTAGATACTTTCAGCTGTTTAGAACTCACAGAGAAGCAGAGTGATTTCATATGGCTGCCGCCCTGACCGCCTTCAGGTCTGAGTCACAGGTGATTGGCTCAGTAAGGAGCCTTTGCCGGGGCTGCAATTTAGACTAGATTTCACAGTAGCAATCCTTTCTTCCGTGGCCCTTGACATGGTTTATTGATGTGTTTGTGTTTGTCATGTGTCTCGTTTAGTAGATCTTGTTCACAGCCTTGTTTCTGGAACACTGAGCCATGGAAGGCCCAGAAGGGGTGTGCTGTTAGTATATAGGGAAAATCAGGGAATTGTTGAACAATATCTGGAAGTAGTGCTGCCTTGGACCTGGGATATGTGAGTGGGAGGCTGTGAATTCAGCATGTGGGGAGAGAATATGTTGTGGTTATTTTGAACTGGCATCTAAGAGACTCAAACAAGGAGCAAGGGGCAATGCGAAGAACTGTCCCAAGTTCCACACAACTGTAGAGTGTCCTACGGCAATCAGTGGGAGAATCTGTGATTATCTGCCTTCACAGCACTGCTATACACATATAAGCAGAGAGTAGCATTTGAAGAGATTTAATATGGATGAACTTTCCAGGAATGCAACACTCTATCAATTAAAAAAAAACACGAAAAACTTTTGCCTCTTGTTGGAACCTTCACTGAGAGTTGTTCACTGTTTCAGAAAAAAACAAAAACAAACAAACAAAACCGTAATTAGCAACATTGTTTGTGGTCATTGCATCTGCAACATAATGGTACAGGCTATGTTTATGTGTGGGGCACAAACAGATTGGATTATTGTGTCTGCTAGTCTGGACATACCTGAAAATGTGTGCATTGAGATATTTGTTATTGAAAGTGATTTCTTTTTTGTATTATATTCAGTGTATGTGGTGGTTTGAAAGAAAATGGCCCCCAAAAGGAGAGGCACTATTAGGAGGTGTGGCCTTGTTGGAGGAAGTGTGTCACTGTGGGGGTGGGCTTTGAAGTCTCTTTTGCTCAAGCTTCCCTCAGTGTGACAGTCAGTCAACTTCCTATTGCCTCTGAGTTAAGATGTAGGACTCTCAGCTCCAGCACCACATCTGCCTGCCACGATGATAATGGATTGAACCTCTGAAACTGTAAGCGAGCCACCCCAATTAAATGTTGTTTTTATAAGAGTTGCCGTGGTCATGGTGTCTCTTCACAGCAATGAAAACCCTAAGACAGAACACTAAGGAGAGATGGCTCAGCAGTTAAGAGCACTGGCTGCTCTTCCAGAGGACCTGGGTTCAATTCCCAGCACCCACATGGCAGCTCACAACTGTCTAACTCCAGCTCCAGTGGATCTGACTCCGTCACAAAGACATGCAGGTCAAATACCAATGCATATACAAAAAATTTTTTAAAGACAGAACACTATATTAGTTATTTTGAAATTCTATCTACAGGTTATCTGTGAATTTTATTCTAGAATATTAGACATAAAGAAAGGCATTAAGTATAGTAGGGGTTAAAACTACAGTATTAGATCTGTATTTCTCATCATAATACTATATTATTGCAGTGCCAATATTACAGTAAGACTGTCAAGGTGAATGGCAAAGGAAATATGACCTTTCTTATTTTTATTCCAACACCCAATTTTCTCATTCTTGTTGCCAAAATGTTGCACTTCACACACTAAGGGCAATTTTCAAACTATTTGACCAGGACAGCTCAGTGAGAAGGGCACTTGCCACCAAGCCTGATCACATGAGTTCAACCTGCAAGAGAAAGAAAAGAACCAAGTACCCAACTTGTGTTGTGACCTCTACATGCACACTGTGCACCTGTGTATAGGTACTCACTCTCAAGGAAATGAATGTAATAAGTTTACTAAAAAATGGGTGCTCAAAGCATTAGTGGCTCAAAGGAAAATGTGCGTCTCAGAACCTGTAACATTTCCACAGAGTGATGGGGGGCACAGTGTGGGAGACAAGAAAATGTTCGGGAGCTGGTGTGCTGGCCGGACCTCAGCTGGGGTTCTGGCTCCATTCCTTCCTAAGCACATTGCCTCAGTCTGAACTGTTTCACTCTTGAGCCCCAGTTTCTGTCTCTGAAGGCTGGAGTCAATACACCTGCCCCCTAGCCATGCTTTACCTAAACACAGTCAAGTATAAACAGGAGGCTGTGCAACAAAGTTTCACGTTGGGGACTTTGCAGTCATGTCCTTTTCAAAGATGATCCCCTACAGCTCCCAAATTGGTCAAATAATTTGTCAGCATAAGCAGATACTATTCAGCATCTCCGAAGATGAAATCCTGAAACAACACATCACAGCTTGGATGAACCAAGCTTAAATTTCTACTACTTCCTATGTGGTCTGCTCCACATAAACCTTTGTCTGAGGTTCCCACCTGAATTCCAAGGGTGTGCATTTTTCCACATAGCCCATAGCTTTGATCACTTAGGAGGCTGGAGTCTTCAAAAGCTGGGCAAGTCAACCCCACTGGTCTTGGCATGGTTAGCAGATGGCCAAGTTATCTATCTGTCTATCTATCTATCTATCTATCTATCTATCTATCTATCTATCTATCTATCTATCCAAACTTTCAGACAGTTAAGAACTGTGTTATCTAAGTTATATTGTGTCATGTTTAACTCAATGTTTTTTTTTTTAATTATGTTTATTTATTGCAGGGAGGAGAACACTTGTACCATCAGGTTTATGCAGAGGTCAGAGGACAACTTATAGAAGTGGGTTCTGTTTCCCCTGTGTGGGTTCCTAAGATAGAACTCAGCTCACCAGGACCATGGCAAGTGCCTTTACTGGCTGAGCCACCTCACTGACCCTCAACTCAGTCTTCCTGGTGGAGACTGTAGTCACTGGATTGACTTTAATGAAAAACTGAATCACCTGCTCAACAAATACAGCCTGTGTGGGAAGCATTCGTAAGGAGGATGCCCAGAGGAGCGATCTGATGAAGATAGGTTCAGGGGTGGATGGGGCGGTGTGGGAAGGGGGTAGGCAGACACTGTAAAGTTCTAAATATACAGCCACCTCCTGCAATACTAGAAAGAACTAGGATCTAAGAACTATAACTGGGCCAGATCCAGTCTGGGAGGCCCAGAAAGATTGTCCTGAGTTAGTAAGCATCCAGCTTGGCTGAATCCCAAAGGATGGAAATAAGACATCGAGATGAAGGAGAAAGGAAGGCTCCTAGTAGAGATGAGGAAAGAAAGGGAAGGGAGATCACATGACTGTCACTTTACTTTTATATTTTAAATCTGTAATGACGACTCCAGAGAGTTCTGTGTATACAATTTGTGTGATTCTACAAAAATCTTTTCCGGTTTTCTGTGGTTTCAGTAAACGAAGGCAATGACCCAAATATTTCTAAATACCACCCCAGGATCCAAAGGGAGACAATGGCCTGGTGTTCATGCAATACCAGGGCAGTGGTCACCCACTGGAGTGTCATGATGGTTCAGAGTGGAAAGGTGCTCACTACGGAGCCTGCTGACCCAGAGTTCAATCCCTGGTACCGTATGGTACACCCAGGAAACCCACTCCTGTAGTACTCCACATGAGGCTGTGGCACACATCCTTAAAATAAACCAATAAATATAATTTAAAAAAATAGACTCTTAGTCCAAGTAAAGACATGGATTGGAAAGAAGTCACAGTGTTGGTGATGAATAAGGAAGATGGGGCCGTAGGATGCAGTGCAGGGGCCCATCACTGTCTGAGGCATAGACACTGGTCTTCCCAAATCTCTCTTGTATCTAACTACTGGGACTGGGGACTCACAGACTTTAGATCTGAAAGGAGCTTAGGACTATTTTTCTTCTATTCACTTTTCCTCCCAAACAGACAGATTTTTGCTATGCCACACCATCTGGCTCAGAACTTTTTGTTATAACTTTAAAAAAAATTATAAGAGCAGTATATTCGTAATTTTGCAAGTTGGAAATGGCAAAAATGAGTGAAGGACCAGGAGAGCACAAGACCCTCCACTGGTCTGATTTCTCCTTGGAATGTGCATGTGAAAAGCCAGGTGTCTCCAAGGCATCAACTGGAATTCAGTGCTTTAGAATTCTTTAGTTTGCGGTTTGATAGCTACCCTTCTCATAACATAAAAATTTAATGTAATTAATTTTCTTTCAAACATTGGCTTAACAACAATTTATTTACTTAGGGGCTGGCTGTACTAGTGACTAAGCCTTGAGCACTGGGCAAGCACTCTGTCACTGATCTAGCACTCCAGCCCATTAAAAAACACTGGTTTATTTATTTATTTATTTTTACCATAGCTGGATTTGAACTAGCTCTATGGCTTTGGTAGGCCTTAAACTTGTAATCTTCCTGTCCCAGCTTCCTGTATAGCTAGAATTAGACTGTAACTCCTCCTGTGCCACCGGGCCCAGCTTGCATTTACCATATATAAAATGTGATATTTTACGTTCAGTTCTGAGTATTTTCTAATGTGTGTTATTATTTCTTGAATTTTAAAATGGTTTATTTAATCCCTAAATGTTTGACGACTTCCCAAGTACTGACCTATTGATTTCTAATATTGTATTTAGACCATTTTTCTATAGCCATCATCTACTTTTTCCTTATACTTCTTTCAATTTGTGCCCCATTTGTTTCAGAGGGAATACTGTTAGTTGCACACACATCTGGAATTGTCATGGCCTCAGATTGCTTTGATCCTGTTGTAATTAGGTTTCTGTTGCTGTGATAAAACACCAAAAAGCAACTTGGAGAGAAAATGGTTTATTTTATCCTGCAGCTTGTAGACCATTGCTGAGCGAAGTCAGGGCAGGAACCTCGAGACAGAAACTAAAGCGGAGGTCACGGAGGAGTGATGCTATATTGGTTTGCTCTCCATTGGTTTGCTTGCTTGGCCTGGTTTTGTTTTGTTTTGTTTTTCCAGACATGATTTCTCTATGTAGCTCTGACTCTCCTGGAACTCCCTCTGTAGACCAGGCTGGCCTCAAACTCAGAGATCCACCTGCTTCTGCCTTTCAAGTGCTGGAATTAAAGGTGTGTGACACCACCACCCAGCTGTCCTGATTTTTTTTTTTTTTTAAGCTGAGGATTGAACTCAGGGCCTTGCACTTGGTAGGCAAGCGCTCTACCACTGAGCTAAATCCCCAACCCTGTCCTGAGTTTTATATAACTCAGGACCACTTGCTCAGGGGTAGAATCACCCTCCTACATCAGTTATTAATCAAGAAAATGCCTCACAGACTTGCCTATGCACCAATCTAACAGAGGCATTTTCTCAATGAGCAGTCTCTCTTCCCAGATGACTCTAGTTTGTGACATTAAAAAGTCACCAACACAGACCCTTTAAACAACATGTTCCTAACGACATTACTATTCCTAACCTATTTGGCATTAAAATAATGATTACAGCTTTTCTTCTGACAAATGTTTTCATACTGTATCCTCCAAGACCATTCCCAGGTTCAACGATTCATTCAGAGATGGGATTCAGCATAGTTGTATTTATGGCTCTAGTTTATAGAGAAGTGATATAAAACGAAATCAAGCGTAGGAATACATATAATTCCTTTAGCCACCAACAAGGCACATATCTTGTTAGGGAAGTTAAGGACCCAGTGTCCAAAGTCTTTGTTGGGGGAGGGGGCAGCAATTGATTATGTAGACACTTTGCCTAGCATGCACCAAAATTCTAGACTTGTAGATGGTAAACAGTTTTTCAACATGAACTATTCTGTTTGTACAAGTTGTTTTAGGCTTGGAGGGCCATCACTGTTAGTTTGGAGAAAGAAACGACACTCTCTAAATCTACACACCAGCCCAAAGCCAACCCTGTAAAAAGCCCTGTCTAAGAAAGCAGTCTTAGTCAGGTCTTGTACATTAACACTTTTCTGAATGGCTATGTTTGTTTTCTATCCTTTTTTTAAAAAATAAATATACTTTTTGTGACTTTTTATTTAAAGTGGCTTTTAAATTTTAATAATGTATATGAGCATTGTCTTAGCTAGCTTTCTATTGCTGTGGTAAAACACCATGACCAAGGCAGTGCATAGAAGAGAGAGTCTGTCACCATTAACGTGGGAAATTGTGGCAGCCGGCGGCAGACCTGGTGATGGAGCAGCAGCTGAGAACTCCTGGTTTGAACCACACCCAGGATACAGAAAGCACTAACCCAAAATGGTGCTCATCTTTTGAAGCCCCAAAGCCTGCTCCCAGTGACATGCTTCCCCCAGCCAGGCCAGGCCTCCTTGTCTTCCCCAAACAGCCACCAACTGGGGCTAAGTATTTAAATACCCAACACTTACCAGGGACACCTCGTTCAAACCACCATAGCTGGTTTGCCTGCCTGGACATCGATGTACCATTTGCATGCCTCATGCCTGATACCTGTGGATGCCAAAAGAGGACATCAGACCTTCTGGAACTAGAGTACAATTGTGAACCACCATGTAAAACCATCTAAAACGAATTCTCTGGTAGAGCAGCCAGTACTCTGAACCATTGAGCCAGCTCTCCAGTCCCACAGAGTGGCCTTCTTATAGGCATCCTTCTAAAACCTCATCGAGCACTCGACCTTTTTACCGAGTATTTATATCATCCATATTTAATATAATTATCAGCATGATTCAATTTAATTTTATCTTGCTACAATTTTACTAGTGATTCACTACAGTTTCTTTTATGTGACTATATCAAAATTCCTGTGAAACAGCCTATGGGAGGAATATTTATTTTGGCTTACAGTGAGACACCAATCTTGGTGGAATGGAGCAGTTCAGATCATAGTGGCCTGGAAGCAAAAAAAAAAAAAAAAAAAAAAAAAAAGTGGGGGGGGGGGGGGGGGGGGAGGGTTAGAAGAGAGTCAGTACAAGACACAGCCCTGAGTACGTGCTCCCCAGTGATCTGGTTCCTCAAACTGGGGCCACCTCCTGTTTTTATCCTTCCCAAATAATACTACCATATTGTAAATCCATTAAGGGGTTACTCACTCATGATCTAATCCTCTCTGGAAATGTCCTATAGCCACACACCCAGAAGTGTCTTACTACAGTCATGCAAGATTAACCATTGCAGATTCTAATTTTGCATTTCCCCTTTTAGTGTGGACCATTTAAAATTTTTTATTATTTCAAATTATGTACAGATATGTGTACATGTATCCACATATGGGCATATGTATATTCGTGTAGGTGCCCTTGGAGGCTAGAGGCCTCAGATCTCCTGAAGGTGGAGTTGTAAGTTGCCTGATGTGGGTGCTGGGAACCAAACTCAGGTCCTCTAAAAGAGCAACAAATGCTCTTGACCATTGAGCCCTGTCTCTATCCTCTAGACCAGTGTTTCTCAACCTGTGGGTTGTGACCCTGTTTGGGGCTCAAATGACCCTTTCACAGGGGTCGAATATCAGATATCCTGCATAACAAATATTTATATTATGATTCATAACAGTAGCAAAATTACAGTTATGAAGTAGCAACAAAAAAATTTATGGTTGGGAGGTCACCACAACATGAAGAACTGTATTAAAGGGTCACAGCATTAGGAAGATTGAGAACCACTGGCCTAGACTAATACTTATAATTCTATTATTTCTCTATGATCACTTATCAATTACATCTCTTGATTTTGTTTTTTCAGTGACTGCTCTATGGTTCAATAACATATTTGGACATACATGGAATATATGAAATAATGGACTTTATATATTTATTGCATATACATTTATATGTTAAATTATCTTTGTCTTATTTCATAATTGTATAGTGCATGAACCTTTAACAGTGCAGCTCCATTTCTACTCTCCTTATCTTTGTGTTATAGCTATCATTTTATTTTTTACATATAGTAGGAGCCCACAATATGTTATTTATTTTTGCTCTAAATAGTCAAATGTCATTTTTTTCTTTTTCTTTTTTTTAAAGACAGAATCTCACTATGTAACTCTGGTGGTCCTAGAACACACTGTCTAGACCAGGCTGGCCTCAAACAGCAATTCTCCTGCCTCTGCCTCCCAAACGCCACAACTAAATGTCTTTTAAAATAACAAAAATAGAAAAAACATTCTTTTTGCAATCCTAATTAATTTTGTGCAATATTTTGGAAAGTAAAATATTCATGTCTGACCGGGCAGTGGTAGTACACACCTTTAATCCCAGTACTCGGAGGCAGAGGCAGGTGGATCTCTGAGTTCAAGGCCAACCTGGTCTACAGAGTGAGTTCCCAGACAGCCAGGGCTACACAGAGAAACCCTGTCTTAGAAAGCAAACAAACGAATGAACAAACAAACAAACAAACAAACTCATGTCTGATAACAACAAACAACAAACATCGCCCTGGTTAAAAAACTCTTAGTCTTTTTGACTCCATGGTAAGCAAGTTTTCTGCCAGTTAACTGAATCCTGCCACGGCAATCAGTGTGTGCTGGGCAGACATTAGTGAGGGCTCACTACCTCTTTTGCTTTCAGTTACCAAATACACACAGTGACTTGAGCAAGTATCTAGTTTATAAGCATTTATTTTCCACCTAAGATTTTTTTCCAATGACTGTCTTATTTTTATCCACTAATGTCCTCCTGAGTTCTTTACATGAAATTATAACCCATATACTCCAAATGCCCAACAGTGAAAAGGAGACCCTCAGGTTGTATTGATTCCTGTAAAGATTCTCTGGCTTGAGTGCAAGAAATTAACTGAGGACTTGGGCTCTCATTCGTGGGGAATCAGCACATCAAGTGCTTCCAGGATCTCCTAAGCACTGTGCCCATCAGCTCCCTAGAGTCATTAAATACCTTTTCAATATTTCCGTAGGAACCATGTTATCACAAATTCTTTATTTAGGAAACGATCACCAAAATGACACCCCGCATTGCTATTTACTGATAAATCTTTGGTTTACGTAGGAAACCTAGAGTTGTGAAGGAAGATCTTTGTCCATAAAAAGAGTCAAGGCAGGACACAGGATCTTTGGTCATGGCTTACTCACTGTGTTTATACTCTACCATAATTCTGTTGCTCGCTTTTACAGATTTGGTGTTCATGTAAACTACTAACTCACCTCTGGTGAGCTTAAGTCACTTGAAATCACCATTTCCCCCAGATGAACATGTTATCAGTTGGCAATAGTGTTTGTAAATTCATGTTCTGCTTCAGTTCTCCCTTCATTTTGCTTCAAAACTTAAGTATTAGTTTTAAATATGGAAGGTATTTATGCAGGTCAAAACCCTGGGCTCCTAAAAAGGAGGAGGAGCTTCTCTTGAACACGCTTCCACACGCCCCTTTCTCTAACTTGTCCATCGTGCTTTGTGAATTAAGCAAAGACATAGGTACATTTTTAGTCCTCCCTTCTTCCTAAGGTGAAGGTCGTGTGCTGTGCCCACTCTCCTGTGTTTGCATCTCTTGGGAGTTAGTTTGTTGAGTTTCTTCATCTGTGACGTGAAGAGAACACGCTGTGAAGTTATGACAATTTAACAGAAGGAGGCCAGTAGCAAGGACCAAGAAGAGAAGCAGGGATCAGTCAGGCATGCTGAGTACCACCTTCACCTGTGCCCACAGACTGGTCCTGCTACCCCCACAGAAGCAAGGTGGTGATAGCATTTGCACTGTGCCCCTCACAACTGCAGCTGGCAATATCCTTGAAATAGTCAGATGCACACGGCAAATCACCCAGCAAGAATAGTTTTGGAGTTTCGCACATGCACTAGCAGCTCTGGCCAGATCAATGTTTAAGGCAAGCTCTGAGGTCCTAGAGCTAACTCCTGACAGGTCTCCTGGTAGGGCACTGCACTGTCTCCCACAAGCAGCCACATATCCAACCAAAGTGCCATGTGGGGATGAACAGACACATGGCCACTTTGCAGGGCAAAGATGTCTTAAGTATTCCCTATTTGCCCACATGTTCACTGTGCCCTGTGCCCTTCCTTGCTTTGCATAGGTGCATAGTTCTATCTGTATCAATTTTCTTTCCCACAAAGAACTTTGCTTGTTCTCACGCTGCCTGTCGACTAGGACTCTAGCCTCTTGCCTCTTGTTGGTCATTTTGCTTCCTTTATTGAAATCTCATTCTGCTGGGCATAGCTTTCTGTGTAGACAGGACTTGTATCCAGTACTTGTCTCATTTTCTAATGTTTTGCCCAGTCTATGACTAAAATTTGTTTGTCGTTCGTATCCCTGATTCTCTGTATGCAGCATGTTTTCCCCCTTTTTAAAAAAATCTTGATCACTGGTTTTCAGCAGTTAGATTATGATGTTTGTGGTGGGTTGAATGAGATTGGCCCCCATAGGCTCATGTGTTTGAGTAGTTGGTCCTGTTAGTGGAACTGTTTGGGAAGGATTAAGAGGTGTGTTCTTGTTAGAAGAGGTGTGTCATTGGGAATGGGCTTTGAGGTTTCAAAAGACATGGGCCTTTTCCAGTGTGCTTTCTGTCTTCTGCTTGAGATTTTGAGATGTGAGCTCTCAGCAGTTCTTGTTGCCAGGCCTCTAAAGGCCCCACCATCATGAACTCTAACCCTTTAGAACTATCAGTCCAATTAAACCTTTTATTTTTTAGGTTGCCTTCTCCCTGAGTTTTGCTGTGCTTTTCTCGCGAGTTTATCATCAAATCTTTGTCGGTTTGCTTGATCATTCTTTTTTCTATTTTCTCTCTACACCTCCCTCTAAAGGGAACCATGACCACGCCTAACAGTGACTTTGGAATCTTCAAAAAGATGGCAGAATCCCACAATGATGATTCCACATGGACTATGATAAAGCCATTAAGCTGATTAACACCACCAAAAGATTGACTTTGGACTACAAACTACTCAGGACAATTTTGGGATGGCTACTGAGATGATCCAGCCTGACAGACTACTTGAACAAGGACTTGAAACAAGCCCTGCACTTTCTCATTATGCAGCAGCTGGACAAATGATACAGGACTTGACAATTAACCCAAAAATAGAGTTTTTGTTTAAAAAAGAAAAAGGAGAATATAGATATGAGGTAGATCACTGAATCTACCCTGAGAAAAAAGATAAAGAAAAAATAAGATAAATGGTTAATCATTGAATCTACAATAAAAAGAAAAAGGAAAGATATAAAAATGACAAAAGGTAGATTATTGAAACTTTTATGAAAAGAAAAAAGAGAGAATATGGATATGATAAGAAAAAAGATCAATTTTTGAATCTACTTTTAAAAATGAACTACTTGTTTTAAATAGGATAAGTAATGAAAATGTTTTTGTCTGAGTTTATCAAATGTTACTGGACTGGACATTGTTATATATAATGGAGTTTTTTGCCTGAAACTGTCAAATGTTAATGGACTAGACATCATTAATGTAATCTTGACCATGTATATTGTATATATTTATTGGATATGATTTTTCTTGTATTAGTTATAAGCTTTTTAAAATTTTAGACAAAAACGGGAAATAGGTATTGTGTTCCCAAAAATATTGTGTAGGTTATAAACTTATCTGGGGTCAGAGAACAAGACAGCCACAATATTAAACATGAGGATAGGCAGTGGTAGCACATGCCTTTAATCCTAGCATTCCAGAGACAGAAATACCTCTGGATCTCTGAGTTCAAGGCCACATTAGAAACAGCCAGGTATGGTGACACATGCCTTTAATCCCAGAAATCCAGTCTTTAATCCCAGGGAGTGACTACAGAAAGTAGAAAGATATATAAGGCGTGAAGACCAGAAACTAGAAGCTTTTGGCTGGTTAAGCTTTCAGGCTTTGGAGCAGCACAGTTCAGCTGATGGGCCATTGGGATGAGGACATAGAAGCTTCCAGTCTGAGGAAACAAGACCAGCTGAGAACTGGTGAAGTGAGGTAGATGTGGCTTGTTCTGCTTCTCTGATCTTCCAGCATTCACCCCGATAACTGGCCTCAGGTTTGATCTCATTAATAAGACTCTTTAAGATTCCTGCTACACCTCCCCTTCTGGAATCATCCTACTTGCTTAGCCTCACATGTTCATTATTATTTATCTTTCCCCTCAAAACCTCACTCTGCAAATGTTGTTGGTTGTTTTTACTCTTTGCTCTTTTGGGGGCCTGCCACCCAGTTCCCAAATAAGTCACACATGGAGGCTTATTATTACTTATAAATGCCTGGCCTTACCTTGGCTTGCTTCTTACCAGCTTTTCTTAAATTATTCCATCTATCTTTTGCCCCTGGGCTCTTTCCTTTTTCTATTTCTGTATGTCTTTCATCCTTTCTTACTCCATTGCTGGCTGTGTAGCTGGGTGGCTGGCCCCTGGAGTCCTCCTTGCCTTCTTTTCTTGCTCCTTGATCCTTTCCTCTCTTTTTCTCCTTCTATTTATTCTCTTTGCCTACCAGCCCCACCTATCCTTTCTCCTGCCTTGCTATTGGCCATTCAGCTCTTTATTAGCCCAATCAGGTGTTTTAGGTAGACAAGGTAACACAGTTTCACAGAGTTAAACAGATGCAACATAAAAGAATGCAACATATCTTTGCATCATTAAAACAAATGTTCCACACATAAACAAACAATGCATCTTAAAATATTATTCTACAAAAATGTAAATTTTCTATTCCTATGTCTCCAAGTACATTTATCCTTTTTCTTGTGGTATCTAATTTCTTAATTACATTACAATATCTTATCTTTTACTCTCTTACTTCGGGTATTTTTAGTTCTAGCACTTCCATTTAGGTCATTTTAAATATTCCATTTTATTTTTCCACCTATGTTCCTCTATATACTTGAGATATGGGACACAAGTACAGTAGAAACTTTAATGGCACTTAAAGTATTGATTCATCTCTAATAAAATCAAAGGTTTTGTTATTTAATTAAAATATATAATTACATTGTTTCCCCCTTCTGCTTTCCAACCTCTCCCATCCCCCACCACTGCTCTCTCTCAAAGTCATGACCTCTGTTCTTTATTATTATTTCATAATAATTGTTACCTGCTGAGTCTGCTTAGTGTGGCTCATATGCATATGATTTTAGGGCTGACCACTTGGGATTAGATAACCATTTAGGGGTCTTATCCCTGGGGAAGATTAGCTTTCCCTCTCTAAGCACTTGTTATTTGCCTGTAGCTCTTCATCTAAGGGTGGTGCCTCCTGAGAGTCCCCAATTCACATTGGAAAGTCAACAGACCTTGTTCACAGGCATATGATTAAGATTTCATGACATCTCAACAGTATGGCCGCTTAACGTGATGTTTTTATTATCATTATGGAACATATTTTCCATAAATGATAACTTCCTGAACACTGAGCATTATATGTTGTATTTTTTAAATAATGTTCATCTTTTTTCTGACATGCAGGTAAGCTGGTTGGGACAGCTGACCCTTTCAAGCTCAGTCTGAGTTATGAAGATAACAGAGACTTAAGATAAGTTAGCCCTGTCACTGCCCAGTGTTCTGTGCCTTAAACACCCTGGTGAGTGGTGAGATGGCAAACCAGTCCCAGTACTGCATTATCTCCAGGAATTGTCTGGTCTACTACTCTATTAATCTGTGTATTGCTGACATAACAAAATACCACAGGCCTACTGACTTAAATTGTAGAAAAGTGTTCTTCACAGCTCTGGAGACCAAAAGTCCCACTTCACAGGCTCTCTTCCTGGCTTGCAGATGGCTACCTTTGTGCTACGTCCTCACATGGCCTTTCCATATTATATGGACAGGACGTGTTAGGAGGAGTCTCTTATTTCTCTTCTTGTAATGACACTAGGGGATGAGAGCTGCATCATTCTCATCTCATTTAACCTTAATTACTTTCTTATTCCAAATGCAGCTACACTGTGCTTGGGTAAGCCTTCAGCATGGATTTTAGAAGATGCAAACATTCAGTATCTAACTGAGTGGTTTTCCTTTTGGTCTTGAATGATTTCTTTTCACACATGCACAGAGGAAAACTTAGCCAAATATTCCAGGACACCCCCTCTATATTCAGGGCCTTTTATCTGTGTGGTTCCCTCTCTCCAGCAGTCAGCTCTGGAAATTCTTACTCTAACTCAATGATACCACTTGGTTTTCTGTGGATCCACCCTCCTCACACTGCAGGCTGAAACCAGCTTCTAGGTTGCAAACTGGGGCAATCTTTAGTTTCATTAATTTATCTTGAGAATCACATATCCATATTGTCCATTGGTTATGTCTTAAAACTGCCATTTCATCTATCTTGTCTGATTTCCTAGTAGTTTATGTGTAAAGATATAGTATCTGTCTACTGTCATGACAGGAAGTAGAATTATGTGTTTTGTATAATTACTGTAATTAGTAATAAAAAGGGTTATTCCATGAATGAAAGTTGGGGCATCCAACCTTCCTACCTTCAATGTACATGTTGCTATATGAAAGCATGTAGAAATATTCAAAGTGTCCAAATAAGAATAAAAGACAATCCTCCTCATCTGGCAAATCGTTGAAAACAAAAAAGAGAAAATCCAGTGTATTTTAGAACTCTGTAGAGTTTTTGGTTCTTCAGATTTTTCACCCAGGTAAAAATTATTATGCCATAGTTATACCCATTCTTTAATCATCCAAGGAATTGCAATTCTGGATTAGAAATATTTAATTTGTACATTTAAAACTTTCTTAATTTAATTTTATATGTATGGTTGTTTTGTTTACTTGTATGTCTATTCACCATATGTGTGCCTGGTACCCACAAGACCTAAAAGAGAGCATTGGATCCCAGGGACTGGATTTACAAATGGTTGTGAGCTGCCATGTGGGTGCTGGAAATTAACCCAGGGTCCCATGGAAGAGTAGCCAGTCAGTGCTCTTAACCACTGAGCCATCTCTCCAGCCATTGATTTCATGCATTTTATGTTGTCACTATAATATTGTGATGATGTAAATTATCAAAGCCTCTTGCCAGCCCCATATATCATGCAGACACTCCTTGATGTATAGCAGTGTTGTCACAAGAGACCCAGTGCAAGAGGGAACATTGTAAGTTGAAATGCATTCACTCAATCTAGTGTACTGAGCTAAGCCTACCTTGCTAAGCATACCCTGACTGCTCACACTAGCCTAAACATGGGCAAACTCACCCAACACAAATCCTGTTCTATTATAAAATATTGACAACCTCATGGCATGTATTAAATATCTGTCTAAAAGCATGCAGGCCAGTGTGCACTATAGTACTGTGGCTCATCAGTGTGAGCATGCAGCTGACTGGGAGTGGCAGCCTTCTGCTCCTGCCCACCATTGGTAGAGAGTGTCCATGCCCAGACTGTTGACCAAGAAAAAGGAAAAACTCAAAGTTCAAACTATGGTTTCTACTACTGTATACATGACATATGTCCCTTTCACACCTCCGTGAAGTCAATGGTTGCAAATTGAACCATTGAAGGTGGAGACCATTTATTTATTTCCTTCCTCCTTTCCTTTCCCTTCCTTCCTTCCTTCCTTTCTTTCTTTCTTTCTTTCTTTCTTTCTTTCTTTCTTTCTTTCTTTCTTTCTTTCCTTCCTTCCTTCCTTCCTTCCTTCCTTCTTTCTTTCTTTCTTTCTTTCTTTCTTTCTTTCTTTCTTTCTTTCTTTCTTTCTTTCTTTCTTTCTTTGTGTGTGTGATGAAGCCTTCCTTGTTCCCCCAAATTGAATGGAAAGTATCTGGAAAAGCAAGCTGGCATAAATCAAATAAAATATGAGCATTAGATTTTATCTGAGAAGCACTTTTTTTTTCTCTTTTGGCCTCTGGCCTAAGAAGTTGCCTCTAGAGTAAAACAATGTTTATGAATCCATAGGTCATGAAAGTTTGATCTCCCTCCTGTCTCTGATTTCAGAGGAGTCTCTTTAACAGCCACACTTCTCTCTAGGTCTTTGTGCTTGGAAGCTGAATTTGTTTTTCTGAATGCTTTGCTATTCACTTTGCTTTGGCCTTTATGTTGTCCTAGCCCAACCTGCACATGCGGGTTGAGCAGGTGGATGTGTGAACTCCTCTGGTGGGTAGTAAGGACATTTGTCAATAACAAAACTCAAGCCTTCTCTTGGTCTACAGAGCGGGTGGCATGCACTCAGTTGGCTTGCAGGGCAATGGGAGGTATTAGAGAAAACTCTGGTGAGAAAAATGGTGGAGACAGTGCCCCAGGGCCTCCTACAGCAGTCTCCCTGACCCGGGGCCGGGGTTGTTTTCAACAGTCTTCATCACCAGTGATCAACAACAAGAGGGAAATACAGTACAGGATGATATTCCAGAGATGGGCAGTGAGATGGCTCGGTGGGCAAAGGCCTTTGCTGCTAAGCCCAACGGCCTGAACTCAATTCCCAGGACCCACGTGGTAGAAGGAGAAGACAGATTCCTGTAAGTTTTCCTCTGATCTCCACATGTGCACTGTGACATGGTATTTTCAGAGAGACAGAGCACATTTTCTTAACTTATTATAGTTGTCCACTTTTCATTCACCATTATTAATCCCTTACTGCATTCATTTAAACTTGTTTTTAAATGTGTTTGTATGGGGGAAAACACAGCATATACAGTCTGGCTTTCTTTGTTCAAGTTCTGCATCTACAGATTCAACCAACCATGGGTCAAAAAACTGTTTTTAAACCATGTCTGTACTGAACATGTGCTCAGCTTCTTCTTGTCATTGCCCCCTAAGAACACAGTATGACAACAATGTGTGTACTGTGTCCCTTCTACTTAATGTTAGAAGTATTAGAGACAACCTGAAGCTCATGGGAAGATGTGCAGGGATAATATGCAAATATTACACGTGAGGAATTTGAGCAGCAATTGCCATGGTTTCTGGTTTACACAGGGGGTGAGGAACTCCTCCCACAGATGCTGGGGGGCAACCCTATAGGGCTCAGTGCAGGCCCTCCAGTCATCTCCTTGGAGTCTTGAAACCCCTGTGGCTATAAGGGTCCACTGGGTTCTGATGCAAGCTATGTGGGAAGGAACGTCTTGATGACATTAGAGAAGATGGTGTCATCAGAAGCTAATGTCTAATGCCTTGATAGGAGCTATTAAGGAGATGGCTTTCCACACTGCAGGTAGAGTGGGGCACTTCTTAAGGAAAAGCCTCATGTTCTTTGGCAAGGAGCGGGATGTTAAAAAGACTAGAGTCAAACCCACTCCATGGGATTGTGACCTCAAGGACTCACCTTCTCTGGTTTTCCTTTTCCTCATCCAGAAACAGGACAAACAAGCTCTATCTCCAAGAGTTTTCACGGGGTTCAGAGAAGATATGAAGTACTCCCCATTCTGGGCTGGCATCAGTGAAAGGCTCAATAAACAACATGAGATGACAACATCGCTCTGATTAGGAAAGAATATGGAACCAATTCATGCTTCAAGGAGTGATTGGCTAAGATTTTATTTTATTTTTTTAATTTTAAATATATTTATTTATTAAAATTTTTTTCATTGTACATACCAACCCCAGTTCCCCCTCCCTCCCCTTCTCCTCACCTCCCTCCCACTCTACCCCCATCCACTCCTCAGAGTGGGTAAGGCCTCCCTTGGTAGTCAACAAAGTCTGGCATACCAAGTTGAAGGAGAGCCTAGGCCCTCCCCATTGTATCAAGGCTGAGCATGGCTAAGATTTTATTAAACATTTTATAAATGTGTTTGAGGGATTTGAGTTTCTGGATTCTTCCTGGTTAATGGTCTGTGTGGAATGATGGTAATGCTGACTTCAGGAGTGAGGATGTATTTCCTCTTCATTTTTCTGCAATGGTCTGTAAAATCTGATGTACGGCTTTCTTCAGTGGCTACCAGGCCACACCAGTGAAGCCATCTGGCCCCTTAGAGATTTTATGTACACTGAAATTTTTTACCTTTTGATTTTCTCTGATAACAAAGGCCTATGCGGGTTGCCATTTTTTCCATGAGTGACTTGTAACCTTAAGACATCTATCCATTTCATTTCTTCTAAGTTGTCAAATACCTTGTCACAAAAGGATCCTAACATTCTTATGATCCTTTTACTATGTGTGTACCTATGGGGATAGCAAATACTGTTGGGAAAAAAACTTTTTCCTTGTCAGTTTATTAAGAGTTAAGAATGTATTGATCTTCAAGACCTAGCTCATGGGTTCCATCAGCTGCCTTATGGCCTATGTATCTTGACAGCTCTCTGATCTCACTGCTCCCTTTCTTCTCGTGACTTGGGTTGTATTTGCCGCTCCTCTTCAAGTCTCTTAAGGTGGAATCTGAGGTGACTAGGGTCACACTCTTCTAACCCAGTCAATGCTGGAGATACTCTTCGTGCGACTTTCTTAGCCTCATTCCACAAATTTCAACATGGTGGGTTTTGTCTTGTAATCCATTCCAAAACACTTCTAATGTCTGTTAAGATTGTTTCTTCATCAAACAAACAGCAGCTTATGCTTGTGAGGATGTAGGGTAAGGGGAACACTCTTCCATTGCTGGTAGGAGTGCAAGCTTCTACAACCATTATGGAAACCAGTATGGCTATCAGGAAACTGTGAACCAAGCTACCTCAAAATCCAGCTATACTACACTTGGGCAGATACTCAAAGGACTCTTCATCCTACTACAGAGCCCCTTGCTCAACCATGTTCTTTGATGTTCTATTCATAATAGCCAGGAACTGGAAACAGTCTGGATGTCCACCAAGAAATGAATGACTAATGAAAATGTGGTGATTTACATAAAGGAATATTACTCGGCTGTTTAAAAAATTAAATAGTAAGATTTGCAAAGTAAATGGAAACAACTAGAATCATGCTGAGTGATGTGATGGAGATCCAAAAAGACAAATATAGTGAGTCTTACAAATCACACTGAAAGGCAGGCCCCATGCCCAGCAGTAGACGACCAGCACAAAACAAACACAGTGGTATTTGGGGGGATGTTTTGTCTCATAATGATCTCTTTGGGCATTTTTAAACCTTTACAGGTCTTTTGCTTGTATATCATGTTTTCCAATTATGTGTTTTTATAGTGCATGCGTACATGTGTGTGTGTGTGTGTGTGTGTGTGTGTGTGTGTGTGTGTGTGACTGTGTGTCTCTGAGTGTGTATGTGTTTCTCATGCTTTTTCTTCCTGTTTGTTTTTGTTTTATTCTGGTCTGATTGGCTTTATATTTGCCTGTTTGTTTTCTAAAGAGAAAGAGAGAGGAAGAAGGTGGGGAGGTGGACAGATGGGGAGGTGGGGAGGATATGGGAGGGCTTGAGGGAGGGAACACTGTGATCAGAATATATTAGATAGAAAAAACTATATTGAGTAAAAATTTAAGAAAGAAAGATTGATTCTTCAGCCAATAAGTTCTAGAGAAACATGTTGCTTAGCTTCCAGACACTGAGAGCAATATCCAAGTATCTTCAAATTACTGACTTCTTTTTTTTTTTTTTTTTTTTTTTTCTGACACAGCGTTTCTCTGTGTAGCCCAGGCTGGCCTTGAACACAGAGCTCCATCTGCCTCTGCCTCCCGAATGCTGGGATTAAAGGCGTGCAACACTACCGCCTGGCTTGAATTACTGACTTCTAAGTAGTTCCAAATAGATCTAAACTCTACTATGTATGACTTGGATTCTTTTAAACTTACTGAGACTTGTTATGGCTGGAATAATGTCTGCTTTGGTAAATAGTGGTGCTTGAAAAGAATGCATGTTTTGTTGTCAGGTGGAGTTGGTGTCTCCAAACATCAATCAACTCAGTGTTTGGAAGTTACGTTAGTCATCTTTCCATCACTACAATGGGAGAACTGAGGTAATTAGCATACAGGGAGAAGAAGGTGGTTTGGGGTTTTTGTTTGGTTTTGGCCCTCAGTTTTGAAGGCTCCAGTCCAAGACTGTGTGGACTCTTTGCCTGGGGCCTTGGTAGGCACGCTGATAGCACCTGCAGGGAGTGTTTGCTGGAACAAATTGCTCATCACAACACCAAGAAGCAAAAGAGAACAAGGAATTGGCCAGGGTCCCATAATCCCCTTCGTGGCTATCTCCCCAGGGATCTAAGGATGTTCCATAAGTCTCTTCCATCTGGAGGTTCACAGCACCCTCAATAGTGCCGTCCCATGGTTTTAGGGACACTCAGCATTTGTGTATAGCTGTGTGTTGGATCACCTCACTAGATTTTCTGTGTGCTCCATCAATTATGGAGAAGGGAGCTTTGCACCTCTGAGTACAACTTTTCATCGTGTGCTTTCGTCTCTAGCCGGCCTCTGTTAATGGCTCTGTTAACAGATGGTGCACACTTCTCATTGCTGTGTCTTCTTGATGAACTGATTACTGGATCATCATGACACAGTGCTCCTTTTTCACAGTGTAGTCTGATTTCTGAGGCCTACTCTGAACAGAATAGAACTATCCCAGTTCTTCTTTAATGAGTTTCAGCAGCATGTACCTTTTCTTACCTTTGCTTTTTTGTTGTTGTTGCTTTTTTTTGTTTTGTTTTTCGAGACAGGGTTTCTCTGTGTAGCTTTGCGCCTTTTCCTGGAACTCGCTCTGTAGACCAGGCTGGCCTCGAACTCTCAGAGATCTGCCTGGCTCTGCCTCCCGAGTGCTGGGATTAAAGGCGTGCGCCACCACCGCCAGGCCTAACTTTGCTTTTATACTATTTGCTTCTCATATTTGACATCTATTTCTAATAGATATCCTGTATCCAGGTCTTATAATTATATCCACTCTGGCCATCACTATTTTATATTTAGTACACTTACAATGAATGTGAATTTTAATATGTTTAGGTTTAAATTTACCATGCAGTACTTTTTTTCTTTTCTCACCTATTTTATATCCTGTCTTAATTCATCCCTTATTATTGTCTGCTAGTAAGGAGTCATTCAACATTTGCATGTTCTAAAAGTCTTTATTTTGTGTTCATTTGAGAAAGGTATTTTTTTCTGGGTAAAGGCTTCTGTTTTGAGCTGGGTATATAGCTTTGTGATAAAGCATTTGCTTAGTATGAATGAGGCCTGTCTCTGATACATAGTACTGAAAGAATAAAGTGTAGTTCCTTAAAAGAGACTTATGAATAATTATATGCCAATAAATTGAGTAAACCAGAAATGGACAGATTCCTAGAACATGCAACCTACCAAGACTGAGTAAGGCAGAAATAGAGAACCTGAAAGATCAGTATGAGTGGACATACTCAATCAATAACCAAAAGGAGAACAAGGAATAACAGACCATGATAAATGAAGATCAAATGAGAATAGGAAGAAGCAAAGTGCTTGAGAGGTCCCCAGAAATCCACAATGATACATCCACTGTAGACTATGGGCAATGGTCAAGAGATAGCCTGAACTGACCTAGTCTGGTGATCAGATGGCCAAACACCCTAACTGTCGTGCTGGAACTCTCATCCAATAACTGATGGAAGTGGATGCAGAGATCCTCAGCCAGGCCCCAGGTGGAGCTCCAGGAGTCCAACTGGCGAGAAAGAAGAGGGATTGTATGAGCAAGAATTGTTAAGACCAAGATTGGAAAAGCATAGGGACAAATAGTCAAACTAATGGAAACACATGAACTATGAACCAAAAGCTGCGGAGCCCCCGGCTGGATCAGGCCCTCTGGATAAGTGAGACAGTTGATTAGCTTGAACTGTTTGGGAGGCACCCAGGCAGTGGGACCCGGACCTATCCTTAGTGCATGAGCTGGCTGTTTGGAACCTGGGGCTTATGCAGGGTCACTTTGCTCAGCCTGGGAGGAGGGGACTGGACCTGCCTGGACTGAATCTACCAGGTTGAGCTGAATCCCCAGGGGAGTCTTTGCCCTGAAGGAGATGGGAATGGGGGGTGGGCTAGGGGGAAGGTGGGGATGGGGGCAGGAGGGGGAGGACAGGGGAACCCATGGCTGATATGTAAAATTAAATTATTTTTAAAAAATCCCAAAACAAACAAACAAAAAAACAACAGCTCAGGATCTGATGGCTTTACTTAGGATTTCTACTAAACACTCAAAGATGAATTAAAGCCAGCACTTCTCAAACTACATAAATAAATAAATAAATAAATAAAAATTGATGAGAGAAATTGAAGAAAATATAAATAATACAAATATATATATATATATATATATATATATATACACACACACACATATATATATATAATACAACTAATATAAATGTACAAATAAAGTACAAATGGAAAGGTCTCATGCATTCATAAATTGGAAACTATTTAAATTATTAAACTGTCCACTGGGCTGTGAAAATGACTCAGTGGTTAAAAGCATTTCTTGCTCTTGCAGAAGACCAGGGTTCAGCTCCCAGCACTCATGATGGTTGTCTCACAACTACCTGTAACTCTAGCTCCAGGGGATCTGATACCCTATTCTGGCCTCTGAAGGTACCTCACACCACACACACACACACACACACACACACACACACACACACACACACACTAAACAAATAAAAAACAAACATTTAAAATATCCACCCTACCCAAAGCACTCTAGATTATGATTTTGTAGAATACCTTTTTCTCCCCCATCTCCATCAGGTTCCAATTACACATCTTCAGAGCCCAGGAGACTGTTCTACAATTCACTGACTCTGGCCCACCTCTCTGTTGGAGATTCTTTTGCTATGTCTTTTGAGTTCACTGAACTGTTCTGAGACAGTACCTGATCTATTCCATTTTTGGAATATTCATCCTATACAGTGTGTTTTTAAATCCTAGATATGATATATATATATATATATATATCGCTACTACTTATACCCACTGTGCCGTTTAGGGTCTGTTTTTATTGTGCTTTTATCCCTGTCTGTCATATTTTCCTGCTTCTTTGAGAAAGTGATAGTTTTTCTTAGGAAGCCAACAAGTGTAGACTTTACAGTTTGGATACTGGGAAATTCTGTATCTTGTTCCTTTTAACATTCTTGACAGTTGTTCTAATGTTTATTTAAGGGACTTAAGCTTTGGGATTTTGTTTGTTTTGAGGCAGGGTCACACTTTATAGCTTAGTCTGGCTTTGAATACTGTGTAGGCCTGGCTTGCCTCAAACTTGTGGTCACCTCCTGCGTGTTGGGATTATGGGCTGTGCCACTGTGTCCAGTTTAACGCCTTTCTTAAATATTTAACATTGCAGACCCCTGGTCATTTTATGAAATGCCCTTAGGATGTTTGGAATGCACAAATTAAGACAAAGAGGGACCTACATAGCAGATCTATTTATCAGAATTTTGCTAAGTTAAATTTTACTATTTTAAGTAACGTACTTCTTCGTGATTGCAATAAGTAACAAGATCTAGCAAACAGTCTAATACATCCTGTGATGTTTCAGGTAGTACGGAGAATAAACATTACTCTGAGATGTATGCAGCCGTGGCACTGGGATTTGCATGCTCCCAGTCTTCTGTTTATGACAGTGTTGAGGTTCTGTGCTGTACGTGTAATTTGTTGCTAGCATACGTTATGGGAGGAAAGGCTAAATTTTGGTAAGACATTAGTAACTCATCTGAGTTCAAGGACTTCTAATTCTGTCTGCAGATCCCTTAACAGTATGTGGATCCAGGTATGAACCTCGTTGGAAACTGGATTACCTGGAAATTGTACGATTTACACTGTCGGCTAAGCTTGTAAACTGGCAAGGATTTGATTTTAATTTGATATGGCTTGAATCTGAAATGTGCTCCCCGCCCCCCCCAGTCTCCTGTTTTGGACGCTTGTTTCCCAGCTGGGAGTGCTATGCTGGGAGGAGGTGGAACCTCTACTTGATGGTCACTAGCTGGGGGATATGGCTCATTAGGGGCGGGCCTTTGAAGGGTATCCACAGCCCTTAGTTCTGACCTTGCTCTCAGCTTCCTGATCTGCAGGGATGTGAGTAGTTTCTGCTGCATGCTTCTAGTACCGTAAACTGAGCTGCTCCCCCAGGACAGACTGAAACAACTCTGAAGCCATGTTCCCAAACCTTTGATTCCTTGTTTCTGTCAGATATTTTGGTCATGATGATGCAAACATAATTAATATGCCTGATATCATCAGGTGTTGTGGGGAGAGTTTTGGTACAGGCCAGAAAACAGTGTTTGCAGGATAACTAAGAATGTCCTCCATGCCAAGATGAGTCTTTCTGGGGTCCTGAGGCCAAAGCAGTTTTCCCTTGATGTGGAGGAGTCCACTATCTAGTGTCTTCTTGCCCAACCCCCATTCTGGAGCTCAAGACATTACTGAAAACTGAGAAATGGCCTAAGTCTGCTGTTTATTTTTGCCTCTGGTTCCTCAGCCAGGCCATACACTCCTAAATTTGTGGATACACAGTCCTTTTCCTATCCAGTGTGTCCCAACCAGAAAGTCGCTGTAATTTTTGGGTTTGTCCCCACACTCCCCCTAAATGTCATTAGTCATACCCTCCTTCCCATTGCTGCCTTGAATAGGCAATCATTATGATGAGGCCAGGCTTGTTTCAGAATTCCATGAGAACCACAGTGTCAGGTCGTCACAACTCTGGGGCTGGAAACGGAAAAGGCTGTGATCTGGACCTGGCTGGCACCATCCCTGTGAGTCATTGTGGAAACACTGTCCCCGGATGCTACTGAGAGGGCCGGGTTGCTGATGAGCTCATCTGTCAGATGAGATCCTGACCCCCTGACATCCTAAAATGTTCCATAATATGTGGGACATTACGCCTTCCATCTGGCGACACTGAAATTTGGGTTGTTTTATTCTATTTTGGGGTCTTTCACAGTTCCAATGTGTTAACAAAAACAAAATACATCTTTTTAGATTACAAAGTAATACATATTCATTGTACAGAAATTGAAAAAAATGCAGAAAAACACAAAGAACAAAATTCTACCACCCAGAGATACAGATTTTTTAAATGTATCACAGTTTCCTTTCTGATGTTATTGCATTGTAGTGGATATAATACTTTGGTAAGTTATGGGATTTTTTTTTCTAATGAAAACAGTGCAACTCCCACAGTCTGCATTATAAAATACACAGAATCATATCATTTTTGCCCAAGAGGAGACTATATAAAACCAGCTCATCCAACACAAACTTTCTAAAAATGAAAAAGCAAAAATCCCAAGGGGCAAGTCATTGCCCACGGCTCCCAGCTCATGAGCCAGAGGCAGAAATGGAAGCCTGGCCTGTAACCTCAGCATCCTGCTGTCTCTTGACCAGCCCAGTTTCCATCCCTCCAGGGTTCATCCTCCAACAAGAGCAGCAAGGGTCCTGGCCTCTCTGCCTCCTGACCCTGGAAAAACAAAGAGGAGTTCCCAGGCTTGCTGAGCAGGAAGTGTGCCTCAGCTTTCAAATGCAAGTCATTTAACATCTTTGAAATGTTTGTCCCCTGTGGGGAAGCTTGAAATGCAAAGAACAACAAACAATTCTTTCCCACGTAAAAGTTGTTTCTCATTACCATGTAGAAATTAAGAATAACAAATGGGCATATCTAGCAGATTCATGACTCCACCAAGCAGTTCTTCAGTAAAGGTGAAACTTTGTAGAATGAATATTCTCAGGAGATACAAATTCATCCCGGATTATAAAGGGATTGCATAGTGTGGATAATACAGTATAACACAGTATCTTGTGTCCTAGAGTATCATATATTAGTGTGATGTGTAGGAAGAAATATAGTGTAGTATTGTGGTGCACAGGACAGCACAGTCTACAATGTGTGTAATGTATGGGTACCCAGTATAGTATCACGTATACACATAGCATTGTGTAGAGTATATTGTGACACACAGTACAGTGTGGTATATAGTATCGTATGATATACAAAGCATTATCTATACTGTGACACATGGTGTAACACTGTGTCTAGTATGCATGTCTATAGTATAGTATGACATACAGTATAGAGTGTGCTACATCATATAGTAAAATAAATGTGGGTTCATGGTTAAGTAGTCTGGGATTTAAATCCTACCTTCTTACCTGCCTGGATGTGTAATCTTGGGAACTAAAATTCTTTTATACAAGAAAGTGAATGTATCAATTACAGAATAAGTACAAACAGACAATAAATCTAGAAGAACTATACAACTGCTTATTGATTGGTTGGTTGAATCCTGGGGATTGAATTCATGGCCATATGCATCTTAGATTAGTACTTTATCACTGAGTTATAACCCTAGGCCTTTTTAACTGTTCACTTTGAGAAAGAGTCTCATTAAAGTTGTCCAGGCTGTTTGTGAACTCTCTCTGTACTGTAGGAAGGCATTGAACTTGCCATCCCCCTCTCAAGTAAATGGGATTATAGGCCCGAGCCAACAGATCTGCCTTGCTTCATATTAACTAGGAAAATAAAAAATTAACTCAGTAAGATGTCTTTTGGAGAAGTAGAAATGTTAGAGTTTGTTAATATCCAGGATCAATGAAAGTGAGGGTAAATAGTTACCCTTTGTCAGTGTAGGTGGGATTATACAGTATTGGCACAACCATTGTCATGCACAATTTAGAAGTTCCATTAGCACTTTCAATGTATGTAACCTTACTCTAACAATTGCTACGTTTTATGGAATTTAATAATGATGGGGAAAGGCTCTTGTCCCACCAGAAAAGAGAAACACTGGGCCTGGCAACACTCTTCCCTCAAGACTCTCTTCCTTTAACAAGGCCACACCTACTCCAACAAGGCCACACCTCCTAATCCTTCTCCAACAGTGCCACTCCCTGGTGACTAAGCATTCAGACATGTAAGTCTCAGGGACTCTCATTTGAATTCTCACTCAAATCAGCACAGGCAGTATCAACTCCTGCAAGTATCAACACTCATGCCGCAATACATACAGCCCCCAAGCAAAAACAAAACAAAACAAAACAAAACAAATAAATACAGAAATGTAATTAAATATATATTTATTTTTAAAATTGACAGGCCAGTGTGGTAGCAAAAGCCTGTGATCCCAGCATTTAGGAAACTGAGTAAGGAAGATTGTTGTGTATTGGAGTCCAGCCTGGGCTAACTAGTGCATTCCAGGACAGCCTGAGGTATATAGAGTGAGACCTTGAATCAAAACAACAAAAAAACCCTCAACTGTCCTGATAGTTTTTGTTTTTGTCAACTTGATACAAGCTAGAATGATTTGAGAAGAGGAAACCATAATAAGGTTGGCCTATAAGCAAAGCTGTAGGTCATTTTCTTAATTAGTGACTGAAATGGGAGTGCCCAGCTTACTGTGGATGGTGGTCTCGGGTGTTAATGGAAAGCAAGCTGAGCAAGCCAGTAAGCAGCACTCCTCTATGGTGGTTCACACCTTTGATCCCAGTGCTCAGGAGACAGAGGCAGGCAGATCTCTGAGTTTGAGGTCAACCTGATCTATAGAGTGAGTTCCAAGATAGCCAGAACTACACAGAGAAACCCTGTTTCAAAAAACCAACCAACCAACCAACCAACCAACCAATAAATCAATTTGACAGGCAAGCTAAGGTAGTCTTTGGTATTAGCAGTCAAGAGGATAGCGACAATGAAAGGGAGCGGAGTGATTGTGAGCGGGTTTCCTCCTGTGGTGTCTGGGGAACCCTTCCAGCCTCAAGGCCTGTTCTGTTCATCATGGATCCATCTCACACACAGTGCTACACAGAGGGTGACATTTCCTCCTTGCTGGCTCACTTCTGACAAGACTCATGCATTGGGAAATTGTGAGAGCCCAAGTAGGAAACCTCAACACCTGAAACCATTTTGTCGTTGGGTGAGTATGTCCCCAAGTACAGGCTTGTCCCGGTGCCTAAGTGGATTAGTGAGCACGGTATTTAAAACTTAGCAAATATGTATGTGCTGTATAATTTTATTATGTCTTATATGTCCAAACTTGATATTCGTTCACTCTCTTTTTCATCTTTGAGGCAAAAGAACAATTCATGGACCTTTGAGAAATGCCAGCATACACCTAAATTATATCAAGCACATTTTCTTACTACACTCTCTCATTTAAAAAAAAAAATGTTTGTTTTGGTTACAGAATTTCAAAGGGATGAACCTGGGGATATAGGACTATTATCTAGCTGAGGCTATGTCCATGGACAACCAGAGTAATTTAGTGAGACCCTGTTGAACAAGGGGAAAAGAAAAAGGAAAAGAAAAAAGAGGGCTGGATATTTAATTCAGCTTGCTTAGCATGTGTGAGGCTGTGGATTTGATCTCTAATACTATTTTAACAAATTGAAAAGGTACAAAAAAGTACAGAAAAAATATAAGTACATGTCTGTGGAGTCTCTATCCCCCTGGTCTAACAGCTATTTGCTGTATCTCAGTTCTTTTTTGTTGTTGTTGTTTTCAAGACAGGGTTTCTCTGTAGCTTTGGAGCCTGTCCTGGAACTTGCTTTGTAGACCAGGCTGGCCTTGAACTCACAGAGATCCATCTGCCTCTGCCTCCTGAGTGCTGGGATTACAGGCGTGTGCCACCACCACCCGGCTTATCTCAGTTCTCTTTGTGTGATTTCTTTTTTTAATTAGTTAGTTAGTTAGTTAGTTAGTTAGTTAATTAGTTAGTTAGTCAGGGGGGGTGTCAGAGGAGAATCTTTGGGTGTCTGTTCTCTCCTCCCTTCTTGTTGAATGAAGCAAGGTCTCTCTTGTTGTCTCAGCCACTGTGCTGTGTACTTGATCTTGGCTAATCCATGAACTTTCCTGCCTCTACTTCCCCTCTCACCATAGGAAAGCTGAACCTACAGATGTCTACCACTGCATCGGACTTTTTATGAGCTGTGGGGCTTGAACTCTGGTTGCCAGACTTGTGAAGCAAGAATCATCACCCACTAAGCCACCTTGATTGCCCCTTTCTGTTTGAATTCTGAATATACAGCATCATCACTGAGTCCCTCTCTCAGTTTCCCCTTCCTGCCCTTTTCCTTAGTGAGGGCATGAGAGGGTTCCCTCTCCTGGAGTTAGCTTATATCATCCCCATGTTTACTTTAAATGCATCTATTAAACAATCTGGAGACTCAATTTAACTTTTTAAGGTATTGATTTAAAACTGAAGTTATATGCACTCTTGATTATCTTTTAAAAATGCCTTTAATGAGCCATGAATAAAAAACCTTTTAAAACAAGGAAATATCCATTCCAGGGAGATTTAGTGGAACCAAGGAGTATTGTCCACATGCATGTCTGCCTATACAAATAAACTGCTGAGACCACAGCCCATCTATCAACTAATCTCAACTTGTAGCATAAGCACTATCCACTAAATGACATATGCTTCATATAATGCTCAACAGCTGAATGATCAAGGATCAACTTCTGGGCCACAGCAGTTATGGCAGGCACCTGCTAGTGGCTGCTGGCCTGCCTGCCTGAAGTTAAAGACAGCTGTGACCTGCAGTTGGGGTTCCTGGGTTATGCAAACCAAATGGCTGACCTCAGATGCTTTTGTGATATATCCAGGAGATTGAAGCAACTCTGGTGAGGGAAGTCTGAGCACCTGTTGGACCAATGACTGGACTATTGTGTGTCGCCTGGTATTAGGCATCAAGAGTAACCCTCTCCATTACATGGATTCCTGCTTTCCTGGAGTGGATTCTGATTCTACCTCCACCCCGCATAGAGAATCCTCACTGGCCTGTGAATATCCTAGCACAGGCTAGGATAGCATGGATCTGTTTACAGCCTAGATGAGCATGTCTTAGGAGCTCCATGTGCACACCACGGTATTTGCTGTGGGAACTCCATGCACTCTACTGTCCCGTAGCAAAGTGAGAACAGCTGCTCCCCCACAGGCATGAGACGTACTGAAGGAATTCCCATGAAAGACTGACTTCTAGCAGACTCACGGTGGAACTTTGCGAGTGTCCTGATGGTCTTGTTCTCTAGTCTCCCATCCCCCGTCAGCCATGCTGCCAAGACGGGTTCTGCTCCAGCAACTCTGGAATGGCCTTGAGTCACGCTCTGCCTATGTACCAGACAGTTCTGGCCTGGGATCTGCTTCAAGCTGCTCAGTGACTTCTCTGTCTCTGGATTGTTCTAGGATCTGACCCCTTCCAAGGTAGCTCTGGAATACCCTGAGATCTCATTCAGGTGTGCCTTTCTCTGGTTATGACTAGAAACTTCCTGAATTGTGTGAGCAGGAAATTCTTCTGTCTCACACAGAGCCATTATCTGTTTGGGCATATCCAAAACCATGCTTGCTTAATCCAAAAATGGTGGTTGTGTCAGAGAATAAAGAAAGTAGAGAAAGGGTGAAAACTGATGTACCAGAAGACCTGGCTGATCAAGAGGGGTGGCCTCTTCAACTAAAGAAACTAGAGAAGTGGTCTCCCAGCTTGGTGCACACCAGAATCACCTAAGGAGGGCGGCGGTGGCGCACGCCTTTAATCCCAGCACTCGGAAGGCAGAGACAGGCGGATCTCTGGGAGTTCGAGGCCAGCCTGGGCTACAGAGCTAGTCCAGGACAGGCTCCAAAGCTACACAGAGAAACCCTGTCTCGAAAAAACAAAACAAAACAAAACAAACCACCTAAAGATTCTTACAATGAAGCCAAGGCTGTGACCAAGGCCAATTAAATCAGAAGATACGGAGGAAAGGGAAGGTCCTGACGTTTTTTTTGTTTGTTTGTTTGTTTTGTTTTTTTGTTTTTTTTGAAGCTCTTCTGATAATTCTAAGGGAGCCAAATTAAGAACCACACCTAGAAATTGAATGGCTGAATGGTGGTGGAGGTGGGGGGGGGGGAGGGGGAATCTGTCTCTTGGATCTTGATCCAGTGGGGTTTAACATGTAATTCATAGATAAGAGAGTCTGATCCAGGAGTTCTGCAGCTAGGTGAGGGGCACGACATCAAAATCGGGGCAGACACCTACACCTGAGCGACTTGCTTAAAAACCAGGAGGGACTGTAGGAGTCTGACAATGCAAACGGTTAAATGGTTACAGTGCATAGCCACGAACCAGCCTCTTTCCTTTCATGCTAATAAGTCTCGGGGAAAAAAGGGAAGGATGGGTGTCTTCGTCACCGTTCTGTCACTACAAGAGACACCATGACCCAGGCAACTCTCGTAAAAGGAAGCATTTAACCGGGGGCTTGCTTACAGTTTCAGAGGGTTATTTCATAATCTGCAGAAGTCAGACAGGCATGGCACTGGAGCAGTCCCAGAGCTTTACATCCTGATCTACAGGCAGCAGGCAGAGAGACTGCCCCTGGCATGGGCTTTTGAAACCTCAAAGCCCACCCCCAGTGACACACCTTCTCCAGGAAGGCCACACCCACCTCAACAAGGCCACACCTCCTAATCCTTCCTAAACAGTTCTACTAACTGGGGATGGAGCGTTCACACATATGAACCTATGGGGGTCATTTTCATTCACACCACCACAATGAGATTTCTAGACTGAGTAAGATTAACTTGGAGTAGCCCACTTTGCCCCCCCTAGTTGACTAAGATTTACATTTCCTATCAGGAGGAGGAAACAGAAAATGTTATATTGAAACATAGGACTTATGTACCTACTCAAGTACACTTTCACCACAAGAATTTTATCTTGAAATGACCTGTCATTGCACCAGTGAGATGGCTCAGTGGGTAAAGGTGCTTGCTGCTAAGGCTGACAAGCCTGAGACTCTTGAGTTCAATCCCTGGGACCCACTTGGTGGAAGGAGAGAACTTATACATGCAAGTTGTCCTCTGACCTCACACACACACAGACACACCACACATACCACACACACACACACACACACACACACACACACACACACACACACATTAAAAACAGCCTTCCATGGACTCTAGAAACTATGGTACACTGTTTGTTTCTCTTTGTGACTGTGGCCATATGTAGCTCACTGTTGCTGATTATTGATGCTTGGCAGAAAAGGTTGAACTTTATACCACTAGCCTAGAAACATAGCAAAATTCAAAATATTTTTTTAAAAATGTGTGTGTCCTGTATATATATATATATATATATATAGGTGTATACATACAGTGTGTACTGTATGCACCCCATAGCACATGTGGAGATCAAAGAACAAGTCAGTTCTCTCCTTCCACCAATACATGGGCTGAACATAAGTTATCAGGGTTATATGGCAAAGGCTTTATCTGTTGAGCCCATCTTGTGGGCCCCAGCCTTCAAGCTCTAAGTCCCTTTCTATTGAGTGTATATCACTTTCTTACATACAGAGAGCCATCAGGTCAAACAGGCTATATGTTTTCACCATCCTAGTGTCATGGAAGAATTTCAAATGATAATGCATGCACATCTGTAGATGTAATTCTAAACGGTCTTATTAAATAAGAAACACAGAGCCAAATAAAGAGTTAAAAGCCCAGAGATCCAGCAGTAGCTAAGAGCTAAGGCCACATTATCTGACTACTTACTGCTGTCCTTCCCCCGAGAGAGACCTTCTTCCTGTGTCCTGTCTTCCCCCCTCACCAGACTGTGTCCTGTCTTTTTATTGCCTTTCTGTTCTGCCTTCTCATTGGTTCTAAACCCAGCCACATGACTTCCTTGTCACTGCCTGTCTATACAAACCTCCAGGTCTCTATGGTTGGTATTGAGATTAAAGGCATATGTCACCATGCTGGCTGTGTCCTTGAACTCACAGAGACTTTGCCTGCCATGTGATTGGATTAAGGGTGTGTGCTACCACTACCAGACTTCTGCTTGATGGTTTGCTCTTAGCTCTGACCCTCAGGCAACTTTATTAACATACAAATAAAATCACATTTCAGCACAAATAAAATATCACCATACACATCTGCATGGTTAGAACATGTAAACAACATACGAGGCAGTACAGAAAGTCAAAAGAAAGCTTCTCAAGACATCCTCAGTCTTGAGGATGTCGCTCTCTTAAGAGAAAATACATGATGAGCTTCTCATATTCTTTCCCCAAAGCAAAATATCTACCTGCGAAGAGGGGATTTGAAATTCCACATTAATGTGAACGTTCTCTGAGATAACTCTAAGGTAATTCCATGTCAACAGGTGGGGTTTGGCTCATTTCTAGCAGTAGAAGAATATTCCATATGAAGATTGTGATATCATTTACATAAGTTTTTCCTGGCCTCTATTATTATTTTCAGATTCTTACCACTGTAGACAAAAGTGAAGTCTGCATCACTGCCTAGAACTAAGCTGACAAACTTTTGTGATTACATTGGTAACTAGTATTTAAGATATTTTGAGAGATAACTTGCTATTTGAATTATAAAATTTGCACCTTGAGGCTGGCAGACACTCAGACCTCTGGACTTTTTGTCCACCTTGCTGAGGTGCACATGCTGGGGGAAGGGACAGAGGATTTTGCCTGGATCTCCAAGCTCTAAAGTCAACATGAGGAAAGGCAGGCAGGCAGCAAAATCTACATGCTTTTCTATATTTACTTTCGGAATGAACAAATTCATGATGTTTCTCTCTCCAGGTGACAGAAAATGGCCCAGAAATGTGTGAATTTCAAATAGTTTTTCTCAATTCCAATTCATTCTGTTTCTCTTTCCTCTTAGCAAGGAGTGGATCTGAGGCAAGATAAACAAATACCTGCTCTGGGGCCAGCTGCTGCCTGAGGCACGCAGCAGGAGAAAGCTCGAGAACGCACATTTGAAAACTGCTTAACACTGACTTACAGAGACCATGCACACATGAAACTCCACCAGGGTGAAAGGGTCGTGGTCAACTTCCCCTCTCACAGGCAGTCTCTAGGGAACCTTAGGGAGATGTCTCTAGAAGGATCTCTTAGCTTGAGCACTGTGGACATGTGCTGGATACTTCCTTTCTGTTACTGCAGAGGGGCTGTTTTGAGAATTCTAGCATGTTCAACAGCATCTTGGACACCACCTCACTAAAAGCCCGAAGCACCTACCCACAGCTGCCTCCAGAAATGACCACGTTGAGGGACACCATGCATCCCTCTTCTGTTGTAAACAATGGTTCCCTTTATCTGAAGTTTTACTTTCTGTGGTTTTAGTTACCTGTGATCAACCATGGCCTGAAATAGAAATGGAAAATTTCAGAAATACTCAAAACCACGATTTGTATGTAAGTCATGTCCCATTATAAGTGACATGAAATCTTGCCATCTCACTTTGTCCTGCTAGGGCTATGATTCATCCTCTTGTCCAGCTTGTCTACATTGTATATGCTACCCTCCTGTTAGTTACTTGGGTAATTTTCTTGGTTATCAGGCTCACTGTCACCATACTGCCGTGCTTGTGTTCCAATAATCTTTATTTGACATAAGCATGGCCACAGATAGCAAGAGCGGTGTTGCCAAAGAAGTTCTAGGATATAGCATGTAGAAAGGCAGATTGACTCTGGAACTGTATGGCAGTGCTGTGGGATGTATGGGAAAAAAACAACAACAACAAAATATGGTATCCATGGAATTCAGAAATTCAGTTTCAGACATCCACTGGATGAAGGGGCCATTGTAGGTATAAGATGGAAAAATAATATTTTTTGATGTGTTTGTAGTAAAAATTGCTACTCATTCTCACCTTGATAGGTATTTATTTGTTCTTTGATTTAGTTAGCTGTTATAATTAGTTATATTAACTATATAATTTAGTTAACAGTTATAATTCTGTTATGAATACAGCTAAGTGTTCTACAGAGAAAATTCCTTGATAGAAGATGGCTAGGTCAAGGGGATGTGCATTTAATATGAGGACAGATATTAACCAGTTGTCTTCTAAAGAGATTGTACCAATTTATACTCTCCCTAACACTGTACAAGAATGCCTGTTTCTATATACCCTTGCCAAGTCAGCTTGTTAAAAAACAAACAAACAAACAAACAAACAAAAAAACCCAGCAAAAACCTTTTCATCTTTTTTATTCTGAAAGATCAAAACTGCGGTCTTCCAGTAACCTCAGCTCTGCTGCTGTACTCTGGAACAGGTTTCTGGAGAAACGCTGCTCAAAATGTACCATCTTAGAGATCCAAAGGCCAGGCCAGGAAACCCTGATGACCTCTTCAGCCCCTTTTCCTTTCCAAGGGCTGCATCCAACTTATTTGAGCTCCTGGAAATTGGAACTGATTCTCCAGGAGAAGACCTAGCCCCTTCAAACAGTATGCTTACTGTGCAGAACGTGCCAGAGCAAGGCTGCTGGAAAGTCCTTCACATTCCTGTAGAAGTGTATATGATAAACATGTTATCATTTTCTGTGCCACTTGCCCCTCTTGGTGCTGAGGGGTGCTGTCTGCTTTCATCTGTGTGCTGAATTACAGATATACATGATCAAATGAAGCCAAGACAAGAATCAAGCCTCATAAAAATCTTGCCTACAGCATGTACCAAGAAACGTTGATCGTGCCAAGACTATACTGGCTGAGTGAAGTCAGAAGTTGTGCAATTACCCAGCAGAGGTTGAGATTTCTGACAAAAACAGGAACCTCATCGAAAAATCTAAGCACAAAATGTAGCCTATTCTTTTTAGAGGCCATTTTGATATTTCACTAACATGAACATTGAAAAACACGGCTTTCTGTCCTCTAGGATTTTATTTAAACCTCTGCAAAGCCCAGCATGAAATAGATTTTCCATTCCTGGGTTTTCTGAGTGGCTCATTTGGGCTCTAAGTTAAACTGAGTTTTTAAATAAGACCAAAGTATTCTTCCACTGCCCGCTTGAATACACAGATTTTTATTTTCATGCCAGGGATATTTATTGAAAGTCTACAATGTGCCAGACTGTCGAGAGAGCATTAATGAGAAAGATCCTCTGGCCATTTTTGGACTTCCCGCTAAAGAAAAGGAGATCCAAGGAGAGGGGATGGAGTCAGGGGTGTGTGGTGGTCTCAAGGTCCACCTGCAGGTGCTCCTGGGGCTCTGGGTTTTGGCTTCATTTAGTTCGTGTCCACATGAACTGACCTGAACAAAGGGTTCTGGCTACTTCTGGAAGAGCAGTTGAAGGCTGCGATCTGATGGCTTCCTAGTCACCCCATGCTGAAGAAGAGACTCCCCTATCCTAATGAACATGAGAGAGCCAAACATAAGACACTAAGCGCTGGAAAACTGAGCCGAGCAGCAGCCTGCTCGCTGCAAATACTCACTTCCTGGAAGAGACGGACACCACATACCATGGAGGGCTACACAGGGATGGCACTCAAGAACAGCATGATTCAGAAAGGCCCAAGGGAGACAAGTGTTGTTTAACAAGAGGGTGAAGTAGCCCCAGTTCCTTCAGGGGGTGAGGTAGGTCTGTCTGAAAACATTGCAGGTTGTAAAGACGGCGAAACCTGTTAGGTTGAGGACTGGGTGGGAACGGTAGTCAGCCTTCAGGGTCAGCCTTCAGGGTCCTGAGATGGTCAAAGATGTTATGGCAACCTCTGCTGGCCTTCTTTTGACTTTCATATCTCTTTCCTAACAGGAGCTCAGGGTTAGCATCTACGGTATGGACCCATTTCTGCCACTAACATGAACATACAACCGACACTCGCTGATCAACTTTTGTGAGGTCCGCATTCTTCTTGACCATCTGGCAAGCAGGATCTCATCTTTGGATAATAGCACCCTAATCTGGGGAGAAGAGTTTCCCTCCCTGTCAGTCTACTTGTCTTTGGGATTTGGGTGACTTTGAACCCTCTCAGGACTCCAGAGGTTGAGCTAGTGACCCAGATTTGACCAATCAAATTATCCTATTACCTTGGCCATCATGGTTGGTTCAGAGACAGGCAACTGGACCAGGCTCAAGTGAAACTTTGGTAATAAAAAATGCAAACTCTTTTTTGAGGGAAATTGCTAAATAGGAAGTTCTAAGACTATAGTTGCTGCAGAATTATACGAAAAGCATCCCTGCCTGTGAGCGAAAGCAACATAAAGAGGTTCAGAAAAGTGTGGGGAGAGGGAGCCAAACGGAGGTGCTGACTCAGCTTCCCACTTGAAATAGTGGAACTGGAATTATAGTGGCCCCCTTTATCTACAGAGGATACACTGAAGACCCTCAGTGGGGGCCTCAACTCCAGATACTGCCAAACCCTATAGATGCCATGTTTTCCCCTCATATACATAGATATCCATGATAAAGTTTAATTTATAAATTAGGCAAAGAGAAAGGTTAAAAATGGGGTCTGGCAAGATATGGGTGTGGTAAGGTGCCTGGTATCTAGCCTGATGATTGGTGTCCCATCTGTGGGTCATGTTTGGAAGAGGAGAGCCAGCTCCCAAAAGTTGCTCTCTGGTCTCCATGTGCATGGCAGTCATGTGCTCACAACACCCACACCCACATGCATACAATAGATAAATCTAAAACATTAAAAGTAGCCGGGTGGTGGTGGCACAAGCCTTTGATCCCAGCACTCGAGAGGCAGAGCCAGGCGGATCTCTGTGAGTTCGAGGCCAGCCTGGTCTACGGAATGAGATCCAGGAAAGGCGCAAAGCTACCCAGAGAAACCCTGTCTCAAGAAACCAAAAAAAAAAAAAAAAAAACAAAAAAAAAAACCAAAAAAACCCCAACAAAACCAACAAAAAAAAAACCCTAAAAATAACCAATAATATAGAATTATAACAATACAGTTTGATACAAGTTATATGAATAGCACCTCTTGCTATTCAACATATTCTATTGTATTCATTTTCTAATGAACACCAATAACTGAAGCCACAAACAGCAAAACTATGAATCTTCAGGTAAACAAACCAACACACTTTTCTCTTTAATTTATGGCTTATGTTGGTTTGACTTGAGTTCCTTACAGCTAAAACAAACAAACAAACAAACAAACAAACAAACAAATAAGTACGTACGTACATACGTACGTACGTAAGTAAGTAAATAAATAAACTGACTAATGGTCCAATGGACAGGTGCTAAGCCCATTTTGTACAGTAAGGAAGCAGTTTGTATTAATTGCCTGCTGGCAATTTCATCTCTTGTTTTTTCATTTCCTGCCTAAGCAGTGACAACGAGCCACAGTCTTGCCCTGGCTTTAAACACAGCCCTGTCTCCCAACTTACCTTCCATGCTTGTGATCGTCCTGTACTTTGAACAGACTCAACGCCTCTCATTTCCAACACTTCGTTCTTCCCTCTGCTTGAGTCTGCCTTTCCGAGTTCTTCATTTTGCCAGTGACTTTGGACACTCAGCTTAAATAGCCCTGCCTCAGAGAAGCCTTCCCTGTCCCAAAGCTAAAGTATCGGCACAATGCCTGTCTTGATAGAGGAGTTTGTTGTCTTTATCATAGCCCTTTTTGACATATGACAGTTGCTATGTATCTTTTATGGTCTACCTTCATGACTACAAGCTCTATGAGAACACGGGCCTTCTCTGTGCTCTCAGCGCATAGAACAGGGTCTGGCACAAATTAGGGTCTTTGCAGAAGTTCACGGATATAAATCTATCAATGAACAATCACACATACAGTTGCTGTTGGGGTATGAATGTGGAACTTATTTATGCAATTTACATGGCTCACTCAGTCCTCAAAATAACCTCAAGTAAGAGTTCCTATTGCCCTACACTTGGGGAAATTTAGGTGGAGAAGTTGAACAATTTATCCAAAGTACCTCACCTAGAAAAAGTTGATAGAGGTGTGACAACCAAAGGACTATTGGATCCAAATTTTGTGGCTTTACTTTTTTGGTGACTCCCAAATTTGTTTTCAATCTCAACACCTAAAAATTCTAACAGACATACATTCCTGAGAGACTGTGAATTGAAGTTTGAGGATGATTTGCAAATGTGTCATAGAGAGAATCTATCATTTTCTCTGGATGAGGGATCTTTGGGAACATTTGGACCCAGAGTGGGTCTAAGCGGACATTGTAGTAGACACAGCAGAAGCTCGTCATGCACTGTGAAAGAAATCACTGAGATGGGACCAAAGGACAGTGCCAGCCTTCAGGAGAAACATCTGTGCCAAGAGCACAAAGGCGGAGCGCCGTCAGGAGAGTTTCACACGCAAGCCGCTGATGTGGGTGGGATGTTGAGGTGTGTGTGTGAAATTCAGCCCCTCTTTGGAAGGATACAGAATGTGAAAAGATAATAAACTCGAGGTTTGGAATTACTGTAATTGACACGCGAATCTATTGCTGGTTGCTGGAGAGCACTGCAAAATGTGAATAGAGAAGAAAAGCTACAATATAGCAAAATGACAACATATAATAGGAATTGAAAGACTTATTTGAAGTTCGGTAGAGTAAAACACCCAGCTGTCAAAGATTCCAGTTTTTGTGTTTTTCAAGTTTATTGAATCTTTATGTAGACTTTCAGGTGGAAGAATATTAACTGAGCGAAGGAAAGCTCTTTTATCCCCTTCCTTGAGAGCTTACATTCATCCTTTTCATCACCAGCCATACAAGAATAAAAGCCCATGTGATATTAAACTAGGAAAAGTGGAAACAGCCCTTTTAATGCTTCAAAAGGATGCATCAGGCAATGTTAGAAGTTATGTATGTGGACGGGTCAGGTTCTGAAGTTTAGGGACAAGTCCACAGCAGACATGAAACTCCACTGACTGGTGTGTTGTAATGGAAGCATTTTAAAACAATTCCCTATGTTTTCCCCTCTAATCAGAACACCGGTCACCCTAAAATACTTATAAACATTTACTGGTGGTTTTAATATCTCTCAAATTGAAGTGAGACTTATAACTATAGTTTATGGTAAAAATACTTCATGTAACCAGCATGTCTGTTCTATTAATTCCAAAGGTTATAACTGGGGAATTAATAACCTATAAAATACTAATCTGTTATCTTGTTATTCCAAAATTGTTTTATGCTACAATAATTTTAGACTGACAAAGCCTTTCAAAACGGGCATAGTAAATTTACTAAATCCTTCTTTGAATGTCACTTCATTTAAAATAAAGATACGATTATCAAAACTAGGAGGTTAATATTGATAAAAGTTAATCATGTAAGTTTGAACTACAGACCTTGGTTAAATTTCACCAGTTTCCCATCTGTGCCTCTTTTTTGTACAAGAATCAAGTCTAGCATTGGGTCTCCTTTTGCATTTCATTGCCCATTCTCCTTGGTCTCCTCTGCACTGTTGGGACAGTTTCTCTGTCTTGCTCCCCAGTATACCAAGCAGATCAAGATTTTCACCTGCTTAATGTCTGCTGGTAGCTCCCCATGGGCTTCAGCATGAAGGGCAAATAGACGGAATGCTCAGAGTCTGCATTACCTCCCTACCAACCACACTTCCAGCCTCACATGCCAGTACTTGTTGGCCCTCCATCTGGAGGGTGCGTCATGTCAGCCATGGATCCTCTCTCCTGGCATGTTCAAGATCTCCCCTCCCACCCCCCAGAACAGTTGGCTGAAAGGCTCCTAAACATAGAACAAGGGTTTATTTAGTTGTATCCCATGTCAAGCACTGGGAGTATATGAAGTAAAACAGCTTTTTCTTTTTCTTTTTTTTTTTTTGGTTTTTCAAGACAGGGTTTCTCTGTAGCTTTGGAGCCTGTCCTGGACTAGCTCTATAGACCAGGCTGGCCTCGAACTCATAGAGATCCACCTGCCTCTGCCTCTCGAGTACTGGCATTACAGGCGTGTGCTACCACCGCCTGGCTTTTTCTTTTTTCTTTATGGGATGGAGACAGACAAACGTAAGGAAAAGTTTTTACTTCCACTGATGATACTGTCTTAGAAAAGGGCCACAATACACAGACTTACCAGATACAAAAGAGGTTTACTCTTCAGATGGGGGGGGGCAGGCTGATGTGCCCAAAGCAGCTGTTAGGTTTTCTGAGTGGGGACAGTGACATGAAAGGCAGGAAGATCCTGACCAGGTGACCAGGGATCCTGTTTCTTTTGCTTTCATAGGCAGAGCTAATGAGAGGGCCCCTTTAATTCTCTAGATTCACTATGGGCATGGTGTCCTGGAAGAAGCCTTCCTTCTGTAGACACTCCTTGTCTGAGCTGTCACAGGAGGAAGGCCCTTTCAAGGTGACTGAGAAGCTGGATTGTGTCTTAAGCTGGATCATCGCTATAACCCGGCAGCCTCTTGGGAGGAAAAAGGGCTGGTCTTCTCCACTCCTGTCCAGTGCCCAGTGCAATGCTGAGCCTCTGTAGCCTGGTCACTGTGGCTTTAAGGAGGCCAGACAGAGTAGGAGGACCAAGAGCTGCTTCTCAGCAGCGCACAGAAGGGCTAGGGATATGGTTCACACCAAGCTAAGTGCTAGAAGTTGCTGCCTAGTGGACTTCAGGTGCAGGTTTTTGAGATTTGTAGAGGCCTCAATGCCTTCCTCAAAATACCTACTTTAACTATAGCTAACAGTTGAGCGTGCTCTGGTAGATATTTTACAATAGCGGTATTCTTTCCCCTTCTCTCCTTCCCTATCTCCCTCTAATCCTCTTATCTCTCCTGATTCTTAGGCAATGGTTTTGTGGTGCAGGAGCTGCTAAGAATGATTCTCTCTAAAATTATGCAAACATTTTGGCCTTGGCTGCACTTATGGCCAAACTCTGTGCCTGGTGTCTAGGGGGAACCGAAAGCAGCAGCATCAGGCGGTGGGTGGGCAGTCTGGCTTGAGTCTGGTGTGTCCCAGGAGGACTGTACATGGAAGGTAGAGCTGGTGGGGGGAGGAACTTGGGGAGAGTCAAGCCCCTTTTGAAACCACTTGTCCTCACTGCCCTTCCTTCTCTCCCCGGGTGAAAAGCTGGCGAGGAGGAACCATTCCTCACTGTCTTTTACCCTTCGTTTTGTAGGAAATCACCAAAGCAGTCCTGCTTTCCTGGAGTAGAGGTGCTGAATACCGCTGCTGCAGCTTCTGGCAGGTTAAAACACACACATTTCCACAGATCTTGCTCTTTTCCACCAGATTTAGGGTGTTTCGAAATCTGCCCTGCAGTCTGGACTCGGGCCTTTTTCCTCCAAAGGGCCTGACAGTCTGGAGGGGAAGATAACAGCTCCCTGCAAACCCCCTCCACCAAATTCCCCTGAATACTGGAATGAGGCTGGTATCTCTGTACTGCCCTTGTGTTAGACTGTCCCCAACACATTGCCTTGTTGTCCTCGAGGGAGGAAGCCAGCGAGCCTCCAGTTTCCTTTGTAACGTCCCAGTTCCTCTGTACATCTGCTCACCTACCCCAATGACTTGTTTTACAGTCCTGAATACAGGATCGAATCTCTCATCTTCGAATGAAAATACATATTTGGGGCTGTGTCCATTGCATGGGCACCTCTGGGTTTGGAGACAAGCACTCCAATGCTAAGGACCTCTACAAAGGTGGCAACTTTTGGGATGGGGACCAGCAGAGGCTTACTTTTAGAAGACCTCTCTGGACAAAATCAGTAACCTAACAAAACAAAACCACTGTCTCAATGACATCTTTCCCCCTTAGAAAAATCAGTTCGCCAAGTGGTTAGGAGTTCAAGCCTTCATTGGCCTTCCCTGACGCTGTGTGGCCCTGCCTGGTCAGAGTGGTTCTTAATATCCCTTTATCTGTCAAATGGGAACAGAAAGTGAGATTAATTTTATGGGGAATATGAGAATTAAGTGAGATACAGTTTAGTGCTAAAGCTATACTATTATTCATAGCCCAGATAGGCAGGTTGCTTCCTTCTCAAGGTGTCTTTTTGCTTTCCAAGCCCCCGCTGGGACGGCGTGGCCAGGGACGGGGTCCAACTGTGCTTGCCCATGGGGGGGGGGGCGCGGGGGTGACCCGGCTGCTGTCCAGGCCTGGACACAGGTGTGGCCCTGACCACAGTGAGGGCGTGACAGGCCGACGTCTGAGCAGGCCCAGCACGCACGAGGCCGAGGAGGTGGCCGAGGCCCGGAGCGTCTGCGCCGTCCCGCGGGGCCAGGACTCGGCAGTGGCCGAGGACCAAGCGCGGGGACCGGTCACGCGCCGCGTCCCCGGAGCCGTGGGCCCGGGCTGGTCCAGGAGGCGGTGGGGGCGCGCCGGCGGCGGCCCGCCACGCCCAGGGAGGCGCCCAGGCCCTCATCAAGTGACCAGTATCCCTTCCAGGAGAACACGGTCCTTCAGAGGGAAGAGCGCTCCAGCCTGCAGCCCCGGCGCCAAGCCGCCGTCATCTCCTTCCTGTGCCGGGTGATCTGTCGTCTCACCCACCCGGAAAAACATAGTCCGCCCCCCATGCCCTTGTGGATCAGCCGTAGCCGTTCGGACGGCGCGACTCTCCTTGCCTGCACCCTCGCCTTGCCCATGCCAAACCCTTCAGGACCCACCGAGAGGAGAAATCAGCCCTAAGAGGGGACCTGGAGAGAGAAGAAAGAGAGGAAGCCCAGAAGAAGGGAGAGGCAAGGCCGGCGGAGGGACACCACGGCGCCCGCGCAGTGCGCACGCGCGCCGCGAAGAACGAGTTCCGGTCTGGCCGAGGCCTGACTCCTAAAAATAGCCCCGGTGTGGGGATCCGTGCGCGGATGTCCCGGCGAGTCCCGGGCTGAAGGAGGCGGCTCCGGGCGGCGCGGAGTGCTGTGGCGGGCCGGGCCGGGGCTGCGGCGTGTGCGCGCCCGCCGGCTGTAGCGGAGACCCGGTGAGGGGGCTGTGGGCTGCGGGGAGGTGGCGGCGGCTGGGGAGGGGGTCGGGGCGTGCTGAGATGGGGGGCGTTGGGGTGCGGGGTCGCGGGGCGGGGAGCGGCGCGGCCGAGGAGGGGCGCCCGCGGGGCTCCGGGGACCGGGGCGAGGCTGGGCGCGGGGCGGGCGGGGGGCCCTCGGGAAAATAGAGGGGCGCGGCGGCGCGCGGTGGGGGCGGGGTGCCCCGGGGCGGGCCCGGGGGCTGCGGGCGCGGCAGCGGCGGTGGCGGCGGCCGGGGGCCGTGGGGAGGGACGGTCGTGGGCCGCCTCCCGGAGCGCGCCACCTCGGGGGGCCCCCGCCGCGTCGCACCGCTCCTCCCTGAAAGTTGACGGAGTTCCCAGGGGGCGGCGGAGCCGCTGCTCGGTCCATTTCTCCAGCTTGGCGAGCCGTGGGGTCCTCCCGCGCGCTAGACCTCTCCAGGGCGAGCGGGGGGCGGGTGAGGGGACGACGACGACCCTGTGATCGCACTTGAAGTTCCCCGACTTGTGCTTCGGGGGAAGGTAGGTTCGCTGGGGCGGAAGGTAGGGGTCTGGACTCTGCCGTGGGGATGTCGGTGGCAGGGTGTGTGTGTCTGTCTGGGGCTAGCCCGGGCGGCGGCCGGCTCCGAGCACCTGCGGGTGCGGGGAAAGGTCTCGGAGGGGAGTCGGGGCTGCAGAAGGGACCCGCTTCCCTGCCCGCGGGGGGCGCGTGGTGAGAAGGAAACTTTGCCTTTGGGTCGGATGTCATCTGTTTTTGGACAGTTGAGAATTAGAGATAGGTGCTAAATGCAGACAAGTTTGGGAAAGGTGAGCCTTTCTGAATTAGCATTTCCACCCTCTCCCTCGTGAAAGTGTAACTGTTAAATTCTTGCTCAGACCTTAAATAGACTCCTAAACTCTGAAGCTCGTCTGTCATGATCCAGTAGAGAACCGTGTGTCGATTGAATACAACATTGCGTTAGCCTGTATGTTAGTTGACTATGAAATTGGGATTTCAGTAACTGCAGTTATCTTGAAGACCCGCTGTGATATGTTGACAACTGTGTATGTATTTTAAAACTAATATTGTATGATCGTTTCCAAGTTTGTAGTGTAGTGCGTTTCCCTTATGTCTTGTATCATCCATTACTGTGTGACAGCGAGGTTCTCTGAAGCAGTAATTAGGTGTATGTTACACAAGAGTACTTTCCCTTTAAGAATCCGGCTGCGTTGTTTTGGCAACTGCTAAGTAGTCTAGTTGTCAGTTTTAAAATCTATGTTACCTTGGCAGTACTTGAACAGTCTTTGGAAAAGGTAAACAAAGTAGTGTTGTTTTTTTCCCCCCAAACATACTAAAATGACATTTCTTTTAGTGTGAATTTAGGAAATAAGGATGAAGCAATTATTAACGCTATTATGACACGTGTATATTCACTTTTGTCTTGTTTTTGTATATTTTTGGAGAGCTCTGACTACTTCTTTTCTTATAAATGGCAACTTTTAGGGAGACAAGTTCCCCCAAAGATGATTTAAATGATAGTAAATGTAATGTTATACAAATGGAGTGTTTACTGGAACATATCTGTATGTCTATAAGACATAAAATTAGCTTTTGTTGAGGATTGACTGAACTGGAATTACTTTTAATCCTCCGTGCATATTGTGCAGAAGTTGAGAGGATAATGTTAAAATAGTGAAAGCAAATAGCTAAAACTAGCTATTTTCATGCTTGCAGACTCTAATAATTCTCGTTGCAAGAGTGTCAAAAAATACGTATGTACTAAGACAGCCGATGCTTGTGAAGAATGGTGACCTCTCTAAATACAACTGTACTTACCATTTCCTTCAATTCATACTTTGGTAGACATAAAATTGTAGTCCTTCATGAAGGTAAAATTGCACTTAACTCTTCTTATAAGATATTAAATTGAAGAATTGGAGGATGATCAAAAAAAGGAAGAGCTGAAGCTTAAAAATGTTTGTAATTTAGCATGTTGAATTATGCCTTAAGAGTAATTTAATTCTCTGTAGTTTTATGTTTCCACACCAGGTATATATGACAAAGATGTTTTGTTTGGTTTTGGTAAATGTAATTGGAAATACTGTTTTTTAAATGTTGAATTGTTTCAAATACTGATTGTGCATTTTTTCACTATAGCTTTGGATTTGAAGGTGAGGTTTGCTAGAGTAGTTAAATCTTAGTGGATTGTGTTCTGACTCAGGAGGGTCTACAATCTTTTTTTTTTTTTTTTGGGAAGTAGCATGCTTGTCAGTCCACTTGGAAAATGGTCAGTTTTCCTCTTGCATCTTTTAGTCTGATAAGAAGAGAAATTCATTGTAACATACAGTGATGAAAATCATGGATGTTCTGAGGTATTTAAATTTCAAACATTCTGTCTTATCATATCATACTCCCCCTTTAAAGATAAACTCATGGTTCATTGGAATGTTACAAAGACTAGTGTAAGCTTTTTATCAGTGAAGGGGCCATGAGAATACTGTTTTGTGTATTGAAAAGGATATCTGTTGCCTTTGTATGAGATTAAAAAGGTTTCTAAATGTGTTCTTCATGAATTGAGAACTGAGTGCTTCCTCCAGTTTAAGTAGTTAAAGAAGAGTAAGTAGGGATTGAATGCATTTTAAGAGAGGTAATCTCATGCAAGGGTTCTGATTGGCAAGCCTTGAAGGAAGGCTCTTTGATTTTTTTTTTTTTTAAGTCAGATCTTGCCTACATGCTAACTTTACTACTGACAAAATTAATGAGCTAGCATCAGTAAAGTGGAAAAGAATTGTGCCACCTGTCCCATGGCATTAGAATTTAAGTGAGGTGAGTTCAGAGCTCACTGCTTGAGCCTTGATGTACAAAAATGCATGTTACTCTGTCTCCTTCCTTCCATGTATCTTTTCCTGTGAAGATTATACATGTGAGAGTGCTTAGTGTTTGTGACACAAGGGACTTGGTATAGGAGAAGAAGGCTCATGTGTGCAGTTTGATAAAAAATCCCGGTGCCAGTGTCTGTTTGCTCTCAGATCATATATAAAATGTTTACATTGACTCTTTGAACTTGAGATTTTTGGTCTGTGGTTGTGACTTGTTTCTAGTCTCAACTCTACCCCAATTGTTCTAGAATTAGATTTGAATATAAGTAGTTTTCCAGTTCTTCAGTGAATTAATGTGTTGTGTTACTTATGAGAGTTCTTTTTAAGATATGGTCTTTAACATTTGAATTTAGAAAAAAGTATTTGTTCAACCTACCTATAATAACTATACTTGAAATAGCTTTTCATTAGTAAATAATCTCTGATATTTTTCATACTTCATTTTGCCTGGTCAGTGAATCTAAATGACTTCATCTACTTTATCTGTATACCATATGATAAATGCACCCTCTGTCCATTTTATTATAATTAAATAGTATAAGCTCATTTGTTCATTTGAAAGTCTTATGTTATAGCATAGGCTTTGTTTAATAGGATTTAATTTAATTTAATAAATACGTTTATATTTTTACAGACCAGCAAGATTTGTATTAACTGGATCTAGTTGATAAACATCACATTTAATTTTAATATTGAGTATCTTAATAGTAACTGAAGGTGAAATCACAAGTATCTAAGTTTAAAACAGACTCTGTGTGATATGGAACACCATATTTATACAGTATTGTATAGTGTTAGGTAATTTCATTCCATTAGTTAGCACTTGGTGGTGCAGAAACCAGAGAGCACTTTCTAATACAGGTGAAAAACAGACATTAATCACATTTCTAACAAATACCAGTCAAGGCAGATCTTTTCTTACATGACTAAGGATCAAACCCAGGGTATCACTCATGTGAGGCAGCCATGTCCAGCCCTTCAAGGCAGATCTTTTAATGGCTGTTTTGGATTAATGTTATTTTTATTTTCTATGCAGAAATATGGACTTTGTGAACTTTTAAGAAATTCACAAAAGTTTTATGCTTCCAGAAATGTTTTCAGTAATGGATGTTGAGTTTGTGTTCTATGAGCAGGTCCTTTTCTATTTGTTGTTCTTGTGACTAGCGCATGCATATGCAGTTTGGCTTGGATTTGTTTGAGATATGACTTGTGACTCTTGGAGCAAAGAGCTACTTTCTGTTTGACCTGGTAAGATAACTTGTAACTTGGGTTTTCTTTCTTTCTTTCTTTCTTTCTTTCTTTCTTTTTTTTTTTTTTTTAAAAAAAACAAGGTGCTCTGGCATTGCATAATGTTGTATTTGCCTGTCTCACCTTTGGTCCTTACTCTTAGAAGTTTTTCTACTATGTAAGATTAGAATTTATTTCTAAAATTCAGACCAATATGTCAGCTCTCTTTTAAAATTTATTTTATGTGTGTATTTTGCCTGAAATATATATGTATACCATATATACCTTGTATCCACAGGGGTTGAAGAGGGTGTTGGATTCTCTGGAATTGGTGTTAAGGATGGTTGTGGGCCACCATGTGGATGCTGGGAACAGGAAAGGATCCTATGAAAGAGCAATAAGTGCATTTAACAACTGAGCCATCTTCAGGCCTACATGCCAGTTCGTTTAAAATAAAAAACGGAAACAAAAACTTTGAAGGCATATGAAAAATAAGTAGAGGGCTGTAAGACAAGGTTAAGAGATAGCCCTCTAAAATCAGACTGGTGAGGGAAATAACCACTCTACCTAGTGTTCTTTGTGAAGTCTTGTCTATTTGAGGCCCGTTCATTGTGTGAAATACCGATCATAACACTGACTCCATAGAGTTGTTGAGAGGATTCTGTGAGGTGTGTATATAGTAGAAGGACTGATGGCCTACCTAACGTTCAGTATTTCTTCCTGCACTGTTACTGTTCTGTACTGTGGCTGCAGTTAGTCAATGGCTCACCTCCTAAGATCGTTCCATTTCAGTCTTTCTAGACTGTCAGCCATTAACCTTTGCTTTCCCTGCCTTAGCCTAGACCAGCTGTGTGCTCTTTACTGAAATAGCCATGTGTTTTCAAGGTGATGACTCCTGCTTTTTAACTTTCTAGATTAGTATTTTCCCGAGCTTGCTGTCTACTTAGACATTCATTTGGAATCTCAAACATAATATGACTAGAATATAGCTAGATTTTCCTCTCTACTATTCTTTTTTTTTCCCTCTTCCTTCGATGATCTTGTGTTTCTAATGGCTTTTCTCACCTTAGTACATGACTTCATTCAAGCCAGAAATAAAATATTCTTGTTTCATTCTTAAATCTAATTCATCCACAAATCCCGTTCTTCACAATTTATCTTTATATCTTTTATTCTGTATTGCTTCTTTATTTTAAGTTACTGTCCTTTATGTAATTTACTCCATTAGTCTCTTGTGAGCTCTCCCACCTTCACACATACTTCCTCTTTTTGAGACAAGCCTAGGCTGATCTTGAACCTGCTATGTAGCTGAGGATGACCTTGAGTTCCTGATCCTCTAGCCTCCATCCCTCAAGTGCTTGGAACTCAAGGCAGGAACCTGGAGACAGGAACTGAAGCTGAAGCCATGAAGGAGTGCTGGCCCATGGCTTGTGCAGCCTGCTTTCTTATAAAACATTAGACCACCTGTTCAGGGCTGTCACCACTAACTCCATTAACCATTAATTAAGAAAATACTTCACAGATTTGCCCTTAGGACAATCTGATGGAGAAATTTCTCAATTGAAGTTCTTTTCACCTATCAAGCTAGTGTCAAATTGACCCCCCATGCCTCCCCAAAATTAACTAGGACACTCACACATGGATTATTTCCTTTAAGACACCTCTGTGTAGTCTGATTTGTTCAGTTTTCTCCCTAGTTGTGGTCTTTTTTCCATTATCTGAATGTGAATTCCACAGAGGCAGTGAGATCTTGTCAGTCATTAACAGTACACTGCCTGCACTTAGAAGATACTGAGTATTGGAATGAGTGTTTCTGTATCTTTGTTCATGTTTTCTCTGGTGGTTGAATGTTGCCTTGCTTTTAGACTTCCTGAGCTACTTATTCTTTTAAGTCCTAGTTCAAATGTTATCTCATCCATGATTCCAGCTTTAATCTTTCTTGATGAGTTTTTCTCTCTGTTCTTGTATGCTTTCCAAAGCACTGGATACATAGATTATTTGTAGAATAAATCTCATTTTGGGGTATTGTAACTGATGCCACTCTCCTGCTAGATCAGAAACCAGCTTATCTATGTATCTACTATCCTATTTATTGATAAGGAGTGAATTCTGAGGAAATGTTGAAGTTGGTTGCTCTAATCATCTGAAATAACCGACATGCCATTTTCTCAACTCCAATTTTTAAAATTTTACTTTCTAGATCATAAACCCTAACATGCATTTTCTGTAAGTATTAGCATATTTTCATCATTATTATAAAGGAAAGGATTTGAGAGCTCTTGAGGACCAGTGGCATTTCCTGAGAGTCAGTTTGCCTTCTCATAGGGTGATGGTAGCCCTGCTGACTAACGGATGTATTTGTTTCTGTTTTGTAATGTATCATCTTATTGTTCTCACTCACCCAAATTCTCCTGCGTCCATTCTCTCCTTTCAGTTTATCCAGCTAATTTCACATTATTTCAGAAAGGTTCCAATTTAACGCAGTATTCAAGAAACGCACTACTAATTTGCCTGTATTGCTAAGGAAAAACTTGAAACTTATGGCCAACACCAGAAACCTACCCATCATTTGTAATAGTGAAAATCATTCCACATGATAAACAGTTGACTTAGAAGTGGGCTTTTGCAAATTGGGTACTACTTTAGCATACTGTTCGTTTAGTACTGAGGACCTTTTTGTTAATGCTGGTAAATTTAATTTGATCACGTGGATTATGAAAGGATGTGAAGAATCTAGTGGTTAAGTTTTTCCTTTCAGATATGACTTAATTTTCCCAAATGTAAAATTTTAGTATTGACAGAAGACTTAAAAAAATAATGTTGGAAAAAAATTCCAACTTTGGCAATAAAAAAAAAAAGAAAAATCCAGCTTTGAGAAAAGTAAAAGAGTACTGCAGTAACCTGTCACCTAGGCTGGCCAGTTGTCAACATTTGCCATATTTGCGTTATTACTTTCTGTTTTTGGTCACTTTTTGTGTTTGCAGAGTGACCACAGATTCTAGAAACATTATTACCTTATTTACAGTTTAAAGCTCCCTGATTACATCTTTTGGAGGATGCTAAGGGGTGCATGTTTGTTTAAGATCAGAAACACAGCTAAGACCAAACATACAGGTGCCTGTATAGTAGTGGCTGGAAGTGCTGTGTGAATGTGTGTACATTGCTAACAAGGAAACCACTTAGGAAACATACGCTCTTAACATACACTGTCAGGAACCTGCTGTGCAGCTCTCCTTCCCCCCCTTCTTCTTCCTCTTTATATTATTTTTATTACTGAATTGTTTGAGACTAAGTTATACACATTGTGATCCTTTCCTCCTAAATGCTTCATCTAGTGCCTTAGTAACTGGGACACATTCTTCTATGGTAGGTGTAAGAAATTTAATGTTGATATTATTATTTGATACAGTTCATATTCAGATAGTCTCCAGCTATGCCAGTAATATTTTAATAACATTTTTCATTCTGATATTATGTGTTGTGTTTAGTTGCTAAAGCTCTTGGACTGTTTGCATCTGAAACAGGTCTTCAACCATTTTTGGTCTTTCCTAATGTTAATAGTTTTAAAGAATGTAGGGCCTTTATTTTGATAGGATTATTGGTCAGTTAAGATCTTCTTTTGCTTCTTTGTGATTGCATTCAGGTAATGTCTTTCTGGCATAATTCCATGTTAAGTGAGGAGACGTGTTTCATCGCATCTGGAGGTAGTTTAATGTCAGCCTGATGATGCCTGTGCTGTTTACTGTGATAGCTTAGTGAAAGTTTTGCCTGCCAGCTTTTCCTATTATAAACTGTGTCACCATCTCCTTTGTTGTTGTTGAAGCATCTGTTTCAGTTTACCCAGAAATGTCCAGGTAATGGTTTTGGTGTCCGTGGCGATGCTTGCTTGAGTCAGGTACACACACAGTGACTGCAGATGCTGGTTTTCCTCCCAACACTTTTTTCTTTTTCTTTCTTTTTTTTTTTTTGAGACAGAGTTTCTCTGTGTAGCTTTGGTGCCTGTCCTGGATCTCACACTGGGCTGGCCTGGAACTCACAGAGATCCGCCTGGCTCTGCCTCCCAAGTGCTAGGATTAAAGGCGTGTGCCACCACTGCCCGGCTCTGCCACTTCTTTTGCACTATTTGGTGAGTACTCCATTCTGTTGTGAAGGGATTTTCTTTCTCCCCTGTATCATTGGACCAATATGAATTCATAGGTTCTTTTTTAATCACATAGGGTTATTCTCTATTATTGTCCTTACTCATTTTGGAAACATTTCAAATTAACCCACATTTGGTCAGTGGTAACTCTTTGGTTTTACTCATTGCTTGTTTTGACATGTTCTCATTATTTTTGGATCACGCCTTATTTTGTAGAACAGTAAGATAGTCTGGACTAATCTTAGGATTTTCTTGCTGCTATTCTAGAATTAGCTATAACATGATTTTTGAAAAAATTAAAGTATTTTGTATATATGAATGTTTTGCCTGCATGTGTATCTTTGTATCACTTGAGTGCCTGGTACTCACAGAATCTGGACGATGACTTTGGATCCCCTAGAACGGGAGTTAACAGACAGTTGTGAGCCACTGTGTAAGTATTGGGAATTGAACCATGGTCTCTGGAAGAGTAGCCATTGCTGAGCCCTCTCCTCAGCTACACCTCTCTTCCGTTCCTTTAAGTGAATAAGAGTATAAAACCAAAGAACTGGACAGTAGATAATGTCATCAAAGTTGCATTGTTTTAGAGTCCTTTTGACTTGTCAAGCTAAGAAATGTTCAACTTAATGTTGGTTCATCAGGTGGTAGATTGTAGTTGGTCTTTACGTTCCCAAAACTTAGGAGAGGAAAGTTGTCCGTCCATCCGTGTCGGTCACTCGGTCACCCCCACCCCCCCCCCCATCAAGTCCAGGGGCCTGTCTATACCAGGCCATTGCTGTCACTAAAGCCAAATATCCAGCCCTTTGAAATGTTAACAATCTCAAGTAATGCATGTGCACCTGATTCTTCTACTTAATTCTTCAGTGGTTGGTCCTTGTTTTCCAAATTGTATTCTGAGTTTCATGGGAGTAAGAATCCTATTTCATAAGTCTTTTTTTTTTTTTTTTTTTTTTTGGTTTTTCGAGACAGGGTTTCTCTGTGTAGCTTTGCGCCTTTCCTGGAACTCACTTAGTAGCCCAGGCTGGCCTCAAACTCACAGAGATCCGCTTGCCTCTGCCTCCTGGGTGTTGGGATTAAAGGCGTGTGCCACCACTGCCCGGTTTCGTAAGTCTTTGTATGCTCAATAAATGTGTTTTATAATATTTTGAACATGGTAGTTAGCCATATGCTTATAATATATAATCAAAATGAATCAGTGTTGTCTCATATCAAAATTAATAGTCTGATGTTGTTTAAATTTTGTGGAATCTGTTCTTTTAAGTGAGTTACTAATTCATGTGTTAATTTTTATAATTGTACTTTATTAGCATAAATGATGAACTAAATTTTTTTCACTTTTAAACAATCTCTTGTGATTAAAATATGTAATTAATGAACACCAATGTGTAATATTGACATTGTTGCTATAATGCTTTGCTTTTTTTAATATAAGATCTTTATTGACAGATTGTAGTTAGAGTATTCCTGCCTGGCCCAGTCAGGACAAATCTCTCTTACCCGCCAGTCCCACAGTTGCTCAGACCCAACCAAGAAAGCACACAGAAACTAACATTGTTTAGAAGCTGTGTATGGCCATGGCAGGCTGCTTGTTATCTACTTCTTCTCTCTTAAATTAACCCATTTCTGTTAATCTATACTTTGCCACATGGCTTGTGGCTTACCAGTGTCTTTACATGTTGCTTCTCATGGCGGCGGCTGGCGGTGTCTCTCTCCAACCTTCTACTTCCCAGAATCCTCTTCTCTCTTGTCCCGCCTATACTTCCTGCCTAGCCACTGGCCAAACAGTATTTTATTTGTACAGAGCGATATCCACAGCACTTCCCCTTTTCTTTTTTTTTTTTTTAAAGGAAGGTTTTAACTTTAACATAGTACAATTACATATAACAAAACAATTATCTAGCAAGAATTACAGTTACAATATTAAAGAAGATATCCTATCTATCTTATATTTGTGAGTCTAAGGTTTTATATCTAACTTATCTTGTATCATAACTGAGGAAATTATAACTATCTAGTCTTCAACCACATCAAAGACATCAGAAGGATATAATATTACCTGAGAACCAGGAGAAGGATGCAAGCATTTTTCAGGAGTCTTGCAAGAGTAGACAGAGACAGCTGGCAGCCTGGACAGTCACCTAATGTACCTTTGTAAAGTTGGGGCATTTGTCTTCAGCCCACAGGGCTAGAGTCTCTTGGTCACTTTTCTTAGTGTCCTGTAGAATGTCTGGCAGTTTCCTCTGTGAAGCAGGAACCTGAAGGACCATTTTGTCAAGCAAAGTTCAGTGGTCACCTTTCTATGGGTCCTGCACGTACAGTCAATCAAGCAGTCCAGGCAAGAACAGTTTGTTGCCAAAATGGCTATTTTTGGCAAGGTGAAGATAAGATATGAAGTTGTCTTCAATGCCCATCCTCGTCTCTGAAGTAAATCGGTGCTACCAGGAGCAGACATGTCTCACTGTCCAGAAAGTCTAAATTTTAAAAATATTTTAAATGCCATATTCTGAAGGTCTTTGAAGTATTTGAAGATTACCTATCTATCTGAAATATCTCTATGTATACCTAGAAGACTTAACTAACATGGCTATGAGTATGATTATCACAGATGATTAATTATTAATCTATTTTTAATTATCCATTTCAATTTTAAACGAGCTATATAAACACAATACCTTAAACAGGAGTAGAAATATATACATAGTATAACAAAATTAACTTTAAGTTTGTATCAATAGACTAAAATCTAAACCAATGTAAAACATTTTAAACAAGTTGTTGCTCTTTAGAAGTAAGTTCCTTCCTTAATCTACCCTTTCATCCTATTGTATCTATATTGTATCCCCTTTTCTTCTTTAGAAAGAGATCACATTTATAATCAACCTGCTTTAAAGAAAAATATTGGTTTTTCTCTGTCCCACACCAGAGGGCTCTTCTGATTTGGGACACAAGAATCTCTTAACCTTCTCTTTTAGCAATATGTCTGGGTTTAGAGAAGGAGTGAGCCAATTCCATCTCCAAAGCCAGCTTGATAATTTTGGGAATGTGGGCGTAGTTTCTCTTACTACTTCCTGCTGGAGGGGGGGGCGCTGTATCTTATGGGGATACAAAGAAAATTTTAGGATTATAGAGTAGTCTATTAGGGTGAACCTCTGAGCCAGTTGCCTTGAAACCATTCGGGATATTGGATCATCTGAGCCATGGTGTCATTGGAGACCTTTCAGGTGGTCTTGGCTGATCAAACCTGATGTATCTTAATCTGGAACAAATCCACAGCCTCTGTCTTTCTGTAGAAACAAAAGCAGAGACTCTTTTCCAAAGCAACATATCCTTATATCCAAATTTTGAAGTCAAGTTACCTTTAAAATTTACATATTTGTTTAACTCAACAGCTTTTACGATCAAATCTTTTTCTGTAGTTAAAAATCCCAAAGACAACATAAACCAGATTCTCTGTGTAATATCCATCTTTGTAAGACTGAAGTGCCACTGTGGCTGCTGGCTCCGCCCACCTCAACTTCCCAACATGGCGGTGGTTCAGTTTACCACCAGCTCTGTGTCTGGAGCCATGTGTACCATCAACTATCAGAAGCAGTTCTATTAAAGCAGCGCATAGCCCAGAAATCTTTCTTTCTTTCTTTTTTTTTTTAAAACTACCAAAGGCTAAATCCACCACGCAGCAGAGTAAAGTGTCGCTTATAGATTCCTCATTCCCGCCACAGTGCAGGTCAGACACACACGCCAGGAACCTGCCATAGTAGCTCAAACCGGCAGGCTGCCACTAACTTGAGGGAGACAACTAGGAAGCTGTTTTTAGCTCCGTTTAGAATCTTTTTTTTCTCAGGTTTTAGGTGGAAACTCTTGCCAACACGTTGGGCGCCATTTGTAGTTAGAGTATTCCTGCCTGGCCCAGTCAGGACAAATCTCTCTTACCCGCCAGTCCCACAGTTGCTCAGACCCAACCAAGAAAGCACACAGAAACTAACATTGTTTAGAAGCTGTGTATGGCCATGGCAGGCTGCTTGTTATCTACTTCTTCTCTCTTAAATTAACCCATTTCTGTTAATCTATACTTTGCCACATGGCTTGTGGCTTACCAGTGTCTTTACATGTTGCTTCTCATGGCGGCGGCTGGCGGTGTCTCTCTCCAACCTTCTACTTCCCAGAATCCTCTTCTCTCTTGTCCCGCCTATACTTCCTGCCTAGCCACTGGCCAAACAGTATTTTATTTGTACAGAGCGATATCCACAGCAACAGATAATTCACATAGTATACAATTTTCCTGTTTGCACAATTTGATAGACTTTAGTCCAGCATCCTCATAGGCCCATGACACCATCACTACCACTTCCTTTTTTAGAACATCGCTGTCCATGCTGAATGCCGTTTATTGAAGGAGGGAGGAGGTCTTAAATACAGGCTGACAGCACAATGGGAGAACCCCAGAGGGCAGAAGTTCGCTTCTGATGTTTTACAGTCTTGCATCTAAGCTGTTAACGCCCAAAATGCTGGATACCCAGACAAGAAGCTTCCCTTAAGCATTCAGGAGGGTGGAATCTCACAGGGAATTAGCATAGGGAGGATATCAAAGTCAAGCAAGGTCAGCAAGCAAGGCAACAGTTACCCAAAACAAGTGGGCCTAATGCTTTGCTTTTTACAAAGTTATAAAATGAGATTACATCTAAATTTTTATTTTGTCACATATTGTATACCTAATAAACATTAAATTTTTTTATGGAAGTAAAATTAAGTGCCACAATGTATGGTGCAAAGAATATTTGCTCTTGAGCTAGGATTCAGAGCTAGAATAATTTTTCTAACCATTCGGTTTCTTTGCTAATTTTACTTTAGTTTTCATTACCTTATTTATCTGTTTCATTGAGATGCTGGGGAATATATGTGAATAAGGCTTGTCTTTCATAGTTAACTTGAGAGTGTTGGAGATAACAAGTGTTTGTATTCTGCTTTGGTTGGTTGCTTGATTTTGATATATTTAACACATGCAGTGTGGAATTTTGTAGAAACACATAGTAGGAGCAATTAACCTAGTTTCAGAAGCCAGGACTACTTAGCTCCAGGGAATTGATATATGAATTAAAACCTAATTGATACCTTTTCAACACAACTCCTGCACCCAAGGCTCAGGGAACATCTAGGAAGAGTGGGCAGAAAGTTTATAAGAGTCAGAGGACCAGGAAGTCTGCTGTGTGTCTCCCAAGACAGGACAGGAAATGTACACCCATGATACCTTACCAACATGGCTACTAAGCAAGATCCAAAGAAGTATGAAACCAATAGACATACTTAACATGGAAGGGGAATTTCACAAAGCCCCACCCATTACGAATCTTCTTAATAAAGATATACCATCTTTCAAGAAAAACAGAACAAAAAATGTGAAGAGGGGGCCTGGAGAGATGGCTCAGAGGTTAAGAGCACCGACTGCTACTCCAGAGGTCCTGAGTTCAATGCCTAGCACCCACATGGTGGCTCATAACCATCTGTAATGAGATCTGGCACCCTATTCTGTATACATAATAAATAAATCTAAAAAAATAGAAAAAAAATGTGAAGAGGGAGAATAGAGCTGACTAGAACCAGATTGCTTTAAAGAAACTTGAGAGTCCTTTATGACTGGGTTGGAAGTGGAAGACAGGACATCCACCAAATAGTAGTGGAAGCTAAGGTTAAATTGGGATCAGGTTATGAAAAACCTTTAAGCCTTGTTAAGGTATTTGTACTTTATCCAATGAAAATTGAAACATCTTAAGTCCAGGAATAAATGAGTCAAAAAGCAATGTTTGTGGGACTGGTCTAGAGCTCTATCCAAGTAGAGTATGTACAAAGCCCTAGGTTTGGTCTCCAGCATTTGGGGGTGGGGGTGGGGGTGGGGGTGACATGATCTAGTTGCACTGTGGAAACTTACGTCAGCATTTGAAATGGTTGAGTTTGGTGGTCAGAGAGAATAATTAGGAGGTTTAAACTGGAGAAGGGCACAGTAGCTTGGATAACAGTAGTGGGGAGAGGATCGAAGTAGATGGGTTTGATATATAGAAGTAGGCCTAAAGGAATCAGGGATGGAGTGTATGATAAAGTTTGTGCGTTGGGCAATTGTGGAAGGAATGGACTGCTAACTGATAAAGGAAGAAGGAAGAGCAGATTTCAGATATGCCCTATAAGAATGTAGTCAGAGAGTGTTATCTAAGACTTTACTACCAGAAGTGCTACAGATCTTGGTAATGATATGGCTTAGGAATTTTGTCCTATAGTGGGTGTTGGAAGAGGAATGGACACGGAGATAGGAAGTAGTCGGGGAGCGAAAGGACTTACTATTAGGGAAAAAATTCTGAGGGTGTGTCTGCCCTAAGGCAGGAGACCCTGTCTTGATAATTTCAAAGTATTCAGTGTTTGGCCTTGGAAAATAGAAGTGAAAAATTCAAATGCTGTATTTTCAGCTTTATCCTAAGTGAAAACAAAGCACTCCTTCCAATAAAGAGTTCTTTTATCCAAACAAAGCAAGAGATTATTTAATGCCCTAGGCATTAAAAGTGGCTACTCAGTAGTGGCTAAATTGTTCTAGCTATTAAAACTTAAGTAGTGGCTAAAATTGTGAAACATCAGATTTACAGATGATGAGGTAAATGTATTATATATTTACAGGTATATAATTTATGTATAATAATAAAAAAGAGGCCATGAATTTGAGAGGGGGCATGGAAGGGGCTAAAGGGAGGGGAAATGAGAGATGTTGAAGGGAGGAAAGGGAAGTGGGGAAATGATGTAATTATATTTTAATTAAAATTTTAAAATGAGGTGAATAATGTAATGGATCAGTGGACATCTCAGTATCTTCCTAATCATTATTTATAGTTCATATTTTTAACTTGGACTTTAAAAATGATATACATATTACCAGACAGTATATGGCATTGAACTCTGCAGTACTCATTTATGTCCCAGCAAAAGTAATTCTGTGTGTATTTATTCTTTTATTTTTTCTAATATAACAAATTGGCTGTGAATTGGAACAAAGTGATGGGGTACTGTGATCATTTTGAATTATTATAGGAATTATCTTAATTTACTTAGGTTTTATATAAATTAGACTAATGTATTTAAAAAAATGTTCTTCCCACTAATAGACAACCTCAATTTGACTGTGGAATAATGTTAGGGGAAAAAAAACCCTTGAGAAAATAGGTAGAGTGTTTGTGTGGCATGCAGCTTCCTTTAATGTTGGATGTCTTATAAAACCATAGTGTAACAATCAAAACTAGGAACATAATAGTGATATGGTACCACTAACCTATTAAATTTTATCAATTTGTCTAATCCTTTTCTGTTCTGGGATCCCACTCCATTGCATTGGTTCCTTGTGTCTCTTTGGTCCCCTTAACTCTCCTGTCTTCATTCTTTCCTTGTCCTTTAAGGGATACTGTCATTATTTTGTAGATTGCCCTGCTGTGTAGGTTCCACTGATGCTTCCTTCCGACTGGGGATTTTGCATTTTTTGCAGTAGTGTCAATGAAGTAACGGCATTCTGTTAGGAGGTATGTTTTGTATCTGGAGTATATAATGTCAGTGATGCTAGTCTGTTCCCTTCATTAAGGTGGTGTCTGCTGTCTTCTCTGTGAAGTCACAGTTTTATAATTGATACGTATCTTCAGGGAGATATTTTGAGACTCTGCTAATTTTCGGTATCTCTTCACACTCTCATCCATTCATTTTAGCATTTCTCAGTGGGATTTACAGCACTATGTACCACTATGGAATTTACCTACTGGTGGTTTAGTCGTTTCTTACTCCCTTAACCATTTATTAATTGATAACTTTCTGTAATGAAGAGACGTTCCTTTTCCTTCACTTATGTGTTGATTCATTATTATCAGTACAGACTCAAAGATGCCCATGTTATTTTGTAGGTTATAGTCTGATGTAAATCATGTTGCTCAGATTGTTCTGGTTTGACCACTAAAAAGCTCCTCCCTTTCTCCTGTGTCCTACTGACATAACCTGTATTCTTTCTGAACACTTTCTTATAAGAAACTCTAGGCTTTATATTTTCCCATCTCAACTAGAGATCCCATCTCATCTAGAGATCCTTGACTTTCTGTTTTGGAGGATGGTATTTAGAAACCCACATCTGGATACCGATGTGTTTATTGATACAGTGAGATTTATTACTTATTTTCTTCATCCTTTCCTCCCTTCCTTCTCTCCTTTCCTTCTTTGGTAGATGGTGCTGAGAATATATGTGTGTATACTGACTCACATATGCACACACAAGTCAGTTTTGTAACACAGCATTTGTATTTCTATTAGAGAACCATATAGGTTCATAGGATCAGTGAGGTTAGGGAAACAACACTCAGAAACTTTACCAATGACATATTAAAGAAAGGGTAAATAATGTAATTTCAGCCATGTTCTGTTAAGTAATACATAAGTACATAAGATATGGCACTTTACAATGAAAAAAAAATGCTTATGTGAATGAAATGTCCCAAGTATTGTGGCTTGTGAGTTATTGTGAAGTGGTAGAATTATAGAAATCAAATGAAATACTAGATATGGATGTATGTGTCTCATAAGATGTGTGGTGAGCTGTTGTAACTCTGTTGAGTCAATTTTCCCTGTTACATCTTGGTATTTGTGCTGCATTTCTATAATGATTTGTATTTCCTCCGTACTTTTAGTTATCTCCTTGACTTCTTCATGTATTTTATCTATTTGTTTTTAATTTTAGATTTCTGATTCATGGTGGCTTTCATATCCTTTAATGCTTGCTTGTATTATCCTAATTCTGTTTACATTATTGGTTCAATCACTTTTTCCTTCTTTGAGGTGATGGTTTTGGGTTGAGAAAATATTCCCTATTTGATATGTATCTAATTCTGTTTTGTGACTTTTTTCTGGATTTCACTTTTAAATTTTTTGTTTTGAGGTACTGTACAGGGCTCATGGGATAATAATTTCCTCTTCTGACAATGTGGAACTGTTTTGTTACTTTCAATAATATTTTTATTTTTATTTTTGTCTGTTTTAATGGAAAAGGGTTGTAAGAGTCCCAACTTTATGATTCTCTCTTGTCTTGTACAGCCATGAATTTTCCCATAAATATATGTATTTGCTTTATTATCAATTTCCAATGGTACGTTTTTCTTTCCTCCTTTTTGCCCTTGTTCCTCTGGGAACTATGTACTTGAGTGTCTTTTTACATGGCACCTAGACTCTTAAGTGACTCCTGTTCCTTTGTTACACCAGGATTTTGGATTTTGGAATTTTTTCCTTTTGTGTTCTAATCTGCCTAGACACTATTCCAGTATTTTCAGATTTAGAATGGCTTTTGTGTTTTTGATGTTCTTTTAGAATGGCCCTTGAGTCCATTTCCTAGCCTCTTTTCCACAGAGCCTTGTGTTGGAGTCCAGTGTGTGAAGATCAGAGATCAAGTGCAGGGTTTTGGCTATACTGCCTTCGTTCACAGCTGTTCTTCAGGAACAACATTCTGTCAAGTTATGGTGTGTCATTTTCCTTTCCATTAAAAAAATAAGTGCAATATTTTAGAGTAAGTTATACTACCACCCTTGCCCTCTGAAATCTCTATTTTTATTGACTTATACTGTCAGGTGCTAGAAAGCTTTTAGTTAGGACGAGACTTGGGCATTCGCTTTCTATTGATGAGCTAGCTAGAGGTTCTAGAATGTTTTAGAGGAGAAATAAATCAAAATTAGATATTCATGCTCTATAGCATGTGCTTGTTACTTCTGGATTATTATTAGAATCGTAATGCTTTTTTCCTGAAAAAAAGAAAAAAACCCAAAAAACAAAGTTAATTTAAAGGCTTATGTCCATAGTATAAATTGAGAATGCCTTACTTTTACAAATATGTGAGTTATAGGACCAATGAATATATGTCTGAGTTATATTCAGCCAATGGTGCCCTGTGGTACTTTTTATCCTTACAGCAATCTAATTTGTGGCATTTTCCGAAAAGGTAACTTCTTCCGTTAAATCCTTGAAAATCCAGGTTTAATGCTTCTTCCACCTATTTTTTTTCTCTTCTCTCCTTTTTGTGGTCTTGCCCATTATACATTTCCTCCAATTTATAACACAAATAAAAATCTTTTGATGTTAGTGACTGCTTAAGAGTTATCTACCTGCCTTTTGAGTGCTATTTAAATGTAATCAGTATGTATTCCCATATGCTGGTCATTGGAACTTCATTTAGGAGCTTTAATTTCTTTTTATGGTTTCTGTAAGTCTTAAGCAGGCATTGCACTGAACAGGCATTCTTGTGAGATGGACTCACCACTTCTGCAGTTTGAGCACATCTTTTGTGGACCGTGTGGACACTGATGCATGGAGTAGATCCAGCTCCAGTGCATGGTTCCAGATCCATGTCCACTGGAAAATGCACATCTTGGATTTCTTTCTTCCTTATTGTTCTTTTGGATGAACATTTGCCAAAATTAATACTTTTTATTGATTCTTCCCCAACTTCTTGTATTTTGACTGAAGTCTGAAGCTCCCCAAGGTAATTTCTTTTGATTTTGTTCCGTCTCCTTTTTTGGGCTTTATTCTTTACCCTTTTCTACAGTCTTAACCATTTTTATAGCATTGATTTAGAATAGAAACATACATGATGTAGTTCTTTGCTGCTAGGAGGTAGTGGTGTAGGAAGGGTAAATTTTATGTGTTACCATGCTTTATTGATAAGTGTCATGTAATTCTTAGACATTATGATGGGTCAGAGAGTTCAGGAACGAAGGGTGTGCAGGTGATGGGGATGCTTCATGAGGCATTGATATTTGAGCAGGAGAGAAAGTTTTTTTTTTTTTTTTAATTAAACATGTAGAAAAGATATTTTGCACAGAGAGATTTTGAGTAAAAGAGTCAAAATTGAAAATCAGAGCTATATATAGGCCACATTTTGTCTAAAATGAAAGACTTTTCTGAAATAGAAGATGGTAAGGGGGAAAGAGCTTGAGGCCAGACTGTAGTTCACACAAAGGCCTGGATAATGAGTGTTGAATTTTGTTCTTATGGTGAAGAAATTGAATTAGAAGTGTGAGCCTTCTTTAATATTTTTGTAAAAGACACTAGTGCTTGTCCTTTTATATCAGTAGAGTTTATTTCTTAAAGAATTAGTGCTTAGAGTCACTTTGTTTTTCTTTGAGAGAACTAGAGAATATGTATAATTGAAGTAGAAGGCACAGGCAAAGGCTACTTAACTTTTCCTCATTCTTCCCTCTTCTGTCTTCTTGATCTGTTTCTTCAGACTACCCTACTAATCAGGTTTTTTTTTTTATACTTTTTTTCTTTTAAAGTTTTTCAGAGTTGAATGGCTTTCGTGATATTATAGTTATGGATCATGTGTATTCTTTGTTGGTAACTCAAACTTTTGAATGTTTTAAATGAAATCACATCGTTTGTTCATTTGTGGGACTGTCTAATCATTTGGATGCCATCTACTAAAGTATTGAGCCACATTCATAGCTCTTCTGGTATGCATTGAAGCCACACTTTGGACACTTCTGCAAGTATCTGCCTACCCCTACCCTCATCAGACTGCTTCCCCAATTTATCCATGTCTATTGTATTTAAGTGATATGTTCCATTTTGTCTAGGTTGCATTTTCTGCATTCACTTTTGATGCATATTTTGGTTGTTTCAAGTTTGAAGCTAAATTATGAATAATGCCTGAACATTTGAATGAATGCAATTCTTTATACAGACATATGTTTTCATATTCATGGGAAAATACAAACGAGTAGAATTCCTGGTTACACAATAGATTTCCAGTGTAATTGTGTGGTTTTACCATCTCAACCAGCAATGAGTGAAAGTTTTAGTTTCCCCATTATTTGTGTTGTATTGTCTGCCTTTAAAGCTGAGCCACTTTAATTAGTACATCCGCATATCATGCTATATCTTTAAACTGCATATTCTTAATGACTAATAATATTTAACATTTTTCATTTACTTATTGGCTATCTACATTTTTGGTGAAATGAATCTTTTAACTATTTTAAGTTGGTTTCTTTGTATTTTTATATAAGAAATTTTATATTTTTATGATAGGTTGGGCTTGGCACACACCTGTAATCCCCATGTTCTGGATGCTGAGGTAGATGGATTGCCAATTCAAGGCCAGCTTGGGTCACATAGTGAGACCCTGTTTCATAACAAACAACAAATTCAAACAAGAAACTAGAACAGTTCCTGATAAGCCTTTTAAAATTGTCTCCATTGTATTATGGATACTTTTTTTTTTTTTTTTTTTTTTTAATCTCAATGATTTCTTTCAAAGAGCAGGTTTCAGTTTTGGTTAATTTTACCTTGGTCAAGTGTTTTCATTTAAGGTACCTGGTTTTTGTACACTATGTTGACAAACCTATGCCTTTTAGCAGAATTAAGAAAAAATTAAGGTTTGCAAAAATATATACCCTTTTAATTTTTATTTATCCTTACACACACACACACACACACACACACACACACACACACACACCACATGGCAGATCAGTGTGCAGCCTTCAAGAGTTGTTTCTCTCCTTCCACCTTGTTGATTCCCATTATTGGACTCAGGTTGTCAGGCTTGATGGCAAAGAGCCTTTACCCGTTAAGCCATCTCACTGGCCCCTAGTTAGTAGAATTTTTGTCTTGTGTTTACTATGATTCATTTTGAGTAATGTTGGTAATGGCAATGTCATTGTCTATTGTTTGTCCAAGTATCATTTGTTGTTGAGACTTTTCTTTCCCTGGTACTTCTGTTGAAGATTAGATGAGAGAGAGAAAAAGAGAGGTGGGAGGGAGGAGGGAGGGAGGGAGGGAGGGAGGAGGGGTGTTCTGTATTCACTATTTTCAACTGATTTGTGTGTGTAGGTGTTTTATTACAAGAGCACACTGTATTACACTGTCTTAAAATCAGGTAGAATAAGTCCTTCTATCTTTGATTATTCATAAAATTGTTTTAGTGGTTGTGTTATTTTTAACTCTGACCCAGTAACTGGCAAAAGCAACAGAGGAGAGGAAGGATTTGTTTTGGCTCCTGGCTTATGGTCCAGTGGTGTGGAAGGTGTGGTGGTCAGAGTGACTCTTAGCTGTGGTAGTAAGAGTGTGGGGCTGCTTGCTCACTTTTGGGGAGATAAGGAGAGATGGACAGGAAGTGTGGCTATAAGCCTTACAACCCAATCCCAAGATACCCACTTCCTCCAGTTAGGCCTTGCTTTTCAAATGTTCCAGAACCTTCTAAAACAGCACCACCAACTGGGGCCAACTGTCCAAACACATGCTCCTGTGGGTGACATTCTGTATTCAAAGAGCATACCATAGTATTTGTATTATCAGTTTTGAATTGCCATGTCACTTGTTTTCATTTTTTGTTTCTGAGCCAAGGTCTCCTGTGGGAGACCTGCTCCCATCCCCTTACCTCCTAGGTACTTTTGAGGAGGGTTAAGTGAGAAATATTTAGATAGAAGGATAGAGGGCACAGATAGAAACAGAAACACAGGATAGCCTTGGAGGGTCTGGATCAGTATCCACCAGCCCCTTCTGTCTCTTCTAAAGGCTTTTTATAGGAATGCCAAGGGTGGAGCAAAGACCTCCCCCTAGCTTAGCCAAATGTAGACCCTTCCTAGGTTTCATGTAGTAACCGTGCACACGGTCAAGCAATCCTCTAATGCAGCCCTGCTGGGTAAAGCAAGGTTAGATCTTACTAGGAAACCTTTGTGGGCCTCCACAATTCCCACTTCTAGATATAATAAAGGGTCTCCCAGGCTCCTCAGATAGACTGTGCCTGTCTTAGGTTGTCCTTCTTGATTGCTCTTCCTTAACCATCATGGAGATATACTTTCCTTTCCTTTGAGCATACTCTGGCTTAGGTTGGAAGCTATCAAGAAGAAAGTTGCCAGTCTTTGGCTACCAGCCTCTGGCAGGAGGCGGTACAGAGCTTAACTCAGCTGTGGCCCAAGAGCTTGTGAACATCCACAGCAACCTCCATAGCTGCCACAGCTCCCTGTAATAATAATGAAGATAGAATATTCTTTTTGGAATGAGTCAAGGTGATTATAGCAGCCTCAGCAGCACCTTTTCCTGGATCAAAACTCTCTCCTAACAGATGTTCAATACAATTTTCAAGAGACTATTTTGATTCCCAGGAGAAAGCAATCATTTCAAATCACTTCAAAGTATCCACTCAAGCAAACAAAAACCCATGCTAATTATAAAAACTTTAACAAACTAACTTCATTGTTGGAGGCTTACTCCTTTGTAGGAGACCTACTCCTTTCTAAACAGAAATAGAGGAAGAGTGGAAACTTTTAGGAAGACAGAAAAGCTCCCCTAATTATGACACTGCTTAAGTTTTCCAGGGGGCGCTGAGATCATAAAATTGTATTTTAAGCTATCATAAAAAGTATTCAAGTATTTCTGAAGGTAAAAGAGTAATAAAAACTTCAAAATGCTTCTAATGTGATTGATTTTGTTTATTCTTTAAAAATTGTTACCTAATTGTCTGGACCTGACAAATTGATGGAATAATAAAAATAATTTATACTTACATTCAACATTTACACTTTTTTTTACGAACTTATTCAAAAAGGATACTTAGCAAACATGTAGAAGAGGTTTTTTGTTTGTTTGTTTGTTTTGTTTTGTTTTGGTTTTTTGAGACGGGGTTTCTCTGTGTAGCTTTGTGCCTTTCCTGCTTTCCTGGAACTCCCTTGGTAGACTAGGTTGGTCTCGAACTCACAGAGATCTACCTGCCTCTGCCTCCTGAGTGCGGGATTACAGGCGGCGCCACCACTGCCAGGCTTAGAAGAGATTTCTTAACTGAACTATTACATCTTCTTTTAACAAGACAGAAAGCACACAAATCATTTTAAAGTTTGGAGTTTATAGTCAGCTTTGATACCATTCTGAAAGTTTTCTTGAGAGTTTGAAGTCAGAGCCTAATTTATCAGCTTGACTAAGGGTAAAATTCTCTCTTTTTAATTTTTTAAAGCTGCTTTTTAAGATTTATTATGGCCAGGAGGTGGTGGCGCACGCTTGTAATCCCAGCACTTGTGAAGCAGAGCCAGGTGGATCTCTGTGAGTTCGAGGCCAGCCTGGTCTACAGAGTGAGATCCAGGAAAGGTGCAAAGCTACACATAGAAACATTGTCTAGAAAAAACAACAACAACAAAAAAAAAAAAAAAAAAAGAAAGAAAAGAAAAAGAAAAAAAAGAAAAAGAAAAGATTTATTATGAGTGTTTCAAAGTGGCTTGTTGACAAATGGTATTAGCATTTTTAATTGCCTTCTGACAGGCAAGCTATTTGCCTGTTTCTAGTTCTTAGTAGGTAAGGCTAAGCTTTCTAACATCTTTTGGGGGAAAAAAAAACCCCTGCATTTTGAACTGAAAAAAAAAAATGAACACTGAAAAAAAAAAACACACCAGTTTTTGGGCAGTGTAGTATTGGTATCTCTGTTATGGGATTTATTTCCCAAACTGCCTTTCTCTATATATCATCCTACTCGTATGAATGAACTACATTTCCCATGCTGCCTGTTTTGGTCCAGGAGAAAACTTCTGTTCATATGGTCTGTATTCATGCTGAAGCCAAAATCAAGCTTCTGCTTTTATCATGGAAGATTTTTTCTTCCCTAAGCTTGCATTGGGATGCCTAGTTGCCATTTAACAGGTGTACCTCTCTAATCAGATTTTTCACCTGATACTGTGCCCAAAGCGAGTCACGCCTGTCCTTGTGCACTCTGACAGGCATTGTTGTCAGAAGCGGAAACCCTTAGGTGGTTTTGCTTCCCTACCTCACTAGGTCAGTGAAAAGGAATGAGAAAACTTGAAAAAAAAATTTTTTTTTTGAGAGACCACCCCCCCTCCCCCCCAGAAAAAAGAAAAGAGCTTTTTTGCAGCCGTGACTGACTTGGGGCTTGCAGTTGAGTGGGCGACTCTTGCCATTCCTGCTGGCCTTGTTTGTACAGCCAAATTTGTCTCAGCTTTTCTCATGTTGTCATTACTGCTAGAACTCAGACCTTGCCTCCTCAGTGCAGGGAGGATTTCAAAGCCTCCAGGCCAGCAGCTTCTCCTCAGCTGCTGTTCCACCCTGGGGGGATGTTGTCCTTGCTAGACTCTCCACCTGTGCTTTCCTGGGTGTCTCCCATTAAGCTCTAGCCACAGGGGATTCTGGCTAGGGCCTAACGAATCTGCTGATTTTCTAATACCAGCTTGAAGGCAAGATAGGACTAACAGAGAGGATTTGCTCTGTTTCAAGAGGTTTTTTTTGCTTTTTCTAGAGAATTACAGGTAATTTCCCCTTACTGATAGATGTTATTTCCAGGTGAGAAGGAAATCTGAGCAGGAAAGACCTGAAAAGCTTCCAGTTTTTTTAGGGAGAGATTACTAAGTTTTTCCCAAGAAAGTTTTCAATTTTTGAGAGAAAGATTATTAAGGTTTTCCCGAGACTTCTGTTCCTTAAATTTTGGCTTCATGGCCAAGAGGAAACATTCTGATGGTATGATGTTTTCATGCAGTAACAATGTCAGTGGGGTGAAGAGTTTTATTTCACTTGCATCTGCCTCGGGGAAAATTATTTTCTCTGCTGCACAGAACTTAGATTTAAACTGTCTACAGGCCAAAAACGTCCACAATAGGCTTTTTCTGCCCGTTTTTCTCATAGTATTTTTTCATGACTTTGATTCTTCCCAGGAGTTTGCATTCATAGTCCCATAGTTGGAAAATCAAGGACATAGTTCCTCTGTCTTATGACTTATCTTATCCCAAGTTTTTTTCTTACACTATATTCCTGTATTCTACCTAAAGTTTTTTCCTTCTTACCCTGTTTTTTCTACATTATATTCCTACATTCTACCTTATTATTTTTTCCTTAATTTTTTTAGATAGAAATTAAGAGAAGAGATAAAGAAACCTAGATAGAGAGAGATATTCGCCATAGCCTCACTTTTCACCCGGGCGTCTTTCAGCCGCTTTACTTTTACTCTTGAAAATAGAATACCCACGCCTTAATTTTACAACATAATTGGTCATGACCAAACTTCCTGTGGGGCCTCAACCCTTTTTCCTCCAAGTCTCTGGTCCCGTTCCTGGCACCATCTGTGGGAGACCTGCTCCTCCTTTTGTTCCTCAGGGTTCTCTTCAGGAGGGTTAAGTGAGAAATATTTAGATAGAAGGATAGAGGGCACAGATAGAAACAGAAACACAGGGTAGCCTCTGGAGGGTCTGGATCAGTATCCACCAGCCTCTTCTGTCTCTTCTAAAGGTTTTTTATAGAAATGCCAAGGGGTGGAGCAAAGACCTCCCCCAAGCTCAGCCAAGTGCAGCCCATTCCTAGGGTTCACCTAGTAACCATGCACATGGTCACGCAATCCTCTAATGCAGCCCTGCTAGGTAAAGCAAGGTTAGATCTCATTACAAAACTTTTTTGTGTGCCTCCACAGTCTCCTTTTGTCACCTTTGCTGACCTTGAACTCACGGAAAGTCTGTTGCTGCCTCCCAATTGTGATTAAAGGTGTGTACTGCCATGCTTGGCACCATGTTAATGGTTGGTGTCATCCCCCAACACACACACACACACACACACACACACACACACACACACACACACACACAGTTTCTTTGTGTAGCCTTGCCTATCCTGGAACTCACTCTGTAGACCAGGCTCGCATGGAACTCATGGAGATCCACCTGTCTTTGCCACCCGAGAGTAAAGGTGTGTGTGTCACCACCTCCTTCCTGTATCAGTTTTTACAAGAGTGTTTGCTACAATTTTGATTGAATCTGTAGATAATTTAGGGAGACTCTGTGTTATAACAGTATTGATTATTCAGGTAAATGAGCATGGCGTCTTCATTTATTTTAAATCTACCTTAGTATCTTTTAGTGTTTCTTAGTATTCATTATGTTAATCTTGCACATGTTACTAAATTTGTCTACATATATTATACTTTTGAGGCCAAAATAAATAACGTGTTTTTTAAAATTTTTTAATTAAATCTTAATATTAAAGAGGGAGGTCTGTTTCTGCCATTAAGGATGGTGTAGTTGTAGGTTTTCTATAGGTGCCCTTTTCTGGAGTGAAGAAGTTACCCTTCATCCCTAGTTTGCTGAGATTCCCATTCCTCTCTTTATGAGTGGGTGTTTTATTATAAATAGATAGCTTTCAGTACATTCATTGAAATTAAGAGAGTGGATTTTTTTCTAGATGTTAACATAGTGAAATACATTTTTTGACTACTAAATCAACCTTGTGTCCATGAGACAAACCTCACTTGTATTATGTTCCTTTTTTATGTATTGATGGATTTGACCTGATAATTTTTAAGAGAACCTTTGCATATGTACACACCAGTAATATTAATATATAACTTCTTTTTCTTCTCTTTGCTTCATTTTTATATGAGGGTATTTATGCTGATCTTCAGCATATTGAAGAGTTGTTTCCTATTTCTTTCCTAAGAGAGATTTTATAAGACTAACATTAAATATTTAGATGTTTAAAGAATTCACTAATGAATTTACTGGTTCTGTTTGGACCTGGAATTTTTTTCTGTGGTAAAATTCTTTTGGTTATGATTTCAATTTTTATTAGACCTGAGGTAATTTATATAGTTTGTTTGGTATCTCTCTGCTGTGATAAACCTGTATGTTTCAAGGAATCTTCTCTACTTCTTTTAAGTTGTCAGATTTATTGATACCAAATTTTTCTTAATATACTTTTCATGTTTGAAGGATTTGTAGCTATTGTTTTTTCAAAAAAAAATTGATATATAGTAGTTTGTATTTTTATTCTTATTAACTAGTCTAGATAGGAGTTTTCAAAGAACCAGTCACCTCTGTGTTACTGACTTTGATGTATATTTGTCCTCATATATTCAGCAGTTCCAACTTATCATTTCTTTAGTTCTGCTTTAAGTTTAATATATTGTTTTTCTTAGCTAATGATGAGAATTTAGAATACTAATGGCAAACCTTTGTTCTTTCCTAACATTAGCACTTAGGAGTTATAAATTTCCAAGTATCTTTAGTTTCCTTTATAATCAGATAGTTTAGTTATCTCTTAGTTCAGTATATTTTTCCCTTTTGATTAACTTTGACTTGTATACTAATAAGTATTTGGAAAATTCCCATTGACTTTATTATTAATCTTTAATTTGTTTATGGTCAGAAAACATTTTTGTATTAGTTCAGTTCTTATAAATTTATAGTCTTGTATATGTTTGTGTTGAATATACCAGGAGACATATGTACTTGAATACTTTTTTTTTTAACGTGGTTGTTTGTAGTGTCCAGTTAATCCAAGTTGGTTTATAACATTATTCATGGGTTAGATGTCTTTACTGAGTTTTCTATCTACTAATGTACTATTGTTAAGGGATTTTGAATCTTGAAGTATAATTGATTTATCTACTTTTTGTTTGATTCTGTAATGCTTGCTCTGTGTGTCTGTGGGAATTATTATTGGCTTCATAAACATTTATAATTATTTTGTGTTTTTAAAAAGCTGGCACTAAGTATTATGAAATGTCCTTTTATTTTTGGTAATAGCCCATATCCTGAAATCTCCTCCAGTGGAAACTGGGTGGGTGACTTAATTAAATTCATTTCTTTTTTTTTTTTTTTTAAGATTTACTTATTTATTACACATACAGTGTTCTGTCTACATGCCAGAAGAGGGCACCAGATCTCATTATAGATGGTTGTGAGCCACCATGTGGTTGCTGGGGATTGAACTCCGGACCTCTGGAAGAGCAGTCAGTGCTCTTAACCTCTGAGCCATCTCTCCAGCCCTCAATTCATTTCTGATACTTTATCTCACACGTTGCAGGCTCAGTCCTATTTAAGCTCCACTTTAGATGCTTGCTCCAAGTTCCAGGTTGTATTTTTTATTTCTGAACAACTGGCTATAAAGCATGGGTTACCAAAGCATCCTCACAAGTTTCATTGATTTGCTGGAGCAGCCCACGGAATTCAGGGGGTATTTTCTTTTTGTTTACCTGTTGTACATGTGAATATTTTTTTATCTGAAAAGCTTTGGATCCTGTATTTCAGATTTTAGATTTTTAAAGATATCATAATGCTTGTATGAATGTAAGGCAATATCTTAGGGACCATTCTGAACATAGAAGTCAGTTATGTTTGATACATAATCTTATGTACATAGTGGGAGGGTAATTTTATACAACATTTTGTATATATCAGTGTTATTACTTCAACCTGTTATATGAAGACTAAGTATGGAATTTTCTGCTTCTGGAGTCATGTTAGTGCTCCAGATCTTCTGATTTTGAATATTTGAATTGGGTGCTAGTCTGTGATGGGTGTTATGAAGAATATTGCAGAGAATACAGATGAACTGGCAGAGAAAGGAAATGCAGAAAGCAAGGTATATGGATAGGCATGGGAGCTCTCTGGACATGCTGTCCTCCAGACCCCCAATGTTTCCAGCAGCCTGTCCTTTGGGTTTTTAGAGGGTTTCATTACTTAGGTATGATTTATTACATCTTTAGCTGTTGGTGATACTTTGTGATTTTTCTAGTCATGATTTGTTTGGGGGACCAATCACATCTGGAAGTTAAGAACTCCCCCCCAGTCGCCAGCCATCTCATTATCTTCAAAAGATCATTATCATCACTCTACTTAATGGTTCTCAACCTTCCTAATGCTGTGACCCTTTAACACAGTTCTTCATGTTGTGGTGACCATAACATTATTTTTGTTTCTACTTCATAACTGTAATTTTGCTACTGTTATGAGTCACAATGTCAATATCTGATATGCAGGATATCTGATATGCGATCTCCGTGAAAGGGTCATTTGACCCCCCCAAAGGGGTTGCAACCACAGGTTGAGAACCACAGCTCTAGAGATTCCAAGAAGTGAAACATTGGGCTAAGTGTCAGGAACAAAGAACAGAGATCATATTTATTTCTTAGTATATCACAGTGTCATTCTTAGTCATGTTATTAGCCTATATTGTCTTAGCTAATTTCATAGCTTAAAATTTTTCACTTGTTTATTCAGCTAAGGCATTAGCTGTGATGTCGGTTTACATGGCAGTCAGAATTGTCCCTGGATGTTCTCCTGGCTTCACCAATCTTCTGGTTGTGTAACTTTAGCTTCTTTGTTATTTCATTTCCTCTTGAGGATAAAAATAGGACAGTGATGACTATTTTGGCCTTTTATCAGTTAATATACGCCATGTAATTAGAGTACTGTTTCATCGTAACACTTACTGTGCTGCAGTGTTGTGTTAGGCCTTCCCTGAACGACTTCTCTGTAATTTCAGTTCCTTCCCTCTGACAGTTCTTCCTTCCCTGCTATCTTTAGTAATGGTTTTCCGTGTTAACCTACCACATTTATTCCCTATCTGCCCTGTGTTAAGTTCTTTCTTACTAGGATTTAAATCCTTTGAGGTGAGAAATAAAGGTAGGGAGATATCCTTAGAATTTAGAAAATGTGTGGAATATATATTAGAATCTCAATAAGTATATTCTGAATGTTTTAAATTAATGTGCTAGATGTTGACTAGCTGCTAAAGATATAAAAATGAGCAGTGTACATAGATCTTTTAAAATGCCTATCAGTAGCTGGTTGGCGGCGGCGCATGCCTTTAATCCCAGCACTCTGGAGGCAGAGGCAGGTGGATCTTTGTGAGTTCGAAGCCAGCTTGGTCTACAAAAGTGAGTTCCAGGATACTATTACACAGAGAACCTCCCTCCCCCCAAAAGTTTTGAAAATAAATGCATATCAGCATAATAGAAGAGGTTTATAATTGCAAAATTATAATATTTTTATTCATTTGGGGTGATGATAATTGTGACGATTTCCCGGGGATGGCCTGAATGGTGGTGTCATTTAACTCTGAACATTTATTTGATCCCTATAGAAGACAGAGGGGATGGTTATTTCCTGTAAGACGTAAAAGTGTAAAGTTACTGGGGTTGATAGTGTAGGCAGTGTGAGTAGTCCCAGTTAGGGGCAATTTAGATAAATGGATAGTAGAGGGAAATAGGGCTAACAATTACAGAGATGCGGGTTATCTTATTTTTAGCTAGGTGAGGCAGTGAATTTGGGGGTTGTTAGATATTTTATAATGTCTACAGCACTAAATTAATGTTTGAAGTTAGATCATTATAAAAGAATTATGAAAACTTGATACTTAATATCACCTTTTGAAAATTATTTGAGAAGATGATCAAAACATGGTAACAGTTTATAAAATTGAGGTGCAAATTTTTGTAGAAGTATATTTACCATGATCTATTAAATTTCAGTTTATTCAGTTATTTACCTTGGAAGAAGTTGGTAAACCTTTATCTCCACTATGACACACAAAGCAAATACTAATTTTTTCTGTATTTTAATAAATTAGATTAAAAGCCCAAAGCTTCATTTTCAAACAAGATTCTTATTACCTTTGTCAAGAAGAAGAGGCTTCTTTGTGTATCTTTTAATGGCTGAGTGTTTAATATTTAATTTGGTGATGTAAAAAGAGTATTTGGCAGTTTGTGTTGATGCCTTTAAAGTATGTGTGCTTTTCAAAATAGAAACAAAAATCATGACCTCATAACAATTAAAACTGCTGGGTTAGGTTTTTAACACTTGATTTCTGTAGAGACATATTCCATTTTCATTAGATAAAGTAGATTTGTTTGGGGATTAGTTGAATTACTTAAGCATGCATTTCTGTATCATTGTGTTAACACAACTGTATGACTTAACTATTTTTCTGTTTTTACTCAAATGGCCCACTACTGTCTTCAGGCAAGAATGTCAGGACCAAGATGTTTTTTATGCATGTAATACATTGTGTGACTTTCTTAATTGAACTGAATTGTTGAAAGTGATGTTTTCTATTCATTTTTCGATCTTGTATATTCATTACCTTATTTTTTTCTTATTTAATAGAAGATAGCTGGTGAAAGTATAGGTATACAGCTGGTATTGGAGCACAGACACGTTAGGATGATGCAAGTCATTACCTCTAGTGTGCTTTCCTTTTAAAAACATAATACAACATTTGAACTCTTTTAAACTAGTTTGTTTTTTGTTGCAGTTAATGAGCTCAATAGGCTGTCTACACAGTGCAGTTAATATAAGGATGCCATATGATACAGAGAATAGGAAAATAGGTTGTAGGAGTTCAGTTTTGAATCACATACTACAATTATTACTGAGCATTTAAGCAATATTTCCTTAAAAAATGGGTGTGATATGACACGCACTTTATTGGCTGGCATTTTATTAGCTAAGTAAAACAAATGTCTTTTGCCAATTGAACTTTGCATCATTCAGCAAGTATTTTTGGAGTTATCTACCAAGAATGGTATTGAGTATTAGAATTTTGTAATAATAAAACGTGTTTAATTTTCTAAGAGTCAAGAATTATAACCCAGCTCCTTACTTTTTCCTTTATTCTTTCTTAAGGGATTTCATTTTGTGGAAAAGGAACAAAGAAGAGTTTTCTACAAGGATCAAATGTAAGAGTACTTGATGTCTAGTAAGATATTTTTCCTTTGACCATATTATGAAATGTAACCATAGTGAAGTGTTTACCAAAAATCAAGCTTTTTTGTGACCTTGGATGGCAATAATTTTAGAGTTTATCTTGGGAGATTAGTTTAGATTTATTGAGGAAATTTGAAAGGTCTCATTGGAATGTGTAATATTGAACATATGGTCAAGTTTTCTTGTGTTTTATCTGGCCTTCGTAAGATAACCTTGAACTTTTCATCTCATGTACTCCATCTAAAATGTTATTTGCTATATTATTTTCATTTGACAATACCAGTCTTCAGTAGAACATCCTGGTTTCCTGTGATAATAAATAGGAAAAGAAAAAAAAAAAGGGTTAGAGGACATGAATTAAATAATCCAAGGAAAGATTTTCAAATAAAAAGTCCAAGGAAGTCTATCTGTGCCTCAGAAGAAGTGAAGGTCAGAGAGAAAAAGAGAACACTTTTAGGGCTGTTTAGAAGATTGAGTATTTTGTGTGGCTTTGAAGTTATCTTCATGAGCTCATGTTTACAAAGGTATGGATTAAGTTATTTTGGTGGCATTGGTCTAGGCTAGTGCTTAGAATAAGCTAGTAAGATGTGTGTTCCTTAGATATTTTCAGGAGTCAAACCTCATCTGAATTTCACTTTTTATTTAAGATAGAAGCATAAATTATATTAATACTAGATAATTTAAAATTAAGTAAATTTGAAACATTTAATAGGGATTGAACCTGCTAGTCACATTAGTAAAATCTTGGGGAAAGTTTGTTAATTGTTGTTAATTTTTTTGCTTTGTTTTTTTCTTTGTCATTTCAAGGACACTTTCACTGCTGGGCATAGTGGCACACCTTAATTCTGCCAGTAGGGAAACAGGGGCAAAAGAATCAGGAGATCCTTGCCAGTATTGTCTACATAATGAGACCCTATCTTAAAGAGAATACTTTTGCTGTTTAACAAAAGCCTTTTTTTTTTGAATAATCAAATGGCAGAAAGAATTGGTTTTTATGTTATAGGCATATCAGTTTCTTACGACTATATATTAATATTTCTAGCCTTATAACTTGGCTGTAGAACAGCCCATTCAGTGATAGCTGAATGATCTAAGAAATTAGAAAGGAAATGCTTATTATTCCTACTGAAGCTGTGTCCTTCAGTCTGAAAGTTTCTTACATGCAGTGGGGTGATAATAATAAAATCCAATTCTCATTTGAATATAAACCCTGGGTAGTTGTAAACCTTTGAATTTAAATTTTCTCATGTATTTTGTTACTGCCTGTTGAGAACAGAGTGATATGAACTTCTTTTGGGAATGTAGCCATTCTCGTGTCCATTTATTTTGATGATGGCTGTGTGACTTCAGCCATTACCAGTGAAGTCTTGTTTAAGTTACAGTCAGTGTTCTGCTGCTTCATCCACAAGGCTGACTCCAGGGTAGAGTGCCTTATTCATAGCAGAGTCCTGTGGCTCACTGGGCTGCATTTGAATTAAGACTTTGATAGGAATTACTAAAATATTTAGTATATGGGAAATGCGCTCCCTCCCTCCCTCCCTCCCTCCCTCTCTCTCTCTCTCTCTCTCTCTCTCTCTCTCTCTCTCCATACACACACACACACACACACACACACACACACACACACACACACTCTGACTTGAGAGTCTCAAATTAGGAATTTCCTCTCTAAGTCTACTTTAATTTGAGTAGAAATTAGAGGTTTGTTATGGGGATTGATGAAAGTTTTAAAAATGGTTTATTTTCCCTTCATACCTTGGAACATTTTTGGACTGTCATATTTAGGTTTGCAATCATTTTTCAGTCCTTTTGTGAATAGTGTTAGGTAAAGGTTGGGGATTAGATTTTTTTCTAGCAACCAGAGCTACATAGTGAGAATCTGTCTCAAAAACAACCAAAAAGTAATACTACTTCCCAGCTTTGCTGTTTGATTTCAAAATCATTTTGTCTACTCTGGTCCTTTCCATTTCTCTCTCTGGTTTAGTATTATCTTGTCAGTTGCTATAAAATGGCTAATAGGATTTTTGATTATAAGTGCTTTTACCCTGTGGATCAATTAGGGAGAATTGACTTCCTAATGAAGTTGAGTGTTCCAAATGGTAATTTTTTCCTTTTAAGCCTCCTTTCAAAGTCTTTCTCAATGTAAAGGTCTTACACCTTTTTATTTAATTAAATCTCTAATTTTTAATGTTAGTAAATGTTAGTTTCTAACAGTTTGTTGCTAATACCGTTGAAGTACACTTGATACCTATGTAAGATTTTGTAGTTTGTCTTCTGTAAATTTGATGGTAGTAGACGCTTTAGAGTTTTTCAGATAGTCTGTGTAGATCATCTTTTTATGGTAAAGATGATTGCTTTCCTCCCTTTTAATTTACATTGCTTTCTTTATTTTCCTTGACTAATCATCCCAGCACAGTGTTAAACAGAGATGGTGAGAACTAACATCCTTCCCTTATTCCTGAGTATAGCTAGAACACGTTCAGCCATTTTACCAGCTCCTGTTGATCATTCTTTCCTCATTGTGAGTGGGTGGTAGAGTTTTGTTAACTGTTTTTTAGTGTATTGTGATAATTATTTTTGTTTGTTTTTGTTTTTAATGTTTCAATGTGATTGTCAGGTATGTTAATTTTAGCACATTGAAACAACTAATCATGGGCTTTTGAAGTAATCCTTATATGGTTATCTTTGTTTATTACTGGATTCATTTTAAAACATTTTGTTAACTCTTTTTTCTTGTGTTTATAAAAAACCTTGGCTTGTAGAGATTTTTTTTAAAAAAAGTTTTTTGTGTATGCCGGGCGGTGGTGGTGCACGCCTTTAATCCCAGCACTCAGGAGGCAGAGACAGGCAGATCTCTGTGAGTTCGAGGCCAGCCTGGGCTACAGAGTGAGTTCCAGGAAAGGCGCAAAGCTACACAGAGAAACCCTGTCTTGAAAAACAAAAAAACAAAAACAAAAAAAATTCTTTATGTGTCTGTGTGTGTGTGCACATGCATTTTTGTATGGTTATACACACCTGTGTGCCTAACCGGAGGCCAGTAAAGGCCATCGGAAGGGATGGCTTCCTCTGTCAGTTTGTATGTCTCATTTGAGGCAGATTCTCTTCCTTGGCCCCATGGCTAGCTTGAGAAGGCAGCAAGCTTCAGCAGTCCTGCTTTCTTTTACTCAGTGATGGCTGCTGGGCTTGCTAGATGGATACTAGGTTTCCAGTGCTAGTCCTCATGATTTCAGAGCAAGTACTTAACCACTGAGCCATCCCTCAGCTCCCAGTCTTTGTTTTTCTATTAGGTTAATGCAGGTCTTATTTTCTTTCTGGAAATATTTGTGAAGAATTCAAATTTTATTGTGTGTGTGTGTGTGTGTGTGTGTGTGTGTGTTTCCATTAAAGGAAAATTGGGATTTATTGAGACAAGATTATTTATTTATAGTGCTGGGGATTAAACCTAGCCCCTTGCTCACATTAGGCAGCTACTCTACCACCCATCCACCTCTCTAGCCCATGGAAGGGTTTTAGTGTAGATTTAAGAATAGGCATTGAGGGGTTGGGGATTTAGCTCAGTGGTAGAGCACTTGCCTAGCAAACACAAGGCCCTGGGTTCGATCCTCAGCTCTGGCCAAAAAATGAAAAAAAAAAAAAAATAAAATAAAAAAATAAAAGAATAGGAATTGAGAAGGACAGAGCATGCTGTGTGTGAACACAAATTTAATCTTGTTTCTTTGTTTTCATCTTCCTGTGTTACATAGTTGTTTACATTGAATTATAAGATATATAATTTCCATTGTGAGTTTTTTCTGTCATCTATTTAATTTCCAAATATTTACTTTAATTTCCGTGTGTGTGTGTGTGTGTGTGTGTGTGTGTGTGTGTGTGTTTTGTTTGTTTTTCAAGACAGGGTCTCTCTGTGTAGCTTTGCTCCTTTCCTGGATCTCGCTCTGTAGACTAGGCTGGCCTCGAACTCACAAAGATCTGCCTGCCTCTGCCTCCCAAGTGCTGGGATTACAGGCGTGTGCCACCACCACCTGGCCAGATATATTTCTTTTACAGGGCTCTAATTTAACTCTATTGTGTTCCAAGAACATGCATTGTATGACATAATTCATTTGAACTTCTTGACATTTATGAGAAGGCATAGAAAATGGACTGTGTTGATGAATGTTTTAATGTGTACTTAGAAGAATGTGTTTGAGTAGAGGTTTCCTAAAATGATGATTAGGTCAGATTTCTTCTGTGTTCTCTAATACTTTAAGCAGACCTCCTGACGTTCTGATTGATCTACCAATTGAATATCATAAATGGATATGTTTCTCTCTAACTTCTTGGATAGTGTGTTTTGAAGTTCTGTTATTGGATGCATATGATTATTTAGTGTTTTTTATGTCTTTTATGAGGAATTGTGTCTTTTGCCATAAAATGTCCTTTTTTATCTCTGAAATAGTTACAGAAATAATTTGTATAGTTGCTGACAGGAAGCCATTTATTTATTTATTCATTCATTCATTTATTTATTTATTTATTTTTAAGGCAGGGTCTGTGTCTCTGTGTAGCCCTGGCTGTCTTGGAGTTCACTCTGTAGACGAGGCTGGCCTCGAACTTAGAGATCCTCCTGAGTGCTGGGATTAAAGGCCTGTGCTACCACTACCTCGCTGTTACTTTTATATGCAACTTTTCCCTTTTGGGGCAGCTTGTAAGACTTCTGTTTTAGAGGATTTATTTATTTCTATATTGTGTGTATGAGTGTTTTACCTGCAGTACACTGCATGTGTGCCTGATGCTGAGAGAGGCCACCAGATCCCCTAGAACTGAGTTGTGGATGGTTATCAGCTGCTGTGTGAGTGTTGGGAACCCAACCCAACCCAGAGTCTCTGCAAGAGCATTTAGTTCTCTTAACCACTGAGCCAGCCATTGCTCCAGCCTCTTGTAAGACTTCATAAAGAAAGCTGTGGTGACATATACCTGTAAGCCCAGATCTCAGGGGCTAAGGCAGGAAGCTTGCTATGAGTTTGATGTCAGCTGGAAGTACGTACTGAGTTTCAAGCATACTTGGGCTACATAGTGAGACCCTGGGGACTCAAAAGTATTGGGGGACTTTTACTGTGTTATAGTGATTTGATTATGGTGTATCTTGGATGATTTTCTTTGAGATAATTTTGCTTAGATTTTAAAAAATTAAATGTAGATGATCTATTAGGAAAAGTACCTTCTTTTCTTATTTTCCATAATGCAGAAAACAAAGACTGATTGTGCGTTTTGACACAAAAGGCAAAACTGTAAAACAGTTACAGGCTCCTATAGGAGAATATGCAGGTAATTTTTGGATACTAAAACTTTCATATATTACCTTCCCTGAACCCCCATAGCTGGTAGATCTAGAATCTTATAAGTACTAGGACAAGTACTTTATTACTGAACTATATCCAAGGTCCTTCTTAATTTTTTTTATTTTCAGGTAGTGTTTTACTAAATTTTCCATGCTGCTCTTAAACTCACTCAGTAGTAGTCCAGGCAGATAATGAACTGTGGTCTTTGTGCCTCAGCCTCCCGAGTAGCCTAGCTATAGGCAGATTTCTTCAAAGGAAATTAAAGCTGTTAATGTAAAAAATTACATTACTCTCCATTAATTATACCTAATAGATTTCATTATGATATTCTCACACATGTACATAGTATGCTTTGATAATATCTGCCCCCATTACCCTTTCTTGCCCCTCTCACTCCTGTTGATTTCTTCTCAGTTTGTCCCCCCTTCTAATATCAGTTTTTTGCTTTTGGTGACCCAGTGAGTTTCATTAGGTTTGAAGTTTGTTTACAGGAACATGGAGACCTTACTTCTCCAGCAACCATTAACTGTCAATCGTTCCTCAGGGAGGGTTATTGCCACATGAGCCCCTTGCCCCTCATTATTGTTTACTGCTTATTAATCCTTAGGGAGGGATGGAGCCTCCTGAATCCTCCCTATATGACAGCTGCTATGCATTCAAGACTATAGTGGTTATGTCATATCTGGAAGACAGTGTTTCACAGCACTCCATCACATCCTCCAACATCAGTGTCCTTGCCCTTCCCTCTTCAGGATGTTCTTTGAGACTTGGAGGGGTGATAGAGATGCATTTATGACTGAAGACTTGCAGTCATTTGTTCTCAGCATTATGACCTGTTGTGATTCTCAGCAGTTGCCCCTGCCCACTGCACAAAAAAGCCTTTCTGACCAAACAGCACTAATCTGTAATTATTCGGCAGGCAATTTGATTAAATAAATCTTGTTTTAGGTTACTAAGAATAGACAGTTGAACCACACAAGTGGAGAAGTTGTTTTCAATATATGTAACAGACAAAAGGGACAAGTCGGAAGATTCAGAGTACTTCTATCAGTCATGGACAACCAGTGTGAAAAGGAAGAAGCACCTTATAAAGGAAATCTAAATATTTATGAAGCGAGTGAAGAGATGCTTAGCTTATTACTAATCTAGGAATACCACAAAGAAGTTCTGTGATAACTCAGTAGAGTGACTCAAATTAAAATGATTGGTAAGACATGTTTTGGAGAGAATGCTTAGTTATGGGAACTCACTAAATACCAAGGTATTGTATATTACTATAAAAATAATCAGGAAGTGCTCTTAAATTTTAATTATAGAATTTGTAGTATTTAATTTTAGACTGTATAATAAGTCCTTGAGCTGTGTACTTTTATTCTCTTTCTATGTGTCTTTGTTATAATTCTTGAAAAAAATTAAAACACACCACACTTTGTTTAAAGATGTTATATATTAAATACCAAATACACACCAATTTCAAGTTCCATTGCATGCCTACCATATTAGTCCTTTTATCACTAACAAAATTCCTAGCTGAAGCACCCTGAGGGAGGAGAGATTTATTTTGGCTTGTGGTTTTAGGAAACACAGTCCATCATGATGACATAAGACAAGGTGGCTGGACTGGCTTTCTCTGTGTCCGTAGTGTGGGACAGTGGCCAGCACTAGACTAGGACGAGAGCTGGACTGTAAGCCAGCTGGACTATAAGACCCACTCCTGAAGTGCTGTTTCCACCATCCGGCCTTACCTCTTAAAGTTCCATAGACCCCTAACAGTTCCACCAGCTAGAAACCAGAACCTGTGGGGGACATTCTAGACTCAAACTGTATGCTTTTAAAAGAAATCTTTGGTTCTGAGTATAATGCTGTAATAACAGTCTTTGCATTCACACACAGTTTCACTGAGGTGATAGAAAGTTAAAAAGTTATAGTATTTGAGCCATAATGTAGACAACTCAGGTATATATCATTTAAATAATTATATATATGTGTGTATATATATATATAAATAAAACATTCTTTTTTAGAAATCATAATTTAAGTAGAATTTAATTTTTGCAAAACAATTTTTCTATAAATTACTATGCTGTCCTGAAAAGTATTTGGGTTGGCCATAAGTATCTGCATTAACAAATGAGAAATTTTTTTTTTTTTTTTTTTTTAGTTTTTGTAGACAGGGTTTCTCTGTAGCTTTGGAGCCTGTCCTGGACTAGCTCTGTAGACCAGGCTGGCCTTGAACTCACAGAGATCCACCTGCCTCTGCCTCCCGAGTGCTGGGATTACAGGTGTGTGCCACCACCACCCGGCTAAGAAAGTATTTTAAGAGCAAGTTGGTGGTAAGGATGAGAATTTTCCTTTCTGAAACTTGCCATATGTGTATTCTGTTTCTCTTCTGTGTTCCACATGAAGACAGTACATTGCTCTTTGTTATGCATAATTTGGGAATGAAAAGCTACGTGTAAATGGGCTTTAGTTTAATTAAGGGCAGTTAACATAGTCTGTGTTCCAATAATTTGAGTAACATTTTGCCTATTTGTAAGTACTTAAAGTTCCCTTTGGTTATGCTCAGTTCTTGTACTTTCCTGTGGAGTTTTGAGTATATTTGTGTACTGCTTTATAGAATGAATTAGGATAGTACAAGAAATGAAGTGAGTCACTAGCAATCATTGACAGTTCATTGGTGTTTCTAAAAATTGTTTTGTAGACTAATTCTGATAAAAAATTCTGATAAAAGACATGTCTTTTTAGTCATGATTAATAATTTATGGGTTTTGAATAAACTTACATTGTGTTTTAAGGAAGTATATGTAAAATCTTTGAGTGCACTATAGAGTAAGAATGAGTGATGATTGACATAAGTTTCCACTTTGTCTAGCAAATTCAGGATGCTTCATTACCCAGTACTTCTGACCAGCACATCTTGGGGTGGGGGGCACTGGATTATCTTGAAAGTAATGGGTTATTTCTTTAACAGACGTAGATTCTATTACTTAATATCTCACCTTTAAGCTTCTGTGACTTTTCAGCATTTATCTGTAAATGTCTCTAACTATAAAACGTAGAAATGGAACATATGATGGTATATAACCTGTTATTATAGATTTACAAATTAAAATATAAAGATGCTAATATTTTAATCAATTAAAATGTTTTTAATTTCTCACCTAACCAAATCTTTTTTTTTTTTTTGTATTTTGATACACTGAATTTTTAACCTAAAACTTAAGAAATAAATACCTTATGGAAAGTGGTATTTTGACATTTTAATTTTATGCAGGACCAAGACTGAACACTTCTCTTGTTCTAACTTTT